>NC_141135.1:177862199-178168108 GCF_053477565.2 Lygodium microphyllum
GCGTATATCGACTTGACAGTCTGTTTGTAAGATCCAAGGCTTGTTGAGATATCGAGCTCCACTCGTGATATGCCAGGGTGACCGTTGTGCATTTATGTCACCGACTTGTCAGTTGCAGATGCGGTTGGTACACCGCCCATGAATAATAGCTAGATGATAGCTATCCTTATCTACTCTAGTTCGTGGCTCAATTAGTATGCCACCTTAGTTAATTGAGTTTGGTTTGAGACCCATATATAGGGTTCTTCTATTTCTATGTACTTGAGTTCTTTTGGCTTACACAACAAAGAAGAGGAAAACTTTTTTCAGCCTCCACCTTTGTGTGTATTCCCCCATTGTGCAAGCAGGAAAGCTACAAGTGAGACTCCTTCCTTCTCTCCCACAATCTTGACATGGTATCAGAGCCTTGTTCGTGGTAAGGAGCTCAAGAAAGCAAACCAAGTTCGCGGTGTTCTGGTAAGAGGACCAGTGTTGCTTTCATTTTTCTGTTTTGGGAGCAAGTCTCTACAGGTAGCACAGCCGGGAAGTGCAATAGTGCATTGTCTCAGATTGAGACGCCCTTCACGGTGTAGCAAGATGGCAGTATATGCTGCGAGAGAGGCCTTTAGCCCTTGGTTGCTTTGTTTTTTTTATTTGAGGCCATTTCGGGGCCTGTTTTGGAGGCGGAAGTTTTCTGCACGCACTCAAGAAAAGGCCTAGTTTTATGCTGTGCGACCACTGTTCTACAGGTCGGTGAAAAGTTACTGTAGAAATTGCATCGTATGCCTGTGCACAGAGACATTGGGAGTTACAGAATCATCCTTGTTGCCTGTTGATGCAAAATCGTCACTAGGAAGTGACTGTGTGGTCAAATACCACTTTCATCAGTTTTGCAGATTTGCCCTTGTGAGGCTGAAGCTGTGTTCTTTGCAGTGACATAATTTTTTGCAGTGTTCTGTAATGGCATCTGATTCTCTTTCATAGATTGTCACTGAAAAGCTTGACAAGAACAACTTCCAAGCATGGAAGTTTAGAATGACGAATTTCCTTATGGGAAAAGGATATTGGGAATTCGTTGCAGGAAATGAAGAAGAACCAGTTCTTCCTGATGTTCCCAATCAACAGCAAATGCAGGCATTTAAAGCATGGCATGAGAGAGCCAGAAAAGTTATGTACTGGCTGTCTGTCAGTATTTCAGACTCTATTATTGTGCATATTCAAGATGCAAGTACGCCAAAGGAGGCATGGGATACTTTGTAAAAAATGTATAGCACAAATATGTAAGCCAGGAAAATGCAGCTCAAGCAAGAGTTGCACAATGCGCAAAGAGAAAGTATGAGCATCAATGACTACCACATGAAGGTGAAGAAGATTGCAGATGCACTTGCTTCCATTGGGTCACCAATGGAAGATGATGATTTAGTTTTTGTGACCTTGAATGGTCTAGGAAAGGATTATGCACAATTCCAAACATCGATTTCTGTCCATGAAAGATTTCCTGATTTTGAGGAGTTGATTGCTCTTCTAATTTCTAAGGAGCAGAGAAATGGTGGTGCATCTTCTTTAGGAGGAACTTCAAAAGAAGCTATCTTCTACTCAAATGCCGGAAGAGGTAGAGGCAGAGGTACAAGAGGCTGATCTGGAGGCAGTGGTAGAAATCAGAATATGCAGCAAACTCAAGAAAACCAGTCCTATGGAGGAGGACGTGGTAACTCTAGAGGCAGGGGGAGCCAAAGAGGTCGTGGTGGATGGCAAAGAGGCCAAAATGCAAACAGTAATGTGGAATGCTACTACTGTGGTAAAATGGGTCATATGGCTAAAGACTGCTATAAAAAGCAGAATGACATCATGAATGGAAAATTGCAACAAGGGAATTATGCATCTTCTAGTAGACAGGGTGATGACAGAAATGAGCATTTGTTTATGGTGTAGCACATGAACAATTCTGTGACAAGTGAAGAAGAAAGCAACAATGTATGATATGTTGACTCAGGTGCATCAAACCACATGACAGGTCATGCAGAATGGATGGAGGATGCAAGGAAAATGGAAAAACCAGGATTTGTGGAGACTGGTGATGATACTGCACATCCTATTGTGCAGATTGGAAAAATTCCTTTGTTTATGCAAGATGAGAAAAAGAAATACATGTGCGATGTATTTCATGTCCCGAATATCACCAAGAATCTGGTTTCTGTTGGTCAAATGGTTGAGCAGGTTAGATTTAATCCTCATGGATGCTTTGTTAAGGATATGAAAAATAAAGGTCGCTTGATAGCAAAAGGAAAGAAGAAGGGTAGAATGTTTACGTTGGATGCACACATGCCTGAATTGAGTGCAACAATGTTTGCATATGGGACCGGTGTAGTTGCAGATATTGATATCTGGCATAAACGCATTGGTCATGTTAATGTACAATAACTTAAATCAATGCAAGCCCAAAATATTATTGTAGGATTGCCTAAATTCAAGGTTGCAGAAATGCATAAGGTATGTGAAGCCTGTTAGTTTGGAAAACAGGCAAGGAAACCATTTCCTAGACATGTTCAAGAGAGTAAGAAGCCATTGGAATTAATCCACTCTAATGTGTGGACTACTAAAACTGCATCTCTTGGAGGCTGTCATTATTTTGTCACTTTTATTGATGACTATAGTAGAAAATTTTGGGTGAATTTTATGAAAAAGAAAAGTGAAGTTTTTGGGCATTTTAAAACTCTTAAAGCTATGGTTGAAAAAGAAACAAGCATCAATATATGGCATGACTCCAGAGGAGAGGTATACTGATAGGAAACCAGATATTTCTCATTTGAAAATTTTTGGTTGCATTGCCTATGTTCATGTGCCAGATGAGTTGAGATCCAAGTTGGATCCAAAAGCTAAGAAGTGCATCTTTATTGGTTACTCTCTGCAGCAAAAAGGGTATAGATGCTATAACCCTTCTACTCATAAGTTTACAGTGAGCAGAGATGTTGTTTTTGATGAGATGAGTAGCTGGTATAAACTAGTAAATGTGATTGATAATGTAGATGCACAAAATGGTAATGCTGCATAGAATTCACGGCAGCAGTCACAAGATATTAGTGGACCTGGAGCATCCTCTAGCAGTGGTTCACATTCTTCGCCATGGACAGGCAGATTGAGATCAGGAGAATCTTCTCAAAGCAATGCAGATAGTGGTATGCAGGTATCACGAAAAGGAAAAGAGAAGGTATTGTCATTTATTGTGACAATATGAGTAGAATACACTTGGAAAATAACCCAGTCTATCATGCTAGAACAAAGCACATTGAGGTGCATTATCACTATGTGTGGGAGAGGGTTTTACTAGGTCTTATTGATCTAGTTTATGTCAGCATAGAGGATCAGGTAGCTGACATATTTACGAAGGCATTGGGCGCAGAGAAGCTGCGCAAGTTCAGAGACCTGCTTGGTGTGCAAGAATTGGGATTGAGCTCGAGGGGGAGTGTTGAGATATCGAGCTCCACTCGTGATATGCCAGGGTGACCGTTGTGCATTTATGTCACTGACTTGTCAGTTTTGTAGATGCGGTTGGTACACCGCCCATGAATAATAGCTAGATGACAGCTATCCTTATCTACTCTAGTTCGTGGCTCAGTTAGTATGCCACCTTAGTTAGTTGAGTTTGGTTTGAGACCCATATATAGGGCTCTTCTATTTCTATGTACTTGAGTTCTTTTGGCTTACACAACTAAGAAGAGGAAAATTGTTTTCAGCCTCCACCTTTGTGTGTATTCCCCCATTGTGCAAGCAGGAAAGCTACAAGTGAGACTCCTTCCTTCTCTCCCACAATCTTGACAAGGCCTACCTAGCAAGACTCAATAGCTAGGATGTCCTGCAAATCTTATCACCCTAAAGTCCAAGAAGCATTCTACACTTGCAACTGTAACATGGTTTTTAGTAACGCAACCTTTTGGTTGCCTTAGACTATCATCATCCATTCTAAGAAGGGTGGAGCTATCTTTTTGGATACCTAGACCCAACCTCTCCATCAACTCCGAACTCATGATATTGACGGAGGACCCAGTGTCTATGATAGCATGCTCCTCTAATATCCCATCCACATATACTGGAACCCTAGGGCAATTCTTTTCAGCATGATCAAACCAATCTTCCCCTACTCGTGCTATGCCCAAAGGTTCTACAATATACCCAATACACATTATCGTCTTGAATTCCTTGTGTACTCTTGGGGATAATTTAATCAACTGTAAGAGGTTTACATCTAGTTTAACTTCGCAAAGGGAACTTGCTAAATCAAAATCATGATAGGTAGCCAAAGCTCTCTTTTCTCGCCAAACCATCCTTTCTTTTGGTCTTGGGACTGGCTTTGGTGCTTCTCTTTTAGCTCTTGCCTTCTTTCTTGGCACTTCCTCATCCTTCTTAGGATCGACTTTTTTGTCAAGAGGCCTTAGAGGTCCACCTTCCATGCCAGGATTCAAGACTTGTGTCCCCTTATCCCCCTGCTTAGGGTTTCCCTCAACCGGTTTTGCATTATCTTTGTCAACCTCTTTAGCCTTTTGGCCTCTTGCCACGGCTCTCAGGTTAGAGGTTTCAGCGCCATTGACACGTACAGCCTCGATAAGGCTGACTCCATTGCCTTGTGGCAACTCTTCTATAGTGGTCTTTCCCCTTTGCAATATTTGTCTTGGTTCATCATTTTGCTGGAGGTTATTACCTTGCGCTCTATGATTAACTGGACCTGGTTGTTTACTCCCTTGTTGGAGGGAACTAATCTTACTCCAACAAGTAGCAGCTAAATGGCCCAACTTCCCACAAATATCACATTTAACATTTGGACAATTTCTAGGGAAATGTTTTCCGCCACACCACTTACAGCTGAATCTTGAGGGGCCACCCTCTTCAGGGTGTCGACTTCCTATTGATTCTCTGCTTCTTCAGGAAATTGACGTCAACAGCTATTTGCCGATATTGTTTAGAAATCATGTCAGTGTAGTGCTTCATCATATCCTTAACTTCGCCAAGGATATTAGAGACACTTGACTCATAGCCTTGATCGTCTATCCATCGTTCCATTGGCCTAACAATTTGATTGGGCATTGGTTGTTGACTCACAGGAACAACATTAGGGTTCAAAACTTGGCCTCCAACATTTGGTGGAGCCAACTGACTAGCCATAGACATAGTCACACTGAGAGAAGCTGGCAGCAAAGGTGCATTTTGAACCACACTTCCTCTTCCATTAGGGTTATTCATAGGCATCCCTTAACTTCCATTCATCAATGGTAGATTGCCTTTAGGTACTAGACCCGCATTAAGATTTATTCGAGAGGAATAGGCCGTTTGTAATCATGACTCTACTCCTTCTGCCCGCGTGATGGCGGTGTCTATATCAGCCAAAGCCACATTGCTCAATTGTACCTGAATATTGAAATCCAATCCATGCAAGAAGTATTGCAATTGGGCAACCGGTGGAATAGGAATGTAAGTTTGTAACTTACGAAACACTTCCTTAAGCTTCTTGGCATAAGCTTTCACATTCTCATGGGGGTCTTGGCGTGTTACATTCAAAACACAAAACCAGTATTGGCCACCTCTTTCAGGGGCATATTCTCCTCGGAAAGATGCATAAAATTGGTCGATTGTGGTTATGGTTCCAGTCTCTATGCTATGATACCATACTGTATCCCTTCCTTTTAATGTCATGTTAAAGAACATCATAAGATGTCCCTCATCTTGGATGCGGCAATTAAACATTAATCTTTGGAATTCACAAATGTGAAACTCCGCATCTTCTTCAGCTAACCCATTAAAAATGGGCAAAGGAACTCCTAAAGCTGGCAGATTCGGTGTCCCTGCAGGAATTGCAATGGGTTGTGCCATGACGACAATTGGATTGACAATAGGAGTTTGAACTGATGGGATCACACCCCCACTTGAAGTGGGTTGACTTGGTGGAAGAGAGGAAGAACTTACGCCTCCTCCTTCACCTAAAGGACTATGTGCATCAGTTGGGTTACTAAGACCACTGCCTCTTATGCGTATCGGGCTACTCCTTTGAGGAGAATAGTGACTTACAATCTCCAACCGCTGTCTAGCCCTCTCAGCACGTTCTGCTTTTTGTATTCTGACTTGACGGTCCTTGTCTGGAGCCCCAAGAGGAACACCAAGGGAAAGGGAATTCTCTTGCAAGAAAATCTATCTTGTAACATCAACAAGCTTTTATTTCGTTCTTTTGATCATCAAAACAAAGAAAACAACAATTTTTCACACAGCATCATAGTAGATATCTCCCACGGATTTGATAGAATCAACCATATTCCCCAACATCTTCACAAAATCCATCAATAGAATAAAGAAAGCAAAGGAATACACCATCTTTGAATGGAAATACATCACATATTATTCATCTTCAATGTCTTCATAGTTCTCTCTCTCAATCTCTCATATACAGTTACATTGTGTTGATAGAATTGACTATCTCTGGCTCTCTCTCTCTCTCTCCATCAATAGTACATCATATCCTCACTAAAATACTCTCATAATAACCCTCAATAATCCTTCTTAGGTCGTGGATGCACCTCCCAAGAAGTATGTCTGATATGAAGAGGCACCAGAGCCACTACAGTGACTCTTCATAGCTCACCATTGTTACTTCACTCCAGTCTTTACTTGAGTCTTCAGCAGCTACTTCTTTGACTTCTTTTAGCTCTTTTACACTTGTATTCACCTCTTTCCAAGGCTAGAAAACTTTCCCAAGCTTCACTCTCATCCAACAGAACACATACAGAGGCATACAGAAGGTCTACAGAGGCTCACAAAAGCTCAACAGAGAGTTATAGAAGGTCAACAGAAAGCATCATAACCACATAACTCATACCAAAACCATTCCAAACCATAAAAAATAACTCAATAATCTTTCAAAAAATCTCAAACCTTATCAATCAATACTCCATCCTTCCATACAGAGAGAAAACAGAACAAAACAGAAGCTCAACAGAAGCTATCAGGACCAAACAGAACATATCAGAACATCAACAGAACTTCACATCTCTACTAATAAACATCATGAGCTTAATAAAACCATTCCAACCTATCCAAAACACTCTTAAACCACTTCCAAACCAATCAATCATCTCATAAAATCAACCATTCAACTCTCAAAAACAACAAAAATCAGCCAAAAAATAGGTCATTTCAACACTCAACAGTGTCAGAGGACATAAAACAACTTTTTGGTCCCTAAAAACCCTAGATTCGAGAACCACCACTTGTTGGCAGCTCTTGGCAGACACACCACTGATGGGACCTCAAATGGGCCGGCATTGGCTATGGCACTAGCCGGGACCTCATGCTCATAACATACAAACACACCCTCACGGCCTTGCGGGCCAGGAGCGTCAATCTGCTCCTAAAGGACGAACTGTCCTAAAGCCTAATCTATGCGTTTATAGTTTTTTTTTGTTTTGTAGTCCGACATTTCCCTTTTTTTTAAACTCCTAAGAGGGAGAACCCATACACATTGGCAATAAATACCATGATAATCACATACATACGAGGCAACCTCTCGGTGGAAACACCGCGGCCCCATTGTGGCTCTCCTACATCGCAAGGATTAGCCCCTTGATGCGCTGCTCAACATATAAAACAAACGAACAAACTCCACTCTTTCATTTCAAAAGTACTCCAGGAGATACCATCTATATTATTAGTTAAGGAGAGGTGGGGAAAGGGTGCCATGTGGCAACCCACCACCTCCCCCACAAAAAAAAAGAGAACGCGGGGGCAGGTGCCACGCGTCCAACACCTGCCCCCCTGTGCCTAGGGCTCACTTTAATTTCCTCATTTGCTTAGATCATTAAACATTCTCCTTTGAAGGGGTGTGGTAGTGGCAGGCTATGGAGGCGGCAGGCCGTCTGCTACCAGGCTTGCTAGACGACTTGGACCTTCTCTGCCTGGCAAGGCTACCCAGATGCATGTATCTTGTTGCCAGCTGCGTGTCTCGGGGTTGGAAGGAGGCCATGGATCACCCGTTCCTGGACTACATCAGGTGCAGGGCAGGCGTCTCTGAGACCTGGGTCTTTGGCTACGTCTTTGATCCTTCTGCCCGCAGCTTCGACGCCATGCCTCCCCCGCCCTTCCCCCCTTCTCCCTTCACCCTCCAAGTGTGAGGGCATCAACCTCCAAGCTATGCCTGGAAGCGATGGTGGTCACGTCCTCTTGATCGGCATCGAATGCTTTGACTTCCACCCGACTTACACCCAACTACCAGTGTCTCTACCGCTGCCCCTCTCATCTACTGCTTTGATTCCCTGCGCCGATGATGGCTGCCCCCACATGTACCCCCAATGCTGGCTAATCACAAAAGCTTTGCATCGGACTCAACCTTCTTTGATGGTGATGGTTATGTATGCAGCAGGTGGCCACTTGGGGCACACAGATGGCTTTTTCCCTTTGAATATTGCAGAAAGGTTGGAGGTGAGGAATGGCAGCATGTGTAGATGGGAGAAGCTGCCAGACATGCATGTGGAACGTGTAAGCGCAGTAGCAGTTGTGTTGCATGATGTCTTCTATGTTATAGGGGGCTTCCAGCATAGCCCACTATTGAGGGACGTGGTTGTCCAGAACTCAGGGGAATATTGGGACCCTAGAAGTGGAGAGTGGGTTTTGGTCACTGAATTGTGTCCAGAAGAAATATTTGGACATGTATCACCACCAGCAGTGGCAGCCCTAGCAGGGCAACTTTGTGCACTGAAGCAGGAGTTGCAAGACAATGGACATCTATAGGAATCTTTCCAACAAAAAGGTGTAATCCATAATTGCACTACACTTTCATTTTGCTTGGAGTCAGCGAAGAATTATGGGATGTTGGACAAGGTGGTGTGTATGGTCAATACATTTTTATTTTAGCATGTACACCCTTTATTGGGAAGCCTCTTCTAATCTATGAATCTAAAGGTTCAACATACTATATGATTTCTTTGAGCTTCCAAGCCATTATATAGTGGCAATCTACGAGTTGTCTAGCAAGGTCCCATTAGATTCATGCATTATGTTTATAAATGCATCAAGATTAACACGTAGGCCACACCTTATCACCTCTCTCTCTCTCTCTCTCTCTCTCTCTCTCTCTCTCTCTCTCTCTCTCTCTCTATCTCTCATGCTTCTCATCATGGGGAAATATATTTTTGTTTTTCAAACATTGTAGGTTACCTCAATATCCCACATGGTAGAGGGGAGAGTAGCCAAGTCAAAAAATAGAATAGAGGATGGGTTTGAGAATACGTTTTCATAAACTATTTCTTAAGGTAATGAATGCACCAACCACAACAAAGCCCATGTCTTGGATCCAAACATGTAATTCAATAGGCGTGACAAAGTAGAATTAATAGCTCAATTTTGTAGCCTCATAGCAAGATCGTGTGACCTATCCCAATACCATATTAATTCCTCATTAGCGTTTTTAGGGACCAAAAAGTTGGTTTATGTCCTTTGACAAGGACCGTCAAGCCGAAATACAAAAAGTAGAACATGCTGAGAGGGCTAGATGGTGGTTGGAGATTGTAAGTTGCTATTCTCCTCAAAGGAGTAGCCCGATACGCATAAAAGACAGTGGTCTTAGTAACCCAACTACTGCACATAGTGTGTTAGGTGCAGGAGGAAGCGCAAGTTCTTCCTCTCTTCCACCAAGTCAACCCACTTCAAGCGGGGGTGTGATCCCATTAGTCCAAACTCCTATTGTCAATCCAATTGTCGTCATGGCGCAACCCATTGCAATACCTGCACGAACACTGGATCTGCCAGCTTTAGGAGTTCCTTTGCCCATTTTTAATGGGTTAGCCGAAGAAGATGCAGAGTTCCACATTTGTGAATTCCAAAGATTAATGTTTAATTACCGCATCCAAGATTAGGGACATCTTATGATGTTCTTTAACATGACATTAAAAGGAAGGGCTGTAGTATGGTATCATAGCATAGAGACTGGAACCATAACCACAATCGACCAATTTTATGCATCTTTTCGAGGAGAACATGCCCTTGAAAGAGGTGGCCAATACTGGTTTTGTGTTTTGAATGTAACACACCAAGACCCCCATGAGAATGTGAAAGCCTATGCCAAGAAGCTTAAGGAAGTGTTTCATAAGTTACAAACTTACATTCCCATTCCGCTGGCTATCCAATTGCAATACTTCTTGCATGGATTGGATTTCAATATTTAGGTACAATTGAGCAGTGTGGCTTTGGCTGATATAGACACCGTCATCACGCTGGCAGAAGGAGTAGAGTCACGATTACAAACGGCCTACTCCTTTTGAATAAATCTTAATGCGGGTCTAGTACCTGGAGGTAATTTACCATTGATAAATGGAAGTCAAGGGATGCCTATGAATAACCCTAATGGGAGAGGAAGCATGGTTCAAAGTGTACCTTTGCTGCCAGCTCCTCCCAGTGTGACTATGCCTATGGCTAGTCAGTTGGCTCCACCAAATGTTGGAGGCCAAGTTTCGAACCCTAATATTGTTCCTGTGAGTCAACAACCAATGCCCAATCAAATTGTTAGGCCAATGGAACGATGGATAGATGATCAAGGCTATGAGTTGAGTGCATACAATGTCCTTGGCGAAGTTAAGGATATGATGAAGCACTACATTGGAATGATTTTTGAACAATATCGGCAAATAGCTGTTGACGTAAATTTCCTGAAGAAGCAGTAGAATTTGATAGGGAGTTGATGTTGAGATATCGAGCTCCACTCGTGATATGCTAGGGTGACCGTTGTGCATTTATGGCACCGACTTGTTAGTTACAGATGTGGTTGGTACACCGCCCATGAATAATAGCTAGATGACACCTATCCTTATCTACTCTAGTTCGTGGCTCAGTTAGTATGCCACCTTAGTTAGTTGAGTTTTGTTTGAGACCCATATATAGGGTTCTTCTATTTCTATGTACTTGAGTTCTTTCTGGCTTACACAACTAAGAAGAGAAAAACTGTTTTTCAGCCTCCACCTTTGTGTGTATTCCCCCATTGTGCAAGCAAGAAAGCTACAAGTGAGGCTTCTTCCTTCTCTCCCACAATCTTAACATGGTATCAGAGCCTTGTTTGTGGTAAGGAGCTCAAGAAAGCAAACCAAGTTCGCGGTGTTCTGGTAAGAGGACCAGTGTTGCTTTCATTTTTATATTTTGGGAGCAAGTCTCTACAGGTAGCACAGCTGGAAAGTGCAAGAGTGCATTGTCTCAAATTGAGATGCCCTTTGCGGTGTAGCAAGAGGGCAGTATATGCTGCGGCACAGGGCTTTAGCCCTTAGTTGCTCTTTTTTTTTATTTGAGGCCATTTCGGGGCCTGTTTTGGAGGAGGAAATTTTCTGCACGCACTCAGGAAAAGGCCCAGTTTTATGCTGTGCGACCACTGTTCTACAGGTCAGTGAAAAATTGCTGTAGAAATTGCATCGTATGCCTGTGCGCAGAGACATTGGGAGTTACAGAATCATCCTTGTTGCCTGTTGATGCAAAATCGTCACTAGGAAGTGACTTTGTGGTCAAATACCACTTTCATCATTTTTGCAGATTTGCCCTTGTGAGGCTGAAGCCATGTTCTTTGTAGTGACAGACTTTTTTGCAGTGTTTTGTAATGGCGTCTGATTCTCTTTCACAGATTGTCACTGAAAAGCTTGACAAGAACAACTTCCAAGCATGGAAGTTTAGAATGACGAATTTCCTTATGGGAAAAGGATATTGGGAATTTGTTGCAGGAAATGATGAAGAACCAGTTCTTTCTGATGTTCCCAATCAACAGCAAATGCAGGCATTTAAAGCATGGCATGAGAGAGCCAAGAAAGTTATGTACTAGCTGTCTATCAGCATTTCAGACTCTATGATTGTGCATATTCAAGATGCAAGTACGCCAAAGGAGGCATGGGATACTTTGTCAAAAATGTATAGAACAAATACGCAAGCCGGAAAAATGTAGCTCAAGCAAGAGTTGCATAATGTGCAAAGAGAAAATATGAGCATCAATGACTACCACATGAAGGTGAAGAAGATTGCAGATGCACTTGCTTCCATTGGGTCGCCAGTGGAAGATGATGATTTAGTTTGTGTGACCTTGAATGGTCTAGGAAAGGATTATGCACAGTTCCGAACATCGATTTCCGTCCGTGAAAGATTTCCTGATTTTGAGGAGTTGATTGCTCTTCTAATTTCTGAGGACCAGAGAAATGGTGGTGCATCTTCTTCAAGAGGAACTTCAAAAGAAGCTGAGGTAGAGGAGGCAGATCTGGAGGCCGTGGTAGAAATCAAAATATGCAGCAAACTCAAGAAAACCAGTCCTATGGAGGAGGACATGGTAACTCTAGAGGCAGGGGGGAGCCAAAGAGGTCATGGTGGATGGCAAAGAGGCCAAAATGCAAACAGCAATGTTGAATGCTACTACTGTGGTAAAATGGGTCATATGGCTAAAGACTGCTATAAAAAGCAGAATGACATCATGAATGGAAAATTGCAACAAGGAAATTATGCATCTTCTAGTAGACAGGGCGATGACAGAAATGAGCATTTGTTTATGGTGCAGCACATGAACAATTTGTCAAGATTGTGGGAGAGAAGGAAGGAGTCTCGCTTGAAGCTTTCTTGCTTGCACAATGGGGGAAGACACACAAGGGTGGAGGCTGAAAACAATTTTCCTCTTCTTAGTTGTGTAAGCCAAAAGAACTCAAGTACAAAGAAATAGAAGAACCCTATATATGGGTCTCAAACCAAACTCAACTAACTAAGGTGGCATACTAACTGAGCCACGAACTAGAGTAGATAAGGATAGCTATCATGGAGCTATTATTCATGAGCGGTGTACCAACCGCGTCTGCAACTGACAAGTCGGTGACATAAATATACAACGGTCACCCTGGCGTATCACGAGTGGAGCTCGATATCTCAACACTCCCCCTCGAGCTCAATCCCAATTCCTGCACACCAAGCAGGTCTCTGAACTTGCGCAGCTTCTCTGCACCCAATGCCTTCGTGAATATGTCAGCTACCTGATCCTCTGTGCTGACATAAACTAGATCAATAAGACCTAGTAAAACCCTCTCTCGCACATAGTGATAATGCACCTCAATGTGCTTTGTTCTAGCATGATAGACTGGGTTATTTGCCAAGTGTATACTACTCATGTTGTCACAATAAATGACAACTGGCCCATCTGTAGACTGATGCATATCATAAAGTAGCTTATGCAACCAAGCTACCTCACATGCAGCCATTGCTGCACCCCTGTACTCAGCCTCTGTGCTCGACAAAGCAACTGTAGGCTGTTTCTTGCTGCTCCAAGTGATTGCAGCACTCCCAAAAGAGAATACATATCCACTGGTAGATCGTCTATCAGAAATACTACCAGCCCAATCAGCATCAGTGTATCCATGCAACTGTATCTGAACCCCAGTCTCATAAAATAGTCCATACTGCAATGTGGACTTCACATACCTAAGTATGCGTCTAGCCGCATCCAAATGTGGTTTCCTTGGAGCCTGCATAAACTGACTTACCAATCCAATAGCATAGCTCAAATCTGGCCTGGTAATAGTCATATAAATCAAACTTCCTACTATGCGTCTGTACATAGTAGGGTCTTCTAGAAGCTCACCTGCATCTGTGCTCAGCTTCACATTTTGCTCTAAAGGAACTGAAATAGGCTTACAGCCTGTCATCCCATATTTGGACAGCATGTCCAATCCATACTGCCTCTGCAAGAGCTGTATCCCACTTGGTGATCTAATCACCTCAATGCCCAAGAAATAACGCAGCTCTCCCAAATCCTTCATCTCAAACTTCTGCTTCAATAGCATTTTCACATGAAGGATATCTTCATCACTGTCACCTGTCATAATCAAATCATCAACATAAATGACAAGTAGCATAATACCTTTCTCTGTTTTTCTCACATAAAGTGAGAAATCTGCCTTGGAAATCTGAAAGCCAATAGTGACAAGATACTGTCCTATCTTGTCAGACCATGCTCTAGGTGCTTGCTTCAAGCCATACAAGGCTTTCTTCAACCTGCAAACAAACTCAGGATGAACAGCATGCACATAACCTGGTTGCTGCTCCATATAGACCTCTTCTTGCAAATCACCATGCAAGAAGGCATTCTTTACATCCATCTGATGTAAAGACCATCCCTTTGATGCAGCCATAGCAATGACTGCTCTTACGGTTGCCATCCTTGCAACCAGACTAAATGTTTCTTCATAGTCAATACCATATGTTTGTGCATACCCCTTGACTACTAATCTTGCCTTGTATCTGTTCACAGAACCATCTGCATTGTGCTTCACCTTATAAACCCACTTACAGCCAATTGCATTCTTACCTTTAGGCAAAGGTACCAATTCCCATGTAGCATTTTCTTCCAAGGCATCCATTTCTTCATCCATGGCTTTCTCCCATTTTTCTTTTCCCATGGCTTGCTCAAAAGAAGTGGGTTCTGGTTCCTGTATCACCTTGACCATATATGCATAGTGAATGGCTGTAAATCCATCATATTTCAGCCTATCCACAGGATACCTAACTCTGGTAGACCTGCGCAAAGTGGGTTCACTCCCAGGTGCTCTCAAAACATCCCTGGTCTTCCTTACTCCAGGTGTAACAATAGAGGGGATACCCAACTCATCATCAATGCTCTGTTCTGAGCCACTGGATTCACCATCCACATAAGAGTGACCTGCATTCACATCAAACATGGGCTGATCAACCTTCTCTTTTCCTTTTCGTGATACCTGCATACCACTATCTGCATTACTTTGAGAAGATTCTCCTGATCTCAATCTTCCTGTCCATGGCGAAGAATGAGAACCACTGCTAGAGGACGTTCCAGGTCCACTAATATTTTGTGACTGCTACTGTGAATTCTGTGTAGCATTACCATTTTGTGCATCTTCATCATCAATCACATTTACTGGTTCATACCAGCTACTCATCTCATCAAAAACAACATCTCTGCTCACTGTAAACTTACGAGTAGAAGGGTTATAGCATCTATACCCTTTTTGCTGCAGAGAGTAACCAATAAAGATGCACTTCTCAGCTTTTGGATCCAACTTGGATCTCAGCTCATCTGGCACATGTACATAGGCAATGCAACCAAAAATTTTCAAATGAGAAATATCTGGTTTCCTACCAGTATACCTCTCCTCTGGAGTCATTCCATGTATTGCTGCAGTGGGAGTCCTGTTCATTATGTAGACTGCTGTAGCAACTGCTTCAGCCCAATAAAAATCTGGCAAGTCTTTTTCATTGAGCATGGCACGAGATACCTCTCCAATATGCCTGTTCTTCCTTTCTGCAATTCCATTTTGTTGTGGGGTATAACTGCATGAATATTGCTGCTTTATGCCATGCTCCTGCAAGAACTTTGCAAACTCATTTGAGAGGTACTCTCCCCCTCCATCTGACCTCAGGCATTTTATTTGCAGACCTGTTTCTTTTTCAGCCATAGCTTTAAGGGTTTTGAAATGCCCAAAAACTTCACTTTTCTTTTTCATAAAATACACCCAAACTTTTCTGCTATAGTCATCAATAAAAGTGACAAAATAATGACAGCCTCCAAGAGATGCAGCTTTAGTAGTCCACACATCAGAGTGGATTAATTCCAATGGCTTCTCACTCTCTTGAACATGTCTAGGAAATGGTTTCCTTGCCTGTTTTCCAAACTGACAGGCTTCACATACCTTATGCATTTCTGCAACCTTGAATTTGGGCAATCCTGCAACAATATTTTGGGCCTGCATTGATTTAAGTCGCTGTACATTAACATGACCAATGCGTTTATGCCAGATATCAATATCTGCAACTACCCCGGTCCCATGTGCAAACATTGCTGCACTCAATTCAGACATGTCTGCATCCAATGTAAACATTCTGCCCTTCTTCTTTCCTTTTGCTATCAAGCGACCTTTATTTTTCATATCCTCAACAAAGCATCCATGAGGATTAAATCTGACCTGCAAGCCCTGTTCAACCATTTGACCAACTGAAACCAGATTCTTGGTGATATTCGGGACATGAAATACATCGGACAGGTATTTCTTTTTCCCATCCTGCATAGACAAAGGAATTTTTCCAATCTGCACAATAGGATGTGCAGTATCATCACCAGTCTCCACAAATCCTGGTTTTTCCATTTTCCTTGCATCCTCCATCCATTCTGCATGACCTGTCATGTGGTTTGATGCACCTGAGTCAACATACCATACATCATTGCTTTCTTCTGCACTTGTCACAGAATTGTTCATGTGCTGCACCATGAACAAGTTCTCATTTCTGTCATCACCCTGTCTGTTAGAAGATGCATAATTCCCTTGTTGCAGTTTTCCATTCATGATGTCATTCTGCTTTTTATAGCAGTCTTTAGCCATATGACCCATTTTACCACAATAGTAGCATTCAACATTACTGTTTGCATTTTGACCTCTTTGCCATCCACCACGACCTCTTTGGCTCCCCCTGCCTCTAGAGTTACCACGTCCTCCTCGATAGGACTGGTTTTCTTGAGTTTGCTGCATATTCTGATTTCTACCACGGCCTCCAAATCGGCCTCCTCTACCTCTGCCTCTACCTCTTCCAGCATTTGAGTAGAAGACAGCTTCTTTTGAAGTTCCTCCTGAAGAAGATGCACCACCATTTCTCTGCTCCTCAGAAATTAGAAGAGCAATCAACTCCTCAAAATCAGGAAATCTTTCACGAACTGAAATGGATGTCCGAAACTGTGCATAATCCTTTCCTAGACCATTCAAGGTCACGGAAACTAAATCATCATCTTCCACTGGCGACCCAATGGAAGCAAGTGCATCTGCAATCTTCTTCACCTTCATGTGGTAGTCGTTGATGCTCATATTTTCTCTTTGCACATTGTGCAACTCTTGCTTGAGCTGCATTTTCCTGGCTTGCGTATTTGTACTATACATTTTTGACAAAGTATCCCATGCCTCCTTTGGCGTACTTGCATCCTGAATATGCACAATCATAGAGTCTGAAATGCTGATAGACAGCCAATACATAACTTTCCTGGCTCTCTCATGCCATGTTTTAAATGCCTGCATTTGTTGTTGATTGGGAACATCAGGAAGAACTGGTTCTTCTTCATTTCCTGCAACAAATTCCCAATATCCTTTTCCCATAAGGAAATTCGTCATTCTAAACTTCCATGCCTGGAAGTTGTTCTTGTCAAGCTTTTCAGTGACAATCTGTGAAAGAGAATCAGACGCCATTACAGAATACTGCAAGAAATTCTGTCACTGCAAAAAACACAGCTTCACCCTCACAAGGGCAAATCTGCAAAACTGGCGAAAGTGGTATTTGACCACACAGTCACTTCCTAGTGACGATTTTGCATAAACAGGAACCAAGGATGATTCTGAAACTCCCAATGTCTCTGCGCACAAGCATACGATGCAATTTCTACAGTAACTTTTCACCGACCTGTAGAACAGTGGTTGCACAGCATAAAACTGAGCCTTTTCTTGAGTGCGTGCAGAAAACTTCCGTCTGCAAAACAGGCCCCGAAATGGCCTCAAATCAAAAAAACAAGGTCGCCAAGGGCTAAAGCCCTTACCCGCAGCATATACTGCCCTCTTGCTTCACCGCGAAGGGCGTCTCAACCTGAGACAATGCACTCCTGCAATTTCCGGCTGTGCTACCTGCAGAGATCTGCTCCCAAAACAGGAAATGAAAGCAACACTGCTCCTCTTACTAGACCACCGCGAGCTTGGCTTGCTTTCTTGAGCTCCTTACCACGAACAAGGCTCTGATACCATGTCAAGATTGTGGGAGAGAAGGAAGGAGTCTCGCTTGAAGCTTTCTTGCTTGCACAATGGGGGAAGACACACAAGGGTGGAGGCTGAAAACAGTTTTCCTCTTCTTAGTTGTGTAAGCCAAAAGAACTCAAGTACAAAGAAATAGAAGAACCCTATATATGGGTCTCAAACCAAACTCAACTAACTAAGGTGGCATACTAACTGAGCCACGAACTAGAGTAGATAAGGATAGCTATCATGTAGCTATTATTCATGAGCGGTGTACCAACCGCGTCTGCAACTGACAAGTCGGTGACATAAATATACAACGGTCACCCTGGCGTATCACGAGTGGAGCTCGATATCTCAACACAATTTTGTGACAAGTGCAGAAGAAAGCAACGATGTATGGTATGTTGACTCATGTGCATCAAACGACATGACAGGTCATGCAGAATGGATGGAGGATGCAAGGAAAATGGAAAAACCGGGATTTATGGAGACTGGTGATGATACTGCACATCCTATTGTGCGGATTGGAAAATTTCCTTTGTCTATGCAGGATGGGAAAAAGAAATACTTGTCCGATGTATTTCATGTCCCGAATATCACCAAGAATCTGGTTTCTGTTGGTCAAATGGTTGAGCAGGGCTTGCAGGTCAGATTTAATCCTCATGGATGCTTTGTTAAGTATATGAAAAATAAAGGTCGCTTGATAGCAAAAGGAAAGAAGAAGGGCAGAATGTTTAAGTTAGATGCAGACATGTTTGAATTGAGTGCAGCAATGTTTGCACATGGGACTAGTGTAGTTGCAGATATTGATATCTGGCATAAACGCATTGGTCATGTTAATGTACAATGACTTAAATCAATGCAGGCCCAAAATATTGTTGTAGGATTGCCTAAATTCAAGGTTGCAAAAATGCATAAGGTATGTGAGCCTGCCAATTTGGAAAACAGACAAGGAAACCATTTCCTAGACATGTTCAAGAGAGTAAGAAGCCATTGGAATTAATCCACTCTGATGTGTGGACTACTAAAGCTGCATCTCTTGGAAGCTGTCATTATTTTGTCACTTTTATTGATGACTATAGTAGAAAAGTTTGGGTGTATTTTATGAAAAAGAAAAGTGAAGTTTTTGGGGATTTTAAAACTCTTAAAGCTATGGTTGAAAAAGAAACAAGCCTGCAAATAAAATGCCTAAGGTCAGATGGAGGGGGAGAGTACCTCTCAAATGAGTTTGCAAGGTTCCTGTAGGAGCATGGCATAAAGCAGCAATATTCATGCAGTCATACCCCACAAAAAAATGGAATTGTAGAAAGGAGAAACAGACATATTGGAGAGGTATCTCGTGCCATGCTCAATGAAAAAGACCTGCCAGATTTTTATTGGGCTGAGGTAGTTGCTACAGTAGTCTACATAATGAACAGGACTCCCACTGCAGCAATACATGGGATGACTCCAGAGGAGAGGTATACTGGTAGGAAACCAGATATTTCTCATCTGAGAGCTAGGTATCCTGTGGATAGGCTGAAATATGATGGATTTACAGCCATTCACTATGCCTATATGGTCAAAGTGATACAAGAACCACAACCCACTTCTTTTGAGCAAGCCATGGGAAAAGAAAAATGGGAGAAAGCCATGGATGAAGAAATGGATACATTGGAAGCAAATTCTACATGGGAATTGGTACCTTTGCTAAAGGTAAGAACTCAATTGGTTGTAAGTGGGTTTATAAGGTGAAACACAATGCAGATGGTTCTGTGAATAGATACAAGGCAAGATTAGTAGTCAAGGGGTATGCACAAACATATGGCATTGATTATGAAGAAACATTCAGTCCGGTTGCAAGGATGGCAACCGTAAGAGCAGTCATTGATATGGCTGCATCAAAGGGATGGTCTTTACATCAGATGGATGTAAAGAATGCCTTCTTGCATGGTGATTTGCAAGAAGAGGTCTATATGGAGCAGCCACCAGGTTATGTGCATGCTGTTCATCCTAAGTTTGTTTGCAGGTTGAAGAAAGCCTTGTATGGCTTGAAGCAAGCACCTAGAGCATGGTCTGACAAGATAGGACAATATCTTGTCACTATTGGCTTTCAGATTTCCAAGGCAGATTTCTCACTTTATGTGAGAAAAACAGAGAAAGGTATTATGCTACTTGTCATTTATGTTGATGATTTGATTATAACAGGTGATAGTGATGAAGATATCCTTCATGTGAAAATGCTATTGAAGCAGAAGTTTGAGATGAAGGATTTGGGAGAGCTGCGTTATTTCTTGGGCATTGAGGTGATTAGATCACCAAGTGGGATACGACCCTTGCAGAGGCAGTATGGATTGGACATGCTGTCCAAATACGGGATGACAGGCTGTAAGCCTATTTCAGTTCCTTTGGAGCAGAATGTGAAGCTGAGCGCAGATGCAGGTGAGCTTCTAGAAGACCCTACTATGTACAGATGCATAGTAGGAAGTTTGATTTATATGACTATTACCAGGCTAGATTTGAGCTATGTTGTTGAATTGGTAAGTCAATTTATGCAGGCTCCAAGGAAACCGCATTTGGATGCGGCTAGACGCATACTCAGGTATGTGAAGTCCACATTGCAGTATGGACTACTTTATGAGACTGGGGTTCAGATATAGTTGTATGGATACACTGATGCTGATTGGGCTGGTAGTATTTTCGATAGACGATCTACCAGTGGATATGTGTTCTCTTTTGGGAGTGTTGTAGTCACTTGGAGCAGTAAGAAACAGCCTACAGTTGCCTTGTTGAGCACAGAGGCTGAGTACAGGGGCGTAGCAATGGCTGCATGTGAGGTAACTTGGTTGCATAAGCTACTTTATGATATGCATCAGTCTACAGATGGGCCAGTTGTCATTTATTGTGACAACATGAGTAGTATACACTTGGCAAATAACCCAGTATATCATGCTAGAACAAAGCACATTGAGGTGCATAATCACTATGTGCGGGAGAGGGTTTTACTAGGTCTTATTGATCTAGTTTATGTCAACACAGAGGATTAGGTAGCTGACATATTCACAAAGGCATTGGGCGCAGAGAAGCTGCGCAAGTTCAGAGACCTGCTTGGTGTGCAGGAATTGGGATTGAGCTCGAGGGGGAGTGTTGAGATATCGAGCTCCACTCGTGATATGCCAGGGTGACCGTTGTGCATTTATGTCACCGACTTGTCAGTTGTGCAGATGCGGTTGGTACACCGCCCATGAATAATAGCTAGATGACAGCTATCCTTATCTACTCTAGTTCGTGGCTCAGTTAGTATGCCACCTTAGTTAGTTGAGTTTGGTTTGAGACCCATATATAGGGTTCTTCTATTTCTATGTACTTGAGTTCTTTCTGGCTTACACAACTAAGAAGAGAAAAATTGTTTTTCAGCCTCCACCTTTGTGTGTATTCCCCCATTGTGCAAGCAAGAAAGCTACAAGTGAGACTCCTTCCTTCTCGCCCACAATCTTGACAGTTGATGCCCTGAAGAGGGTGGTCCCTCAAGATTCAGCTGTAAGTGGTGTGGTGGACAACATTTCCCTAGAAAATGTCCAAATGTTAAATGTGATATTTATGGGAAGTCGGGCCACTTAGCCGCTACCTGTTGGAGTAAGATTAGTTCCCTCCAAAAAGGACCTCTTCGATAGTTCTTTTTAGTTTGGTCGTGTTGGAGCAGTCAGTTAGTGACTAGCTTCGGACGTTCGATCAGATTATGCTAGGCCTACTCCTTGTGGATTTCATGCCTTGGTTTTGTCTGGGGGTAGGGTGAGCACTGTGCTGTGTTTTAATATGTATCTATTTTGTATCAACTTGATGCTTCCTTTGGTTGTTTTGTGTAGATCTGTCGCAGGATTCGATGGGCTGCGTCGCCCTATCCCGTGGTCGCCAATGAGAGTGGAGTTTTGAGCCCAGGATGTGCCTAAAATTTGCCAAAAAATCTAGAATTTAGGGGAAAAATATTCAACATCGAAGGTGGCGGCTGTAGCTAGGACAATTTTAAGCACAAAGTGAAAGACGGCTTTTAAAAGGCGCCCGAGCGACACTTGTGGATTTTTAATAATTTTTCCGACTACTGTGTGGGATGTTGGGAGCTGCCAGTCAGTGCGGGGTGCCGAGACGGACGCGCAGGATTTTTTAGAGGTTGAAACAGAGTCCGGACGTGAAAGAGGCCAAAAATTGGCCCAGATTTGAAAAGGTGGACAATAGAGTTAGGACCAAAAGGGGGTGCCCTTTGGGAGGGGGCACCCCCCCTCCAATTTTTTCGTGGAGTATGTAAATTTTTTGATAGTTTAGATGGTAATGATGTCCTTATTGGATGAAAATTTGTTTGAGTGCTGGTTGCATCATGATTAATTGCTGGTTATCAGAAAATTTTGATTTTGCAATGATTTACATGCGCTATTTAATTCTCGTAAACCCGAAATGCGGTTTTTAGGCCGGTAAAATGATAGTTTTATCGTTTCGGGTGGGTGAAATGTGTTCCTATGGGGGAAAAATGGAAAATAAAATGAATGTTAGTATGCTGAAGTGATTGGAATAAGAAAAATAAAAAAATAGCATATTTTATTGACAAATAATCAAGAAAATAAAAAAAATAAGGGAAAAAATAGAAATACGCCTCACAAAAATAAGAAAATATATAATGATTGTTTGTGGATGTATGGTAGTGGCAAAGCATGAGGTTTAGCCTTAGTTTGCCCTATCTCCTTGTCAAATTTCGTGATTTATTACTTTTCATACATCAAAACATGACAAAATGAACCTCTACACCTATGCAATGAAAGCAATGCCTAAACGTAGGGGTTTGGGATGTTTGAATGGTGCGATTTACGTGCTAATTATTGCTAATTTTCTGATGCATATCATGACATAGAGCTGGCTGTATTTTAATTAAGAGGATAGTAGCATGGGTGTTGTCTCGGTGCTATCTTTACATCGCTGCAACGAGTTAGTGAATGAGCATTGGCAAGCCTGGTTGTGCACACCATGTTTCTGATTGAAAATTATGTTTGAGAACTTTAGGATCATCCACTTTTGCATGTGCATGTCAACCATGGTATCAGAATACAAAAGACTGGATGCATAGCACCTGTTTTCGATTATGATGACCCATGCTTGAGTGTGGAAAGGCAACCTAAGCCGTAGGATAGACGTTCGTTTCTTGGAGAATTATTTGGTAAGGACACATGGTATCTCCTGGAATACTTTCAAAATGAAAGAGTGGAGTTTGTTCGTTTGTTCTATATGTTGAGCAGTGCATCAAGGGGCTAATCCCTGCGATGTAGGAGAGCTGCAGTGAGGCCGCGGTGATTCCACCGAGAGGTTGCCTCCCATGTATGTGATTATCGTGGCATTTATTGCCAATGTGTGTGGGTTCTCCCTCTGTGGAGTTTATAGAAAGGGAAACATTGGACTACAAAACTATAAATGCATAGATTAAGCTTTAGGACAGTTCGTCCTTTAGCAAGCAAATAGATGCTCCTAGCCTGCGAGGTCGTGTGGGTGCATTTGTCTGTCATGAGCATGAGATCCGGCTAGTGCCATAGCAGTGCCAGCCCATTTGAGGTCCCATCAATTCCTTTATTCCCATGGAGACTTGTCATCATAGACCCTTGCCATGCATTTACCATAAATCACAAGCACTTGGAATAATCATCCAAACAATAGCTAACAACCGGTTGAATTTAGGATGTTGTTCGATCAACCAATAAAACCAATTGCATTCTTCCCAAACAATGCAAGAATAGTCGCGATAACATTTCCATCGCATATCTGCTCTTCCCCTTGGGATCAACGAGCGATTCTATATAAAATTTACTTTAACACTTGTATGCACAATTTTTAATGTCATGATTATGCCATTCATAACCCTTGACCAATTCTTCCTTGTAATTGCTATATCAACGAATAAGCCACATGCAACTAGGTGCAATTAACCTTCCTTGATATATGCACTTTGCAAGATCCATCTTATGAATATGTGAGATGAAATGATCTATACTCATGCATCATAGTATGGGCCTAGTGTATCTCATATGAGTATCAAAACAAGCATCTATCAATTTGGAAATACATTACTTATGACTAGTATCGCAGTTGGATTGACAGTGATGCCTTTGCCCAAAGCTTCATTTCTGGTTGTGGGATTGCCATCTGCAAGCAACATTCTTCGCTTGGAGGCCATCGTGCACAAGTAGACTCAAGAGATTAAGAAGGTGGAATAGATTCAAGATGGGAGAGTGTAGGAGAAGATGGCTAAGTTGAGGATTGAGATAGAGGGAATTGTGTAGCCTCTGAGGGTAACTCTTGTCTCTCTCTCGAAACACTAGAAGAAGAGAGAGAAACATAGGAACAAAAAGAAGAAGTTAGCCATGAAAGCTAGAGGAGAGAGATGAACACCATATTAGAGAATTTGGGAATTTCCCAAGTCCCAATGTCAAATAAGTGATAAATATTTGACCACATGGCTAAATCTTGATCCATATTTGAAAGTAGAACTTGAGAATGTAGCTTATATAATATTTATGGTAGACTCCACCTTTAAGTAATACAACAAGATTTGACCATGTGGTCAATTAATAAAGATATTGGGGGTTCCCAAAGTGCATGGAAATTCCCAAATTCCCTAATATAGTGTTGATGGAACAAGAAAATGGTACAATGGCTATAAAAGTAGAGGAATCTCAAATATATATAATTGAAATGGATGAAATAAATAGTGGAAAATTAAGTATATACATCCATTTTAGATAATAAAGCTAAGAACTAAACCACCACAACTTCATGAAACAACACCTACAAATAGTAGATAACATGTTGCCAACTACATACCGTGTTATACTAAAACTCAAATAACTTCTGATGGGATTATTTGAATTGAGCATGTTGTGAGTCAAAAGAAAGTTTATTTGACATATTTTCAGTGCATATAGGTCTTTCTCTTCTATGAGCAAATCAAAATTAAAAGCAAGCTAAACAATAAGCTATTCAGAAACTACGTACATTAGAATAGGGCGAAAAATGACTAGTTTTTAGCCAAAGAAGCCTCACACGGCAAATTTTTTTACCCCAAGATGGATGTTGATAAAAAAAGATCCAAAAGCCATCACATGTCCTCCCCAAATCAAAAGCTATTTCAAAATAATAATAATTAAAAATAAGAAAATTGTCATCAATCACATGATCTTGACCACAATTTTGTCAATTCTCTTAAGTGTTTTCCAAGGTTCTTTAAGTGGAAAATAGTGCCTATAGGACAAATCGAGGGTAAAATAAGGGCTAGATAGGGTCATAAATTACAATGGGTAGATTAAAAAAAATTGTTATAGAAATTTGCAATTGTATTGTATCACAAATCAAAAGCATCTTAACTTGTGGGGCACATCATGTACTTCATCTAGAGCTAAGAGTATAAGTCATTTGGACATGTATTTCTAAAATTATTGTTGAAATAGTGGTTATGCATCACTTGGATAGCATGGTTGCCAGGGATATAAGGCAACTAAGGGAAGTAGTTGATCATTTTGGCCACATGATGGATTCAAAGCTTGACTAATTGATTGCTTTGGCTACCATCCACAACATGGAGTCAAATCTTGACAAGTTGACTACTTTAAATACCTCATTTGTTGACCAATCCATTCAAAATTAGACCCCACTCTTGTTAAGATGTGGGCAGCACTCATGAGTTTGGATAGCAATATTGCTATTATGAGTATCATTTTAATGACCATGTTTATGAGGATGTGTTTGCTCAATAGCATGGTTCTTATGCATATCGAGTCAGTGGTTATGTGTATGGGGATTCAGTTGGTTTTGGATAGCATCAAGTTAACAACCATGATGGTTCTTATGAGGATTCCTATCTAAATACAAATCATGCTACTTCCATTTAGCTACATCCCAATGATTTTGGGCAACATAATTATATGGGACAAACTAATGCAATGGTGAACACTTTGCTTACTAAAGTGAGCAATGCAGAAGCAAAAGAAGAAGAAGAAGAAGAAGAAGAAGAAGAAGAAGAAGAAGAAGAAGAAGACGAAGAAGAAGAAGAAGAAGAAGAAGAAGAAGAAGAAGAAGACGATGACGACAATGTTGAGGAAGCTCAACAAGAGAGTGATATAATGGGTCATAAGGTACAAGAGGAAGATCAAGGTGAAGAATTACAAGAGTGTCTTGAGATTATAGATGGTTATTTTTTATCATGCAGATTTTTGAAGATTTTGGAAGCTAATGGATGGACATTCTAATTTGATTGCATTTAATGCATATGACTTAAAATGCATATGATGTGGATGCATATGAAGATGATGATGGCGTCATATTTCCTTTTTGATCCAAGTGCTTATGGTGATGATTCTTCATACCCATTATAATTTGTGGTGTGCTAGGGTGGGTCTCTTGCTATGGAAGTGAATAATAATAATGGATATATAGATGTATGTGATGTTAGAGAGATTCTTAAGCAAGGATTAATGGTAGTAAGAGATTAGGCAAATTCTTGTATGAGAGCAAAGATGATGATAGATATTACATAGAGTAGAGACCAATGAGAGATGAAACAATATACATGCAAGAGATCAAAGGCTCAAAGTATCCCAAACCAATCCTTGATTAAGATAACATATTTACAATGAGCCTCCCCTTCACCGTGTCTTGTTTCACCCTTTTATTTCCAAAAACCCGTACCAAACACTAACTTCTAATCTATTGCTCAAATGAAAAATCTAATGGTTTCGCTAGCTATGAAAGTAGAGTAAAACCATAGGACACCTACTCAAAATTCTCCTGGATCACTCCTTCTCCACTTCCCTTCCAGAGTGTTGCTTGCTATGATCACATGCAATGTGAATTTGGGAGCCCTTCTTTTGCATGAGATCTCCAAAACTAGTTGAAATGCAACTTAGTTTATGATTGACATCCTATTCTAGAAGTTTACTATACCTTTTGAGGATATGTACAAGAAATAATGTCCAAAATATAAAAAATAAGCTAAAATTGTCCAAAAATCTTGTAAATTTGAACCATCCATACTATGGACACTAACACTAATGAATAATATGACATTGACTCTCTAGATTAAGAAGAAAGCTAAATGATGATGTAGTTAAGGGTTTTTCACATTGTATCCATGTATTGACATGACATCCACCCCCTCTGAACCTACACATCCTTTGGTATGTGCCACATGGTTAATCTTCATTTGGATCAATATATTCATCTTCCATCTATGCATCTTCATTGTCCTCTTGATCATCCAAGTCAACATAATCCTATTCTTCATCCTATACATGTTCTTTTTGGTTCACTTACATTTTGTTGTTTAAAAATCTTTATCCTCTTTCCTACCATAAGAATATTCAAATTTGTACCATCCAACTCACACAAAGAATATGTCGCGTTATCATGTATATGCTTCACAAGATAAGGACCAAACCATCTCTTAGGAACCTTTTTGAGTGTCAACACTACTTTCATAGACTAACACCCAATCTCCTTTCTCAATGGGTTTTGGATGAAGCTTGTGTTACTTGTGAAACCTGTCTTTATTATTCAACTTGGCATCTTTTAAATACACAGTTGCAATCTTGATGTCTTGGGACCTCCTTTCTAGCTGTAAAATCCACAAACTGCAAGAAGATCCTCTATGTTCATATCATTCTCACAAGGTATCACAGTCCAAGTAGTAATAACATCCTCAATAGGCATAATAGGCTTTTGGTCATACATCAACTTAGCACTATATATCCAATCACTGTATTATGTGTAGTGCAATCAGCCCATAAAGCAAACAAAAGTAGCCAAGGTCACTCTTGACTCTTACCTTTGCATGCCTTAGCTAAAGCTTTGATGATAGGCAGGCGTCCACATTCATTTTTGCCATTGCCTTCAGTGAGATCAAGCTTTATATCCATCCTCAAGAAGAATTCCCTAGCTTCTTTTGCATCCAACTCTCCTCAATATCTGCAATTATCTTTCCAACATAACTATAGCGACAATAACATCTTCCAAAAGAAATTTACATGCCTCACTTGTAGATTTTGTTCTCAACACTCAACCTTCCACCTGATTTGTTAGATCTTCCTTGGCAAGTACAATGTATTGCATTTGCCAAAGCCCCATTAGCATAGTCATCAAGTCAACCACCCATTTGTAATGCACAACTAACAGATAGGTACGATGTAGTACATCACGATATCACACATTGGAATACTTTTGGAAAGTAGCATAGGTCTCCACAAACTGCAACACATCTTTATATATACCTTTCCACCAATATCTTTCTTTGATCTTCGTAAAAGTGGTCCACATACCTTGATGACCAGTCATTAAACTCTGATGAAACTCTTTGATAATTTATTGTTGAGTCTCCTTGTCACATATTACCCTATGTGGAGTCTTGTTTCTTTGCTTTGGATGCTTCCATAGATGGTCATTCTTCAAGAAATACAAGTATACTTTTCTTTGGATTCTCTTGAAGTCCTAATCAGTCCATCCCTCCTACTTAGTCAAAGTGCTTAACTAACAACCATAAGCAGCCACTCACCATCATACATGTCTTTTGAAAATGATTCAAGAGAAGATGCACAACAAAAATGATCTCATTGAACATAAGAAGTGGAGTAGAAATTTGTATTAACATCATCTCCTTCAACAACCATGTCTTATTCATCCTCATATCTGGCTCTTGATAACATATCTACAATTGGATTATCTTTACCTGCAAAGTGGCAAAATTGTGGGTTCAAGGACTTGATGTAAGCAATCCATTGAAACATAGAAATATCTAGAGTTGGACAACTAGTATGATCCCAAGCAAAGGTAGACAATCAATCTCGATATCCAATGATGCACCAATAAAGTCTTATTTATCATACTTCAATGCAATGACCACTCCCCATAATTCCCTCTTAACATGTGGGTAATTTTGTTGTCGAGGACTTAAGACATTGGCTCCAAACCGAACATCATATCTATTTCCCTCTTCATTATCTTGTCCAATAGCCCACCCAATTCTTGTTGGACTAGTATCCACTATAACAATGATAGGCCTTCCACACTCATAAATTACTTTCCTTAGTGTGGGTGAAAATAACAACAAGTGTTTCAACTTTCTCATTTCCTTTTCATGTGATTCATGCCAATAAAACTTTTGACATTTCTCAACAATTGATAGAGTGCATCTACTACATATTCAAAGTGTGGAATGAGATAGAAAACACATGCGCCCAAGAATCATCTCACCTTAGTTATGGAAGTACAAGTATCCTTCATCTTTTGAATGGCTTCAACCTTTATTAGAGGAGGCCTTCGACCACAAGGCCCACATGTATGTCCCACAATCAAAACTTTCTTGACTCCAAAACTGACTTTGATCTAGAAAGAGTAAGATTACCTCTTCTAACCTAGATAAGATCTTCTCACAATCAAAAATATAATTTGCAACAAATTTGTGACACCCTCCTTGAATCTATTGTCTCATTCTTGACCCCTTCTTTGCACCCTTTTATAGGAATATCATCAAGCAAAGGCATAGTAACTTGTGGTATGAAGTCATGAAGGACTTTGTTTATCCTATTTATCATCTATGCAACCGAGTTGGTTTCTCCCTAAGGTAAGGACATGTACCAATGTTCTTGATAGTCACTTTGTTCACCGATTGCATATCCTATATAAACCAAGGCTCCATTCTTCTTTGGCATTGTGAACCACCTATTTGAATATGGAGCACAAGAGGGCTTCAAAATACCCATCCTTATCTTTTCATTCAATAAATCAATTAGCTTTGGTAAGTGAGCCTTAAGAATAAGAATAGGTCTCAAGTTCCAAGGCACATGAGGTACAATGAAAATAACCATTGGAGCAACAATACTAGGATCCACACATCCAATCTCATGTGGTTAAAAAGCAAAGGCCTTACCATGTTTTGATAGCATCTCTTGGAAGCACTTTTCTCCTTTAGTGTAAGAAATCCCTTGTATCCAATCTTCAATTTCTTTAAAGGCTTTGGTGTAAATGTATATGCTCAACTCTTTTTCGATCTCATAGATCTAGTTGTTGAGAGGCTTGATTCATCTTCTCTCTACTATTAGAAGGTAGAGGTTGAGCAACATGTTTTACCTTTGTAGCGATAATTTTGTACTTGGTCTCCACAGGCACTTCTAGTCCTTCACTTACTTTGGAACACATGTCTTCTTTGAAGCCTTCGATCACTTTGTACATGTCCACTAAACATACTTTGACAACTTCATTATCATCCTCTAGATTTTAATTAATTATGGCTATAAGCTCTCCAATGTTATCAAAAAAATAATTTTCTTCAAAAACTCCTAAAATGCCTTCATCATCTTCAATCACACCACTTTCCTTCAAGATCTTTTGAACATTACCAACATATTGCCATTCCTTCCTTTGCAAGTCTTGAAACTTTCTAAAACATATGGAACCTTTTGCTATTATCCCTATGAATCCTATAGAAAAAGCTTTGTTACCTTTAGAGATCCAAAAGGGCTTTCCATTGGGATCCTTGACAAAACATGCATACAATGCTTTGGATTGTTGTGGGTTGTGGAGACAAGGATTGTGTTCTTGCAAATATTTGCAAAACATTGTTGCAAGAATGGTAAGGTTAGACTAGTGCATTTGCAAGAACCACCCCTAATTTTGCATAATCTATTGGGAAGACACTATACCTATAATCAAGAGTATAAAAATAACATTCGAGGGTATAATAGTGCACTTTTTTTTGTTTTAATGGGTGAACATGTGGATGAGCTTTTAGATACCACTAGAAATGGGTACACTTTTTGTGTACTTAGTTCGGCATATCATCGCATTGGTCCAATGATGCATGATGTTGAGCATCAACCCCAATTTTCATAGCTCTATGTGCATGATATAGAGCATGAACTAGCAATTCATTTGCATGTGATGCATAACTTGATTCTTGAATTTTGCAAGAGCTTCAAGAGATGATGCACAGTCACAATGTCTACACATAGGCTTTTCGCTTTGTTGGTGCTCTTTGTCAATGTGGTGATGTTGTGGAGATAATGATGGAATTATAGAGAGCCACTAAACATCAAGGTGCAATTCCTGTTGGAAATGAGATTTTTGCAACAATTCCTGGGAATGGTGATGAGGATAAGCTCAAAAATCATGATATCCAGTCTTTACCAAAGAGGGACAATGTGTGAGGATGTCTAATTTACATTGGGTGTACATGCTAATGCTATATGAATTACTATTCCCAAGTGGAGAGGTGTGCCAAATGATGTGCCTTTAGAGAGCTTAACAAGTAAGGTTTGTATCATGCAAATGCAATTTTATGCATACTATATTCAAGTGCATAATGACTCAAATGCATGTGTTTTGAGAGGAGAAAGGCTATTGCAACAATTCATGGTGGATGCATACTATGTTATTGAGCAGTGTAGGCTTTCCTGGTGTCATCAAAATCAACACAAATTGCATGAAAAGCTTGGAAAATATGGTTTATGGTGCAGACAATGCAAACATTTGTGTTGTGGGTGCAAATGTTGAAAGAGAATCTTTTTGCCTTCCTCTTTTATTAGTGCTCCAAGGTTCATGCATCAATATTGGCCAAAGATTTGGCAATAGGCACTCTTGCAAGGGCAATCAACACATGATTGACTAACTTTGTTATACGCATCTTCACCCGGGGTTCCTAGGAAAAACACCTACAAATAACTTAGGCTTATAAATTCATGATAAAAATCATAGTAAATATAGAAGATTGAGACCTTCACATGATCAATGAAGTTAAAAGATTTAGATTAGACAAATAGGGTTAGGTTAAGGTTAATGAAAATAACAAAGACCTATTGCAAGTGTTGTGCTAGGTAGTTAACTCTTCAAAAGAGGCTAATATTCTCAGCCATTGAAAGACTGGTACCCTTTTTCAAAAGAACATAATATAAGATACTATTTGGGAAAGATTAATTGGTAAAAGATATAATTGGTTTATTACAGCTACCTACAATTGGCAAAAGATATAGCATCAGTCGATTAGTGTAGTCTGTTATGCACTATTTGACTTTGTAGGCCACTTTCCTTTATGTTGTATCTTATCTATACTTTGTGTACATTATATAGTGTGTGAAAGAAAAAGAATAAATGAGCAAGAAAACATTTTGGACTCCATATCTCTTCTTTTTTCTTGAGTGACCTTTCTCTTGTAACACCATATTGAGGAATATGGGAATTTCCCATAAGTTTGGGACACGTGGTCAAATCTTTGGATTTGTCATAACTTGAACACAATAACTCCAAATTGAGTTGTAACGTGTCCACCTATCCACTTGTAGGACACGTCTTAGCAGCCCTTCGGGAAGAGAGTTCAGAAAGCGCCGCCCGACACTCCCACGGAATGTCACGGGGTTTGCGATCTAGGTCTTCCCGAGTCTGCCACACGAAGCGGAAGCATTCCAGCCGTTCCCACTTAGGATCGACCTGAATCAGGGTTTCCCTAATGGTCAAGTTCCTAGAAGGTAGCTAGCGTTCAGCCCCAAACAAACTACTTTATGCAGAAACATCAGGGTCGAAGTGGATTTATACTGCACTTGGTTCAAGGATAATGGGAAACGAGAGGGATGCGAAGCTCGACCTCTCTGCCCGTAAGGCATAGTCCCATTCCGTTCCCCTAAAACAGCATAAATCAAGACTCTAACTTTCTAGATTCTAGGTCATAGTTCTTCGTTGTCAAATTCCTTTGAGAAAAGTTCATGGCCAACCGGGACCACCCTTCCATAGGACGGACCCATGGTCACATCCATCGCACTTTCCTCGGATTGCTTTAGTTATCTAATTACCTACCACATTTAGTTTGACAAGCAAAAATAGCTTCTTTAATTAACCAATTAATCATTGGTTCCTTCACGTAACTTAGCATTGACATAGAAAAACAATGTCAAGCAAGTTCCTTTTCAACATTTGATCTTTATTCATTAGGCTATTCCATAATCTGCCCGAAGGCAATTCCATAATCCGCCCGAAGGCAATTCTAGCAATCCTCAGGGATCGCTATTCCGAGTTTTGGCCTGTAGACTAGTATGCGGGCCTTGAGATCCCATATCGAGTCACATTGGTCTCTTGTGTAGGACCTAGAGGCAAGGTGTGGGAGCCTTCGCTCAACCGTCGAGACCCACGGACCGCTTATTGTTTCAAGCGTTCCAAGCGAGCTCTAATGGCTATCTCTCACCTAACCGACTCGCCGTCGATCCTACAAATGCAGTGAACTTACCTTGATGCTCGATCGAGTACCCTCCTCTCTCTTGCACTCCGGTAGCTCCACGATTCTAGATGCTAGCTCAACCATCCTCAAGCCTCCTCCATCTCCAAGCTCCCATCCTCCATAGCCGCGCGCGCAAGAGAAGAGAAGAGAAGAGAAGAGAAGTAGAGGAGAGGAGATGGTGAAGAGCTTCACCCTCTTGATCCCTCACTCTCACACACACTCACTCCCTCACACTCTCATACTCCCTCTCTCAAGAGCATACACAAGCAAGAAGGAGAGAAGAAGAGAGGAAGAAGAAGACTAGTTTTGCCACATACCAAAGAATGAGCTCTTCATTCACTTTTCAACCTTATATACAAAACCCTACTTCCCTTTTGGGCGGTCATCCCCTTTTCCCTTTTTTACATGGCCGGTCATAGCCTAGGCCTTGTTTTCCATTGTTCTTTTATCTTCCTCGTTTCCTTTTCACCGCCCTTCTACATTTACAAATTGCACGGGTGAGAGCCCGGCACTCTTTTACAAGATTTTAGGGTGCACTTTTTTATTAAAAAATGCGCCTTTCCCTTTTTGTGTTTGCCTTGGACTTTTAAGGTTGTCCTTGCGCTTTTGGCCTTTTCTCCTTTTCTTTCTTCAGTCGGGCTACCTTTTTTCTACTATTGCCCTGCGTCTTTTCCACTTTCTTTTGCTTTCTTCATGTTGGGGTTAACATTACCCCCCTCCTAGACGAGTGCCAGTCCCATGGCACTCATTGTCGCAGGTAGCAGGTGGTAGCATGCACCGAAGACTTGGGGGACAAGGACGCCTGGGACGTGTACTGGTGACCGGTATACGTGGGGGTTTGTTGGGGATGCTGCCCAGGACGATTCTTTCCGGGCTTGTCGGATGTTGAGGGGGCAATTAGCATTGGGGGTTGATGAAGAACGAATGCCACTTTCGGTGTGGTCGTCAACACCTGCAATTGAAAACCTCTCAATTGGTCTCTCCCTAAGGGTAGTGCTAGTCTTCTGTATTGTGCACAAGACATATTTTATTAGTTTGGGAGACAGGTCAAACTCTAAGCAAGCTAAGAGTATTGTCCTGCACTTGAGGACCCAAACTGTGAATATAGTTCAGTGTAGGCATTATGTGAGTGCGGTGCTTATGCATACTTAGATATTACTTAGTTAGAAGACTGGTTGGCGTGGGGCCTTGTAGAGCAAAGAGCTATGTTGGTGAAAAAAATGTGTTAATGAGAAGAGGGAGTACACTTTTGACGACTGCTTGGAGACGTCGTTATGGGTTTTCCATTGTTGTCGAAGCTTTGCTTTCTCTTTTTTTTCTTTTTTTTTTTGCCATGATGAGGCGTGTACATGGAGGCAGCGGTACAAGGCATAACGGGAGTTCTACTCCTCATCATTCGAATGGTGGGTAAGGGTGGGTGGGGGGCGAGGGGCCTTGTTAAGGAATTTTCGGCTTAGCAAGTAGCCCTTAATGTGGAGGCGGGTTTTGAGGGTGGTGGTAGAGAGAAAGGGGTGGTTGCACTAGGTGAATTTGCTATCATTCATGTCTTCCAGTAGTGCACCACAGAAGGATGGCAAAAGAGTAGCACGCATCATGAGACGAGTCATGGTGGTGCTGTCTATGGCATTGGGGTCAAAATAGAGGGGTGGAAGGTGGCATTCTTGGGGTGCAGGTTCCTGGTGTACTAGGATCGTAATTAACCTAAGATAGTTACAGGTGGTGATGAATACTGGGTCGGGGCAAGAGGTGAATTCATTAAGGAATTTATCTATAGAGCTGTACAAGTCGGGAAGGGTGAAGAGAAGAGCGTTCCTATGGGAAGTGGTATTGGCATTATAAATGATGGGAAAGTCGAACCTGCCGTGGATGGACGGGTTGAAGTCCACTCCTACCCTTCAAGGATACGGCATAAAGGTGGGGTCGTTCCTCTCTGAAGGGAGGGTGTTGCAAAATGCCATCCAGGCTTCCAGGTTGACGTAAAAAATGTGCCTCCTCTAGGTGGGTTGGCAATTATAGCCTTCCACTGTGCGAGGTACCTGGAGGACTTTATCTTGCCAAAACTCATGGTCCTCGGCTCCCCAAGCAGTTGGGTGGGCCTCACGCTCTGCTAACCATTTGGCCTTGAGCCTGGCCCCCATGGCAATGACATCCTCCACCAACTGAATGGGCAGCACCCTATTCAAGGCGGTGGGAAACTCGAAGCGCAGATCGAAGGGGTCACGGCTATACTCCTGCTGTTCCCAGATAATCATTTCAGTGCGATATTCAACGGGGGAGTCTTGGGTGCGCAGTGGAAGAGGGGCAGGCTGTTTTTGGACAGATCTGGCCTTCAGCTTTCTTCTTGCCTTCTCCACCATCTCCTTTCTTCAGTTGGTGTGGGACGCTCTTCGCTCGGCAGATGTGTCAGGGGGTGGCTCTTCGGTTTGTTGTGGTTGAGGGGGTGGTGGGACATATTCCTCTTCCTGAGGCCCCAGGTCAAGCTCCGGTTCACCCCCTCCTGCTTGCTCGTCTTCCTGTGTTTTCTCCTCAGTGAACCCAAGGTCGTCCATCTCCTGTGTCGTCAGTCCTACTTGTGCCAGATATTTTCTCTGTTCTTCTAGGCTCTGCGGCGGGCCTCCTAGCTGCAGCGGTACGTGCAGGCCCGCTGTGAGGGCTCTGTGCGCAATGGTTAGCTTTCTCTGCAGCTGATCATTGGCTCCATCGGCTTCTGATTGGGTGGCGTGGAGCAGCGTGTTGATAAAAGTGCGCTGCTGAGCTATCATAGAGAGCTGGGCTGCCTCTGCCTAGTTTTCAACCAGCACCCTGTCCCCTTCGGCCTTGGCTAGCCGGCGTGCTAAATCCCGTACTCTCTGCTCGTTATGATTGGGCCATTCTTTTGCCCTTCTCTCCATATCTTCTAGGCTTTCCCCCTGATGGAGAGTCATTGCCATAAATTGTTGTTGCCGGGCTTTGAGCTCATGGTGCAGGCGGGACTGCTCTTGATGTTCCTCTGCGATCTGTGCATTGAGTTGGTCCAGCTTTGCCTGCAACCTGCGCACCTGTTCTGCCCTCAACTGATCCAGCTCTGCAGCCTCCTGTCTAATTTTCTCAAGCTGACTTTGCGCTTCGAGGTTGGCTACAGATAACTGGTCATTCTTGCGCTGAAGGTGGGCAGTTGTCTCCCTCTCCCTGGTGAGACGCTCCATTAGGATTTTCCTTCTTCCCTCCCAGGTAGCGTCGCGCTCCTTCAGGGCTCCTAGCTCCTCTGCCTCCTTAATACTGGCCTCCTCCCTAAGCACATCGATTTCCTTTTGATATTCTGTTACCTGCTTCACTCTATCCAGCTGGAGGGCAGCTTGTGATTCGCGTTCCGCTGCCAGCTCCTCCACCTCTATCCTCCTTTCTTGCCTGGCCGTTTGCAATTGTGCGAGCAGCTCCTTCACGTAGTCATCGTAGTGGCCTGCTGGAGGTAGGGAGTGGGACATGGTTGTAGTGGTGGCAATCTCTTCCACTTTTTGTCTTTTCACTTCCGGCCCTGGCTCCAGCTCGGCCATTGCTGCCCTTTTGGCACCTGAAACTGGGGCGGCCCCGGCCGCTTCCCTTGCCAACTCCCTTTCCACCAAAAATTGCAACCATGTGACCACGTTGCTTTCATCAATTTTTGGGGTGTGCCCCTGGGTGGCGGTGGTAGGGGGTGTCACCATGAGGGGGGTGGCTTGCATGGGTGGCACGAGGAGAGGGGAGACTGGCCTGACTGGTTCTTTTCCTTTCCCTTCTGCAGGAGGCAAGTGCACAGTTTCCGGCACACCAGTGCTAGGACCAGGTGCTTCAGGTTGGTATGGACTTCCTGCTCCTTCCACGTCTTTTCTTCGCTATTCCTCGATGGAGCGACGGGTCGCCAGCTCCAAATCTTCTTCTTCCCTCCTTCTCAACTCCTGCTCAGCCCTTTGTCTTCTTTCCTCCTCTTCCTTTACTGACTCTCTTTGGGCCCATTCGAGCTCTTCCTTCTCTTTTCTCCTTCGCTCCTCCTCTCTTTTTCCGTGCAGGGCTTTAGTCCGTTGCTCCGCCTTCCTTTTTGGTGCAGCCTGGGGTTCTCCCTCCTTGTCGGTGTCCGTTTCTGTTTCATTAGACTGCTCTTCCGCCTAAGGCTGGGACTGCGACGGCGGTGATTCACCACCTTTCTCGTCATCTCCCTGTTTGTCTTCTCCTGCTCGTCCCTGCCCTATTGCCTCGTGGATGATCGCGGTGAGGGCACCTCCAAAACCTATGGTGGAGGCCTTGGAGGATGAGGCTTTGCGGGTTGATCGGGGTGAAGGGGATTCTCCTGCTACGGCCCTTCCTCTTGTTGCCAGGGCCTTTGCCAAGGCCTCAATTGTCTTTCTTACGAACCCGTTGAGGTTCACCTCATCCAGTGCTTGAGCAGCGATGCTTTCGAGTAGAGGCACATTGATTCTGGACATGATGCTATTGTACTGTTGACTCGAAAATAGGGTATGCATCATCTTCGCCTGCAGTTGAATCTCTTGATCAGGGATGTCTGCCAGGCTGACTCCGATGTTGGTGTGGACCTTCACTTTGTCCATTCCCAACATGGCATAGATGTCCCTTTTTGGTCTCTTCTCCACCTTGTTCGGAAGCCCTAGTGCCCTTTCTATCAGTTCAGGGGTCAGTTCGACCTGCACTTGTCTGGTGGCTTCCCTGTCCCGCACCGTGACGGTGCCCCTGTTTTTGTTGAAGGTGCACAGGAACTCGGCGCACAGGGTGTAGTTTATCCTCTGGCCCACTGCGTCCAGGTACCTTTATAAGTGGCATTGCTCTATAATCCGTCGTACCGCTGGTTCCTCAATAACCACATCTTCCAAGTTGAATATGTGGCGAAACTTCAGCTGATTGAACGCTCTGATTTCCACAGTGAGGCTGTACTGCACCTGTTCTTCCTCCGAGAAGGGGAGTTTACCAGCTTTGTCTTGACCTACCATGGTCGCCACCTATACATTCAGTCAATTAACTTTTTAGTATTTTTGGCAACCAATTTGCTGGATGACCATAATCATAGCAGATTTTAACGTTCATAACTGTAATTTTTCTTTCAAACTTCTATCACCTATTTTTGTATGGCATTTCAATTTTGAGCCTTTTCATGCTTGGTTTACTTTTTAGTTTTAACCCCGTTTACTGCCCCATCTCCCTCGTGGAAAAGAAAAATCCGTCCCAAGATTGGAGGTTGTGGGTACAAGGCGTTCATGTTTATTTGTGAAGGAGCCAATCATAGAAGTTGGGGTTATATTCCAAGTGTGCAGCGCAGTCCAGGTCACAGGGTCGGATGCCTACATGGGTGATGTATGTGAGGACATCTATGAGCAAATCACCGGAGTTGACCCGACTTGCGATGTGGAGCTCTTCTTCTGTCAAGATGCAGTCGAGATAGGGGTGCCCTAAGATATGATCGTCTGACCTCGAAGAGTGGTTAACACTCGATACGAGGTAGGCGCGACGTATGTGGGATCATACTCGGCCGTTTTGATGGCTCGGCATTGTTCGGCGTTGGTCATTATGCAGCATCCATCAACTTCCCATTTCAATCTAAGAATGTACCACTGCTTCAAGAAGGGTGATTCCGTGTCCGCCAGGTGGGACAACCTTGCTTTCTCTTGGCTAGTGATGTCGGACGTCGTGCGTGGGTCAAATGATGGGATGAGGCATTGCTTAACGGCTTGCTCTTTGGAGACCTCGCGAGCGAGCAGCTCAGCGGTGGCAGAGTGAGAAGCTTGTGCAAAGGAAAATTCAAAAGTCTCCCAAGAGCAAGGCATATTGCGCACGTCAGTTGCAAGGGGTTCTGCTAATAGTCCCAAGTCCAGGCGGTCATAGCTGAGGGCCAGTGCAACAAAGGTGGCATCGAGTTGTTTGATGCAGTCCACCACATCATCCCCCGTGTCCTCTGCGAGGTCAATGGCCAGCGTTAGGAATGACTTCCGTTCATAGGAAGGCTTAAGGCCGGCGGGTGGTTGGGGTTTGCTGGAGCTGGAGGTTCTGACAGTACAGAGCTGCAGCTGGGTGCTTGTTTGAGTCGGCAACCCGGGCGTTGATTGGATGGATGGGTCGGGTTTGATCTTAGGGGCTATGCTACTGCGGTCAGCGGGGTTGCTGAGCTACGGGTTGGGTTGGTTGGGTAATGCCTCCTGTGGTGATGGCCGTTGCTTGGGTCGTTGGGCGTGTGTGACGCCCGTGGGTGGTTGACCCGCAGAGGAGTCGGATGACTGGGGTGGGCCCTGCGATTCGTGGTCTTGAGGTGTCGGGGGACAAGGCCTTAAGATTGACATAGGACTAGGGCCTGTGATAGTTGGGATTTTGGGGATCCACAGCGAGGCATTCCCTTCATAGTAGCCTTGTGCACGCAGGAGGACTTTAGGGACCCATATTTGTTTAATCACGCGGCGCTTGCAATGATGGCGTCTTGGTTTCCTAGGTTTAGGTTTGTAGGTGTTCCGCGGACACGCGCATCTGGTTCTAGGCAGGTCTCGAGGCTTCTTAGGCACCCATTGCAAACGAGTCTGTTGGGGTTTTGCTTTGGGTGCGGCGGGCCTCGGTGCGTGGGAATCTGGGTGTGGTAGATATGCATGGCCCCCCTCCTTAGTCCTAGGTGCAGCTGTTTCTATCGGTGGCCCCGTGAGCGGTGATGGGGTTACAAGGCCCTTGCTGAAAGTCGTGACAATAGGCACGCTCCCGATTTTTAGGTGGATGCATTGCAACTCATAATCAACATTGCAACGGGTCTGCTTTTTAAAAGTTTGCCCGAGCAATGACTTTGTGCTTGCATCCCTAGCATTGGGTAAGACATAAAACATCATGGGAATAGTTTCAGTCTTGATAGAAACGGCAACTCTGCATGTGCCGAGGATCGGGTAGGATTGGGCCCCATATGGGTTCAATCTGGATGTTGTGGGATGAAGTATTGGTGCGCCAAGTTGGGTCCAATGCTCATGCGTCAAAATGTTAAAATCTGCCCCCTCATCAATCAGGGCGTTGAAGGAGCACGTCTGCTTGGCCGTGACCGTGATGCCGAGGTAGGCGGGTTCTATAGGCTCCTCCTCATTCTTGCAGATTTCCATAAGTGTGGCTACTCGTATTCTGACGGGAGGTTCCACCATTGGTGGTTCATGCAGCGGATGAGTGGGTGGATAGTACTTCTTGATTCGACTGCCATTGAAGAAGCCCATTCCCTCACCATCCAGTGTTTCTAGCTTGACATTACCAGTCCGGCTGATTGTGCGGACCTTAAAGGGTCCGAGACCTCTGAATTTCATCTTTTGCTTATGTCCTTTAACTGAATAGAGGAGCACTAGGTCACCCTGCTCAAACTCTCGTTGCTTGACATGTTTGTCAAACCAGCTTTTGCATCTGGCTTTCTCACAGATAAGTGCGTGGGTGGCTAGGAGACGAACCTCTGACAGGCGTTCTAGCTCAACCAAGCGTTGCGTCCATGCTTCCTTCCCTTCCCATCGTTCTTGGAGTGCTATCCTCAGGCTAGGGATGAAGAATTATAATGGGAGAATAGCTTCAATCCCATAGGTTAGCCTAAAAGGCGTTTGACCGACGGCCGTCTTATAAGCTGTTTGGTAGGCCCACAAGGCTGCCATCAACTTGTTATCCCAATCACTTCGTGAGGTTGAGACTACTTTGGTTAGGACAGTGATGAGATTTTTGTTGGTTGATTCAGCCTGGCCATTAGCCTGAGGGTAGTATGGTGAGGATTTGCGATGGATGATGAGAAAGGTGGATAGGAGATGGGCTATCACTTCGTTGATGAAGTGCGTTCCTTGGTCGCTAACCAGTTCAATGGGGCAACCAAAACGCGAGATTACTTGCTCCCATAAAAACTTGGTAGTCGTCCTAGCGTCATTTTTCCGCGTGGCTCTCGCCTCTGCCCATTTGGTGAGGTAATCCGTGGCCACCACGATGTACCTAGCTTGTGAATATTGTGCCGCGGGGCTGATGGGTCCTATGAAGTCAATCCCCCATTTTTCGAAGGGTTGGCGAGTGATAATAGGGGTTAAATCCATCTAATCTTTACGAACCGGGACCTTTGTCCGTTGGCACTTGTCACAATGCTTGACAAATTGTGTGGCATCGCGGAAGAGTGTGGGCCACAATAGCTGGGACTGCAACACCTTTCGTGCCGTAGTGTCCCCGCTGAAGTGTCCTCCTGCAATACCATTGTGCGCCTCTAAGAGTACATCGTGCATCTCATGCACACACACGCATCTACGTAGCAATCCGTCTTGCCCCAGCCTATAGAGCTGGCCTGCAATCAGGTGATAGGGCTGGATTTTCAGGATTAAGCACCTAAGCTGTGCCTGTTTTATTGGTCGTTCGGGCAGCCCATGCTCGAGCACTTGGACTATGTCGTCTGCCCAGTATGGTGTCAGATCGGCCTTGAATAGGTCTCTTTCGGTGGACACATGGAATAAGTGGCTATCTGGTAACTCGTCCACGATGCCTTGTCTAGCAACTTCTCCTATGGATATACGGGACAGATGGTCAGCCATGTAATGTTGTTTTCCCTTCCGCACCACCATTGAGAAGTCAAACTCTAGGAGCAGGAGAAGCCATCGAGCTATACGTCCTGTAGTGCAAGGTTTGTTGACTAAATAGAGCAGGGATTGATGGTCTACGAAGAAGGTGAAGGGGGTGGCTAGTAGGTAATGCCGGAACTTCTTCATGGCGAATACCATGGCTAATCCCTCCCTTTCCGTTGTCGAATAATTCATCTCTGTCTCAGTGAGTTGCCTCCTAGCAAAACTCACTGGGTAATCTAAGTTATGCTCACCAGGTTGGCACAGCACTGCCCCCACGGCAAACTTAGAGGCGTCGATGTGTACGTGAAAAGTCATAGTCCAATTTGGGGCTCGTAGGATAGGTGCCATTTTTAGGGCTTTTTTTAGTTCCTCGTAGGCTCGTTGGCATGCTTCAGTCCACTCGAAGACAATTAGCAGCTTGTACAACGGCCTAGCAATCAGCGCGTAGTTCAGTACAAACCGCCGATAGTATTTGGTGTGACCTAAGAAGCATTGAACTCCCCTGTAATTACTTGGGGGTGGAAGGTCCAGGATGACCTTGACCTTCGAGAAGTCCATGGCAATGCCATTCTTGGACACCACGTGTCCCAAGATGCATCTGTGCTTCACCCAAAACTGACATTTCAGGGGGTTGAGGGAGAGACGGTATAAGCGACATCGTTCAAAGACCGCGCGGAGTTTTTCGAGATGTTGGGTCCAGGCCGAATGGACACACAGGTCATCGAAAAAGGCCTCTAACTCCTTGCGAAGCATGTCCTTGAATATGGTGCACATGAGGTGTTGAAAGGTGGCGGGGGCATTGGTTAGCCCGAAGGGCATGACTATGTATGCAAAGATGCCCCACTCACTGGCGAAGGCGGTTTTGTGCCTATCTGCAGGATGCACTTGCACCTGATTGTACCCCGAGAAGCCATCCAGGAAACTGTAGGCTTCCTTACCTGACACCCTCTCAAGCATGTGCTCGGTGTACGGTAAGGGGTAGTTGTCTCTCTTTGTAGCGGCGTTCACTTTCTTGTAATTGACGCACACTCGAATCTTGCCGTTTTTCTTCATCACAATGACTATGGGTGACACCCAATCTGTGTGCTCAATTTCGTAAATGAATCCGGCTCTCATCAGCTTGTCAATTTCCTCCTTGACAGCATGAGCGTGCTTTGGATTCATGGGGTATGGTCGCTGCTTGACCGGCGTTGCATCCGTTGTCATGGGTATGTTGTGAGTCACAACACTCGGATCTACCTCTCGTAGCTCATCTAAAGACCAAGCAAATACGTCCCGGTACTCCCGCGAAAGAGTGACAAGATTGGACTCTTCTTCCGTGGTCAAGTCCTCGGCAATGAACACTGGTTGGGGTACTTCCCCTTCCAGGGCTAGGTTTACCTCCTTGACCTTGGCTGGCCCTTCGATTGGTTCGTGGGTTTGCCCTTGGCGCTTGGCACTTAGCAGAACCACCACCCTGTCCCCTCTTTTGAATTTCGAAAAGTGCTTAGGGAGGTCTTGTGGCTTCCTTTGTTCCTCTGATCGCGCATCGTTGGGACGCTTAGCCTCATTCTGCCGTAACCGTCTGCGCCTCAGGTGGACAGGTAAGTCTCCGTTGGTGCGTCTAGTCATGGGTGGCCTAGGTATTTCTGGGTCACCATCTGAAGTAACTTCAGATTCAGAGTCGATTTCCCCATTTTCACTAGAGGAGGTGGTCTCCCCTGGCGGCCGCAGTTCGGATGGCGATTCGGTTCTAAGCATTGCTGCCGTTCCTGGTTGGGCCAGGCCGACTTGCTCAAAATCCACAGCTCCCATCTGTTCCAACCAAGCACGATCGCATTTCGTACATATGACTCCTTGGTCCACTCTAAGGGCCAGTCTCGTCTGCGGCTTCGGATTTGCTCAATTTCTCGCCCTTCGGTGTCGTATTCCACGGTGTCCACCTCACCCTCACTTCCTTCATCGAAGGATTGGCAATCTTCGTATTCGTCACAAGAATCTGCATCGCTAGACTGCTCATCGTCCCCCAAGGCCTGCTCTGCCTCATCCTGTTGGTCGGGAACCAACACCCAGTTGTACCTCAGGTTCAGTTCATGTACCCTAGTCCACTTCCACTAGGGTTCTTCCAAGAGGTCTTGGAGAGGCTTGAGATTGGCGGCTGCGTTGCGTGCCAGTCGGTCCGTTAAGTGCCCCAGTATTCCCTGGAGTTCTCTCTTGTTGGTAGGCACTTGGAAAGCGACATGCTTAGGCCCTTCATGGAGACTTGCTGCCATCATGTAGACGGGTGTAGGAAGTGTTTCTTTTGGCTTGCCAATTGTTTTGACAGCCTGCTCGTACGCCTTATAATTTGAGAAGGGCAGGTCGAGTGTAGCGAGAACGTGCATCCAATCCCGCTCGTCCTCTGTGCATGGGATATACTTAGTTAAGGACCCATAGGGTTCCTTGTCCTGGGTGTTTCCCTTGACTAGAGTAGAGATGGCGTCTAGTCAACTGGTGAGGTCTTCCAAGTGTCCATATCTATTCTCACAGTGTTAGTTCGGTTGCCCAAGAAGATCAGGCTGTTACCCCAGTCTTCAATAACTCTAGCATTGTGCATCCAGGGTCGACCCAATAAGATATCATAGTCCACTCCCTTCATGATGATAAAGTCGACAAAGAACTAGACTCCTGCAATCTTCACTGGCCAATTCTTCAAGACCCCAAATGGTTTCACTCGCATACCGTTTGCTAGTGTGACGTTAAACCGAGCAGCTTCGACAGGCGGGTTTCCCCACTTCTGTAACACTGCGTGGCTAAGCACACTAACCCCAGCTCCTATGTCTACAATCCCCTTTCTCGTTGCGTCTCCCAGGGCTAGGACTGGGCAGGACTGCGTGCATCTCCGAGCCCTCCCAGAAGGCGTTGGCGTGCAAGGATTTAGGCCCGGAGTGTAGCGTCAAACTTGGCAAGTGCGTTTTCACATCCTGATCTTGAGTATTTGTCGGAGCTTGCTCGTGTGGTCTCTCGACCCAATGCTTGAGGTCCTGCCATAGGGTAGAGTGCTGCCTAAGCAGCTCTCCCAGGCCAACCGTTACAGGGGTGGCCACTAGTGTGGTCAAGAGATTGCTAAACACTCGTCCTTCCCTTAGTTCAGACTGTCCGGGCCAATGGCCGTGGCTGACCTGCGGGTCTGTTACGTCTAGGCTTGGCCTTGACAGCACTGCTTGTGGCGTAGCAGCCTCGGCAGACAGACTTAGGTTGGGGCCGTGATAGTGGCGTGCTCATGCTGGAGAGATCATCAATCTCGTCCTCCGTGATGGGTTCAACATCCTTGAGGTGTTGTTGAGCCTCCCTCACCCATTCCTTCACCTTTTCTATGGCTTCCAATTGCCGCTTGGGGTGTGGGTATTCCCCTACCTTAGCGCTTCCCTTTTGGGCTGTTTTAGGGGCTGAAGTCTCTGCCTCTGCGTTCGAGAATTTCTTCCCCTGGGGTAAGGTTGTAACGCTGTCGGTTTTTAGTGCGACCTTAGCCTCTGATCTCTTCTTTTTCCGCCTACGGCTCTTCTTTCCTACTGAGGTCGCGTTGAGATTGCTAGGTCCTGACAGAGAGATGCCGGCCTGCTTCATTTGTGCTCGGGTCATAACTCGCAAGGGAATAGGTGTGGCCTCCCCATCGGGGTTTTCAACACCAAATAGCCCCAGCAGGACGGATGGCAAATTAGCTGAACCGGAAGGCGACTTCCGTTTTGGGCAGTCTATGAAAAGATGGGTGATTCCGCACTCTGCGCACCTTTGGTCAGCTTTGTCCCTACTTTGCTGCTCTCTTTCTGGGCAGCGTGATGAGACGTGACCGGGATGTCCACAAGTCCAACAAGTGACCGCATCCTGTGGCTGCCCTCCTAGGCCTCTACCCCGTCCTTGTCCTAATGCCATCACCGGCACAGGTCAGTAATCCATGAGGATTGCATTGCCCTCGTCATCATGCGAGACGTAAGGGTATATGTAGGTTTCTTCGTCACTGGGCTCCTCTACGTAGTGTACGGGAGCATCGCTCGGTGGGTGGGTCACATAGGGACCAGGCGGTCTAGGAATACCGGTAGGATTTATGTCCAGCCTAGGGACCACTGGTTTCATATCGTTAGGCATTGGTAGGGCTAGCGGGGCTCCCCTTCCGAAGAATGGCTGTGGCCTGTTAGCCGGGTAAAGCTGGCCGTAGGGTTGCGTGTATGGTAGTCTTTGTGGTAGTCTACAGTGCGCGGCATCGTGGCCGAACCTACCGCAGTTAGCGCAGGGTCTTGACCTAGGGTCCTGACACTCTGCTGGCAGGTGGTTTCCTCCATAGTACACGCACTGGACGTGCGGACGCGTCGGTTGCCTCAACATGTCTTGTATTTTGGCCAACTCCGTCTTGACCTCGGCCAGTGGTCCGTCTCGGTGGCCTTTCCCTTGTCTTGGGATGATGTGTTTGATCGCTCGCTAGAGGTTGGTGTTCGCTTTAAACTCCGTGGGTTGATTTCTTCTAGGTTTGAGCTCCTGGAGCTTCGCTCTTTCAGCTGGTCATCAACCCTAATGGCTTCCTAAAAAACCCTAGCCACCACGTCTCGTTGCAAGCTTGAGTTGCCTGCTAGTGCCTTGTACAATTCCTCATCCTGAATCCCGCTGATGAATACGGTCGACACTGCCCTGTTAGTCGGCATTTCGCCTAAGGGGATTCTCTTAAGGAGGCTTCTCACGTGGGTCACATAGTCGCAGATGCCCTCCTTCTCCTTCTGCTTGACGTTCATCAGGCGTACTAGCAAGTTGTCAGAGTATCCGAGTTCGGCAAACCTCTTGACAAAAAGGTCCTTGAGGTTATTGAAGTTGGCTCGTCCTATGGCGTCTAGGCTCGTATACCACGTCCTACCCTTATCGCTTAAGCAAAGTCGCAATGCTTGCGAACGTTGGGCCTGGTCGTTGAGGCCATTGGCTTCGCAGACTTGCTCAAACTGCTCGACAAAGCTATACGGGTAGTCCGGTGGCTGGTACTTCTCGAGTTGCTTCGCAACAATAGGTATTTTCGCTTGGCTCTTTAAGCCTTGGTTTGCCCCCAGCCCTGCAAGTAGCAAGGTTACTAGCGCAGTGGCATTCTGTTCTACCGCGGTGTTATCGAGCAACCGTTTCATGAGGAGCTCGCCCAGCATCAGGTCTTCCTCTAGTGCTCTTTCCTGGTCTGTCCGGTTTCGGCCAGCCAAGTTCAGCACTCGCTGCACCTCATGCATCTCCATGCTTTGCCTTAGGCTCCTGGCTTGTTGGTCCCTATTGTACTCGACTATGCCCTGCAATGCCTTGCGGGCTAGCCTCCTCTCCTCCTCTAGGTCCGCAATGATTGCCTCTGCCGTCCTACCACGGTGTTCGTACCTGGCATGCGCATCGTAACTGCTCACCATTTGTTGTATGGCGTCTGGAAATGCGCTAACATCTAGCTCCCTTATAAACCGATGATCTGAGCCTCTCTCTGTCATGGTTGAATTCTTGCGCCTGGTCGTAAGTTAGATCCTTATCGTTGACGCTCCTTGCTTGATCCTATCCTGTGCTCCGCGCGTTTGCATACACCTTGGGTCTTCTCCTATTGGTGGGTTTTTTGGGCGATTTATTTGAGTGAGTTCTTTTTAATTTTTGAATGCAGCGCTCAACTTATGGTCACTCGTGAGTGTGTTGTTCCGCGTACACTTGTGCTCAATCAGGCTTTCAACTTTCCTAAGTGTACTTCAAGTGCGGAAATTCAACCCGAGTGCTGTGAGTGATTCCCCGGCATCTCACTCACTCTTGCTCGTTTTGGGCCCGACAGGCTTTGCTACTCTAGTTCTGGCCGCTCTATGGGTCCCAGGGTCCTATGCTGCTTCCTGTCGCTCACGTGGGGGTGGGTCGCTAGGGAAGTGCCCCAGTGTGTCCCTGGATGGGTCAGGTTTTGTTTTGGTTTGACTTTGGGAATCGGACGTCCGATTTACTAGTGGTCCGATTGTGGGAATCGGACCAGGTATATCAGGGCTGAGTGGTAGTCTTAAGGTCCGTGTGTCCGATTCTCAAGAATCGGATGGGCAAGTGTTCGAGGAATCAGCCAAGAGGGTCCGACTCTGGGCAGTTCGATCGGACCGGGTAATCCGATTCCTAGTGGTTCGATTATGGATAGGTCCGATTCTGGGAATCGGACCGGACAGGTAGTCCGATTGGTGACGTGTATTACTTCGTCCGATCGGGCAGGGTGGGTCCGAGTCAGAGCGTCCGAGTGGTCCGAGTGTCTGAGTCGGACAAGTTGGTCCGAGCGTCCGATTCTTAAAATCGGACGGGTTGGTCTGAGTGCCATGTGGCACGTCCGATCGGACTAGTTGGTCCGATCCTAGTAGTCGGACAGGTCGTTCCGATCGGACGATTGTCCGAGTGTCCGATTCTGGGAATCGGACATTGGGTCGGACGTCTGATTCCGCCGGTCCGATGAGCTTGCGCACACGGATTTGCTCAAATTTTTCCAGATGTTTTATCCTATTGACCATGCGATTAACCAGCGATGGAGTTGAAGTGGTGCGGAGGAGATCGGTTACCTGGGAGTCGCCAAATGCGATGTCCTCCGTGCCCTGGTCGATCGGACGGCTGCCAAGCTCGCTCACTCTCTCACTCTCTATCTCTCTCGCTCTCCGTTGGTTGGAAATGGGGTTCTCTTGCCCTCCCAGAGTTTATACCCTGCTAGTTCTGCCCTGAACACTACAGATTCCTTCCCTGGTGTTTCCTATGCAGCTACCTTTGCATTTACTCTATTTTTCCTTTCGTTTCTTGTGGTTTCCCCCCTGTTTCACAGCAGCAGCCCTCTGCCTCTTCGTGTGTGATTTCCTACTGCTAATCTATCCTAAACACAACCTGAATCGAAAGCAAAACATTGAACTAGTTTCTCCATGTTTTCCAATCATTAACAACCAGATTATTCCAAAATACTTACCTGTTCTGAAGATCGAAAACACCCGACTTCCTACCCATCTCAAGCTCCATTTCGGGGATGAATACCCTACTTCAATGCTCGATATGAGGCGCGCAAGTGCTCAAGCTTGAATCCGTTGGTCCCGACAATGGAACCAAAATGTGGGAGCCTTCGCTCAACCGCCGAGACCCACGAACTGCTTATTGTTTCAAGCATTCCAGGCGAGCTCTAATGGCTATCTCTCACCTAGCCAACGCGTCGTCGATCCTACAAATGCAGCGAACTTACCTTGATGCTCGATCGAGTACCCTCCTCTCTCTTGCACTCCGGTAGCTCCACGATTCTAGATGCTAGCTCAAGCATCCTCAAGCCTCCTCCATCTCCAAGCTCCATCCTCCATATCCGCGCACGCAAGAGAAGAGAAGAGAAGAGAAGAGAAGTAGAGGAGAGGAGATGGTGAAGAGCTTCACCCTCTTGATCCCTCACTCTCACACACACTCACTCCCTCACACTCTCACACTCCCTCTCTCAAGAGCACACACAAGCAAGAAGAAGAGAAGAAGAGAGGAAGAAGAAGACTAGTTTTGCCACACACCAAAGAATGAGCTCTTCATTCACTTTTCAACCTTATATACAAAACCCTACTTCCCTTTTGGGCGGTCATCCCCTTTTCCCTTTTTTACATGGCCGGTCATAGCCTAGGCCTTGTTTTCCATTGTCATTTTATCTTCCTCGTTTCCTTTTCACCGCCCTTCTACATTTACAAATTGCACGGGTAAGAGCCCGACACTCTTTTACAAGATTTTAGGGTGCGCTTTTTTATTTAAAAATGCGCCTTTCCCTTTTTGTGTTTGCCTTGGACTTTTAAGGTTGTCCTTGCGCTTTTGGCCTTTTCTCCTTTTCTTTCTTCAGTCGGGCTACCTTTTTCCCGCCTTTGCCCTGCGTCTTTTCCACTTTCTTTTGCTTTCTTCGTGTTGGGGTTAACACAAGGGATTTACAGCCAAAGCCCCCCTAGCACCCAAGCGTCCTCCTGCTCCAAGTAGCACCCACGGAGAGACCTCTCATGATGGGTTCGATCCACATACCGAGCCAGGCAGACAGTTGAGGGTAACTGATGCTGCCTCTCCCTCCAGGCTTTCGACCTGAAGCATTAGTTATTTTTCCATCTTTAGTTCCTTGAGCAAAGAAGTACAAACAATGCTCCTAAGTATACAATCACAATCATTCCAGTGGTCGTTTGTACAGCCAACTGCTAAGGTGTGAATCCTTCTCTCCAAATACATCCAGCATTCGATCCGAGATCAATCGCGACTTGGCAAGATCCCCAAGGGTTTCATAAGCTAAGTTGCTTGTTTTTCCTTTATCCTTGGGTTAGGGTTTATACCCTGTTAACCCAAATTGTCAATACCTTAGGTTTCCTTAAGGTCAATAAATCCTGGACAATCCCGTTGTCCTTACTTGATTGGTCAATTACTTGCTAGGAAATTCATAATTTCCCTAACTTGGCAAATCAGCCCAAGGAAGGGTGATGTAGCAAGATGTCTACTCATCCTCTAGAAAATTAAACTTGTACTTAGAACCCGCCAACCCTTATTCTAAGGAGTGGCAATACTATTTTGTGGTTTAGACACAAAACCATGTGACATTACAACTTGTTGCACGAGATAGGTGTCATGCCTGACTTGTGGGATTATTTCTCCTATCAAATGGTGTTCCTTGGTCAAGATGTAGAGTTTGGGATGTCCTCTTGACCCAACCCAACCCTAACCCTACTAGGCCGATAACGTCTGGCCCTAGGGTTTCTAAATTCAAATGGAAGTCTAGTATTTGGCCAATTGATCCTTAGGGTGAGGACCCTAGATCGTTCTTGCATGGGCGTTTAGCTAACCCTAACATTTCGTGAATGTGGGTAGGATCTTTGGGATCGAAAGTCTTGACTCGACATCCCAACTGCGATACTAGGTAGAATTTTAAACGTAACTTAACCCTACCTAGCACTTTGAGGTGACCGTCATATGCAATCTAATCGTACCTCTATGACCCCCATGTGAGTTACACAAATTACAAGCGATTTAATTATCTAATGACAAGAGGTGATCTTTCCTTAGAGATGCAAATACTTTTCCTAAAAGATGTAAATAATTGCAATATATAACATTCTATGCAAATATGCGATTCATAGACTTTTTCCTTCTATGCAGCTATAAGTTTTACAATGATCGTTACTTTTTCTTGCTTAAACTATAATGATTGGCAATTTAGAGCTAACTCGTATAAACCCTACGTTGATGCAAGGAAATCAAAGCTTTAATATTTTTGATGGAGATGCATTCAAATTTTGACAAGAGATCTCCATGCATGAGCGAATACCATGAGACCATTATTGATTGATCCTTCCTTCAGCACTTAGCCTGACCCAAAATGCAACCATCTTCGCATGCAATTTCCATGCATTGCGACTATTTGGACATCATTCAATGGGCGTCTAGGATTCATCTCATACATGAGTCACAACTAGGAAATTATTACCTAAGTGCAATTACGTGTTATACGTGCCGTTCTTTTCATGAGGAAACAAGGATGCCTTTAGACAAATCCACCTTTTAACTTATGCAGTATGCGTACAGGGTTGCAACTTGACCACGGAAGTACAAACAATTTCAAATGCACAACATGCAGCTAAATCTTGTAAATCGAGCAAGGAAATAAATTTCCCAATGTATTTCAACTTGACTACGTGAATTAAAGACATGCTTGAATGCAATCTTTTCAAGTGGAATTAATTTTTAAGAACATGGGCATTAAGGATCGGGGCGTTGTCCACATGTGTATTCGGGTTGGAAGCTCCTGCGTGTGCTCCTCTCGCCTTTTCTTTAGGAGCCATTGACACATTAATCTCGTTTCAGCAACTCACCCTTGGGTCACTTTCGCGTATCGGATCCTCTTTGATCGAGATCTTATCTTCTGCGTAGGACACGACCCTTACAGAAACGGTTTTTAAAGAAAACTTGGGAAGCACGGGTGAATAAGGCTTATGGAAGACTTTAATAGAACCTTCCAAAGAAGCTTCCAAGCTTCTGCCCCACAGGGAACTGATGTGGAGAGAGAAAAGGATAATTGGGGGGTTGATGAGGATGACAACGAAGGAGATGAAGAGGATGATGATTATGATGATGATGGTGATGGTGATGACGATGATGGCATAGCCTGGTGGTGGCAGGTCTCTGGCGGACAGCACGGGCAGCACGACAGCTTCTTTCTCCCTCCTCCCTCAAGCTTAAGGGGGAGGTTCTTATAGGCTAAGGTGGGGGGGTAGCCACCCAAGTGGTGGGTGCATGATTCCCTCCCCCGTGCCCTTCCACCACTTAACTCAAGCATCCCTCTCACACTCCCTCTCCCCCGCCATGCAACGGCTGAAGGGGAGGGAGTTTATCCATAAAAAACTTTGTCAAAAATTTATCCATTATCCCTTTTTTTTCCGTGAAGGGTGTCCTCGCATGGCCTTGCAGTCTTTAGCCACGGTCTTCCATACATAATACAGGCTCATATTTATTGAAGAATGCGGGGTAAGCACTTAGCCAAGGGTTTTTCCGTTGCGGGAGATTATTTTGAACTGCTTTTTTGTGCGAGATTTAGGATCTTCAATATTTCTTTGCAAAAATATTACATGAGTGCTCTATAGCTCAATAGATTCCATTATTCAAGCAATGATAGGTCACATCATTGGTTTTGAGAAGCTTATGGGCATGTTATCAGTGCGCCACCTTTTTAGTATTCAAAAAATGGGAATTGAGAGATTCCCAAACTCCCTAATATTGTGTTTTGTGAATACAGTGTGTGTTTAGCGCTACAGCTCAAGCAAGTCTCCCCACCACGGAATTCTTCACATGGTATCAAAGCCGCACCACTGAGAGAGGCTGATTTTGAAGGATGAAGTAAAGGAAAAGAAGCAAGGTTCGAGCAAGCAAGCAACGGGTAATAAGCTCTCCCATTCTTCCACTCTTTCTCTTGGATAGTGCCTGTGGAGGCACCGGAAGCAGGGTAGAGTGAAAATCTCAGATTGTTGTGAGATTTGGTGTGTGAGCAAAGCATTGTATATTCTAGAAATAAGGCTTTTAGGGCTTATCCACAGTTTTTTTGGGCATTTGAGACCGTTTTAGGCCCCGTTTTAGAGCTGCAAGGTTGTAGATAGTAGTTTCAGGGTACATTGTGATTTTGGCTATATTGATCGAATGTGGTGCAAAGGTTACATATTTTGAATATGTAAATTTTTAGGTGTTTTCCAAGAAGTAAACGTAAGGTTTATCTGAAACAAGTTGCAGATTACATGTATTATTGAGCAATCAGTGAAAAAGGTTACTTAGTGTATTGCTATGCACTTGTTGTGAAAGTCTACAAAAGACTAGCTTGCTATGTTGTAACCTTATTTTGTGATAATGGCAGAGAATAGTGGAAATCCCATTATTAAGAAGCTCGACAAGAACAACTACCCTTCATAGAAGTTCCGTGTGACTAACTTCCTCATTGGAAAGGGCCTTTAGAGTTTGTTTTAGGTGAAGAAAAGGAACAAGAGCTAGGTACGACTGTAGATGAATCAAAGGCATGGAAAGAATGGAATACAAAAGAAAAAAATGTGATGTACTAGCTATTTGCAATCATTGATAATACTATGATGGGACATATCAGAAATGCAAAAACTTCACGTGCAGCTTGGAAATTTTTTGAGAACATGTTTTCAGTAAATACAAAGGCATAAAAGATTCAACTCAAGCAAGATTTGAATACCTTGAAGGAAAAATTTCTGTCAATGAGTATGTTTTGAAGGTGAGGAGCATTGTAGATGCTTTAGCAGTGATTGATGCAATGCTTGATGATGATGATTTGGTTTCATCCACTTTGAGTAGCCTTAATAATGAGAAGGCATGGAAATAATTTGTTACTTCAGTATATGTACGGAAGCCATTTCTAAATTTTGATGAGCTAGTCTCTCTCATGATTACTGAAGAGATCAATATGCAGGGTGACTCATCTGAAAGAAATGGTGAACAGGTCCAAGCATTTTACTCAAATTCAGGAAGTGGACATGGTAGATCCTCTTCAAGAGGCCGTGGTATGGGACGTGCTGGCGATAACCAGCAAAACAAGGTCAATCAGTAATTTGGTGAAATGCAAGTTTCAAGAGGATAAGGAAACTTTAGAGGCAGGGGGAGCTCTAGTGGAAGAGGTGGATGGTAGAATAGAGGTTCTTGAAATTATGCTATTGTTTGCCATTATTGTGCCAAAACAAGTCATATTGCATCCCATTGTTATGCTAAGAAGGATGATATACGCAGTGGTAAATTGCAGCAAGGAAACTATGCATCATCTTCCTCATAGAATGAAGACAAAAATGAGTGTCTATTTGTTATGCAGCATACGATGAATGCAGTTATAGAAAAGGGGACATGACTATGTATGGTATGTCAATTCAAGTGCATTTAATCATATGACTAGTCATGTTGAATGGTTTGGAGAGATGTAGGACTTACAAAATCTAGGTTATGTGCAGACGGGTGATGATTCATGCCACCCAAGTTCACACATTGGAAAGATTCCCTTGTCCTTGCATGATGGCCAAACAAAGAGTTTGATAGATGTATTACATGTACCTTTAATCACAAAGAATCTAGTGTTTGTTGGCCAAATGGTAAAGCAAGGGTTGCAGGTCGGATTCAATGCAAAAGGTTGTTTTGTAGAAGACTTTAATGATAAGTGCAGGTTGGTTGCAAAAGGAAGTAGAGTTGGCCGCATGCTCACTTTAGATATTGGAATTCATACAATGGATTCTTCTATGTATGCTAAAGGAAAAGGAGTGGTTGCAGACATTGAAATATGGCATAAACGTATTGGACATGCAAATGTGCCAAGGCTAAAATTAATGCAGTCCAGAGGATTGTTACAAGGTTGCATTCCTTTAGAGTTGCAGATTTTCATAAAGTTTGTGAAGCATGTCAGTTTGGTAAGTCGGCAAGACAACCCTTCTCCCATGATAGAGAAGTGAGCAGAAATATACTTGATGTAGTGCATACAAATGTTTGGGGGCCTACACAGAATGTATCTCTTGGTGTCAGCAAATGCTTTGTCATATTTATTGATGACTGTTCAAGGAAGCTATGGGTATATTTCATGAAGGAAAAGAGTGATGTATTTGAGCACTTCAAATCTTTCAAGGCAACTGTTGAAATAGAAACAGGCTTGAAAGTGAAGTGCTTGAGATTAGATGGAGGGGGAGAGTACCTCTCTAATGAGTTTAGTGGCTTCTTGAGGACTCATGGGATAAAGAGGTAATTTACTTGTAGGTATACCCCACAACAAAATGGGGTTGGAGAAAGAAAAAATAGGCATATTGCAGAAGTTGCACGGGCATTAATGGCTGAAAAAAATATGCCAAAACACTTTTGGTCTGAAGCTGTCCATACTGCTATCTATATTATGAACATAACTCCCACAGTTGCAGTTCATGGGATGACTCCCGAAGAATGCTTTATTGGCAAAAAGCCCAATGTGACTCACTTGAAGGTATTTGGTTGTGTTGCATATGTTCATGTGCCATATGAGCTACGGAAGAAGCTTGATCCAAAGGCTGAAAAATATATTTTTATTGGATACTCTTTAGAGTAGAAAGAGTATCATTGTTATAACCCTATCACAGGTGAGTTCAGAGTGAGTAGGGATGTTATTTTTTATGAGATGAGCAACTAGTACCGACCTTCTCGTGATGTATTAGATTATGATAATGATCATGATAGTTATGTGTAGAAAGAAAATCAAGAATTACGGAGTCTTAGTGGACCAGAAACATCATATGGTACTACACCTATAGTGAGCCCTTGGTCTAGGAGACTAAGCAGTAGCCCCACATCTTCAGTGGATCTATAAGTGTTGCAGGCAAAGATAAAGGAAAGAAGAAAGTGCTGGATGGTAATGCATCTATAGGTCATTTGGGATTTGATGGAGATTCTAGTGGTTTAGAGAGTTTGGATAATGAGCTTGGTATTCCTTCAATCAGGACACTAGGTGTACAGGGAGCTCATAGTAGTGTAAGGCTCCATTGAGTGATCCGGTGATACGCAGATCTAGTAGGGTTAGATACCCACTTAAAAGATTTGGTTTTGAAGGTTACTTAGCTCACAAATATGCTTATATGGTGAAACTAGTTGAGGATGTTGAGCCCACTTGTTTTGAGGATGCTGTTGGTCATGCTCATTGGGATGCAGCAATGGATGAGGAGATGGCTGCATTAGAAGCCAATAAGACTTGGGATTTGGTACCCTTACCTAAGAGTAAGAAAGCTATTGGCTGTAAGTGGGTTTACAAAGTCAAGCATAATGTAGATGGTTCAGTTAGCAGGTATAAGGCTAGGCTGCTTGCAAAAGGCTATGCTCAAACATATGGCATAGGTTATGAAGAGATATTCAATCCAGTTGCTAGGATGGCAACTGTTAGGTGTGTGATTGGCTTGGAAATAGCCAAAGGTTCCATGGAGTTTGTAGAAAATTGATGTTAAGAATGCCTTCTTGCCTGGTGAATTGCAAGAAGAAGTGTATATGGAGCAGCCAGTAGGTTATGAGGTTTTAGAGCATCCCACATATGTGTGCAAGTTAAAGAAGGCGCTCTATGGGCTAAAACAAGCACCTAGAACATGGTCAAACAAGATTGGAGAGTATCTTGTCAATATTGGATTTTGTATTTCTGATGTTGATCACTCACTTTATGTGAGAAAGGGAGATATAGGTTTGATCATCATAGTTATCTATGTAGATGACTTGATTATTACAAGTGACAATGACAATGGGATTGCTGAATTTAGAAGAAGAATTTTGAGGTGAAAGATTTGGGTGAGCTGAGATACTTTCTTGATATTGAGGTGATGAGATTTGATGATGGTATATGGCTATCCCAAAGGCAGTATGGCTTGGATATGTTATCCAAGTATGGTATGACAGCATGTAAGCCTCTTTCAATACCATTGGAGCAAAATGTGAAGTTGAGTGCTAACATTGGGGATGAGATAGAAGACCCTATTATGTTCAAGAGGATAGCAGAGAGTTGATTTACATGACTATCACAAGGCCAGACTTGAGCTATGTTGTCAGCCTTGTCAATCAGTTTATGTAGATGCCTAGAAAGCCTCATTTGGATGCAATTAGACGTATATTGAGATATGTGAAGTCCACTTTACATTATGGAATTTTTTATGAGGTAGGTAAGGATGTACAAGTCTTTGGATACATAGATGTAGATTGGGCTGGTAGGATGTCAGATAGAAGATCTACTAGTGGATTCATGTTTTCCTTTTATAGTGCAGCAGTTATATGGAGCAGCAAAAAGAAACCTACAATTGCTTTATCAAGTACAGAGGCTGAGTATAGAGGTGTTGCTATGGCAGCATGTGAGGTGGTATGGCTGCAAAAGTTATTAGGTGATTTGGATGTGCAGAGAGATGGTCCAGTTGTCATTCATTGTGACAACATGAGCAGCATACAGCTAGCTAGGGATCCAGTGTTCCATGCTAGGAAAAAACACATTGAGGTGCACTACCACTTTGTGAGAGAGAAGGTACTTACAAGAGGAGAGATTGACTTGGTATATGTCAGCACACAGGATCAAATAGCTAATATTTTCACAAAGGCATTGGGTGTAGAGAAGCTTGAAAGTTCTGAAGCTTACTTGGAGTTGCAAAGATAGAGTTGAGCTTGAGGGGGAGTGTTGAGATGGCAATCTCAACACATGCGAACATTGATGATGGACTGCCTGGCTAGATGGGTTCGCACACCTACACTTAGCACATTGGTGGTCATTATGATACTCACATGGCCACTGACTTATCACTTATTATATTTAGTTTGTTACACCTATCTACAGCTAGCAAAAGAACAGTATGTGTTTGGCGCAGCAACTCAAGCAAGTCTCCCCACCACGCGATTCTTAACCATTGGCATTTGACTTGGGTTGTAATTTTAAAAATTTACTAGTAATATTTTATACCCAGATGAAGGGTGGTTATAATTAGCATTGTGCCTCCCCAAGGGTAATGTTTGGATACTTCTATATGTGAGCTAGTTTTGATCTATCTATGGACATGTGACCTATGTTTTAGGTAGGGGGTCTCATATAGAAGATTCTCTCTTATGGCAATGCCAAAAACTAGGGGGCTCTAGTCTAGTAAATATAATTTTGTGGCTCATCCTAGCATAGAATGTGAAATCTGTATGGTTTATCATACAACATTGCATGAAGAGCCAGAACTTCTAGTTGGGAGAATGCCCTTTAGTAGGGTGGACTTTTGTGCTCATGGCTCTTATGAGTAGATGTATTGATGTAAATATTTATAATATCAATAAAAACTATTTTGAAAATGTATGTTTTTTTTTTGTATACAAACTAAAGAAGATATAAAAAAAACCTTGTGATAATGATTAATCAAAGAAGTTTTAAAGTATCAAATAGTATGTGTACTATGTTATGTATAAATAGTTAAAGAATGCCATGTTTACAAAAGGGAAGGGAGCAATCAATTTTTCGCTATGAAAGATGCTCAAAGATTAGGTGGACTTGATTAGTTGAGCGCTTTTCCTATTATGGAAAAAAAAAGTTGATCGATGACTTTTCTAGGATTTGGTCATAGAACTTGGTCAAGCACCGTTTTAGGGGAATAGAGATGAGATTTGGTCTTATGGACAGAGGAGTTGAGTCCAACTTTCCCTCATCTCTCACTCACTATGAACCAAGTGTAGCAATTGATTTTCCCTCAATGTCAATTGATTACAAAGTGATCACCTTGACCAAGTGTTTGAATTTAGGTCTATAGAAATCCTCAAGTCAATCCTCATGGATTGAGGTTAAGCACTTCACTACAAGGTAGGACCAAGTGTTAGACTTTCGCTAATAGTGATTATTAGGTCTATAGGAATCCTCAAGTCAATCCTCATGGATTGAGGCCAAGCACTTCATTGCAAGGTGTGACCAAGCTCCAAGGAGAGGAGGAGAAAGAGAATGAGAGAGAGAAAGAGAGAGGGGATGTAAACACCATCACTTCATAGGCTCCCTAAAGAACCATGCTTGCGCAAGTCCTAGTGCAGAACACTAGTATATTTTAACATGGTTATTTTCTTGCTTGCTTCCTTCTTCTCTCACAAGAAACCTTCCCTTCTTTCCCTCCTTTTAGTCCTTTCTTATGTACCTTGCTTCTTCATTTAGTGCTCAAGATGACCCCACTTAGCTAAGCACACTCAAGTGCAACCACAAGATATGTTATGCACAGAGTAAACAATTATTCACTCTATCTCAAATTTGCTCTAATATTTACCCCTATTTTTTGCTATACCCAAGGCTATTTCCTCACATAGTGTCTTTATGCTTAGGTTATATTGAATCTTAGTTCCTAACTTATTTTTTAACTAAATGAAATGCAATAAGCAACTCAATACTTTGTCTATCATCAAGTAATCATTATTCACACTCCACTTCGTAATCTAACCATGCTTGTTTAGAGGCTTGCCTTGTAAGATCCTATTCCTAAGCATGGTGGACAAAAAGAAACCAAAAATGTTGAGCTACCTACACACTTGACAATGGGGCACGAGCTAGGCTCCAATTGTCTTAGGAATTTAACATTCTTTAGTGGACTAGCTCTTACTTAATATCTTTTCTCTCCTCTTCAAACCATTACGTTCATGAGCAAGAAATCAAGAAAACCAAATATCTTTGAGGTTGTATTAAACACATCCCTTACTACCTTTTGTTATAGTCAGCTTGATCCAAAGCTTGAGGTGGTCTTATGATCCTTGTGCAACCTATATACTCCCAGAGCTTGCTCCATGCTTCAACTCACTTCAAACTCCAATTTCCATAGCCAAAAAGACAAGGATGAAGAAGAATAAGATGGAGATGGAGAAGTCAAGAATGATTTACTGTTGTCCCTCATTCTCTATGTGTGTGCATTTGTGTGCACGTGTGCACATGTGTGGAAGTAAGTAAGAAGCAAACATTAACAAGAAAGCAAGAAGCTTGAGAACACACACAAGAATGGATCATGGCACACACACAAGAATGAATCTTCCATTATCGTTTTTAGCTTACATACATGGATATTTTTTATGTGACACTCTTAGATTGGGCACTCGCTTTTGAGTTGCCTCTTTGAATGGCTTTTAGGCCTTGAGATTCTTACTTTTAGGACCACAACGTCCTTTTTCAAAATCTATGGGACTCTTGTATAATTCACCCAATGGATTTTACAATAGAGTACATCTTGATGAATTAATCCTTTAAAGACATTACAAAAATTAATTTGCCATTTTCTAGTGTTAGGATTTTCTCTTATACTTCTTCTTCACTATTCTTTTTTTCTTTTTCTAATGCTCTTTTTCATTTAGAATCCAGCTATGGCTAGAGGTTAACATTGAGGAATGGGATGTAGAGAAGCATTGGAACTAAGTCTTGAACGAGACTTGCCCACAACAAGTCAATAAGAAGAAACTACTTCATTAGACTTAGGGGTTCACCCAAGATAGAGAAGGGAGTGAACCAAAGATATCAAAACGATGGTTTTGGTATCATTAAAATAGGTCCTTGAGATACCCTTCCACAATACTAAAAGTCCTACAACCATGAATTGGAAAAGAGGGGTCTTGACATTGGAAACGTCTTAAATGGAGCCTGTAAATTTCACTTTAACCTTCCTCAATGTTAGCAGATGAGAGAGAGACAGGGTTGAGCACTAACTGAACCATTCAGGTTCCACACACCTTCTTCTCATTATTCCATAATAGAGTAAAACACACATACAAGAGTAACATAGAGTAAGTGACCCGCTGACTAGACAGACTAACCATAGTCAGGTCACCGACTAGCTAACCAACTTATTTAATGTAGTCATAAGCAGGAGACAGCTATACACTAGCTGTCATGTCGGTAGTACATAAAGACAGTCACACACTACAGGGGGAGCTTGACTTCTAACACTCCCCCTCAAGCTCAAGACAGCATCTGCACACCAAGTAGCTGTCTAAAACTACAAAACTTATCTTTACCCAGAGACTTGGTAAAGATATCTGCTACCTGCTCATCAGTCCTCACATGCATAAGATCAACCTTTCCTGCAAGGACCATCTCACGAATAAAGTGGTAGTGTACCTCTATGTGTTTTGTCCTGGCATGGTAAACTGGATTCATGGCCAGGAGTACACTACTCAGATTATCACATAACAATTTCACTGGAGCATCAACCTGAATATCCAAGTCAGCCATAAGCTTGAGCAGCCAAGCAATCTCACATGCTGCCAATGCAGCCCCCCTGTACTCTGCCTCAGTACTAGATAAAGCAACCGTAGGCTGCTTCTTGCTGCTCCAACTGATCATGCCGCTACCAAAGCCAAAGGCATAGCCACTCGTAGATCGTCTGTCAGTTGAGCATCCTGCCCAATCTGCATCTGTGTATCCAATCAGTATCAAGGGCTTATCTCTGACATAGAACAGCCCATAGTCTACAGTGGACTTAACATACCTCATGATGCGTCTAACTGCATCCAAGTGCGGCTTTCTCGGCTTTTGCATAAACTGGCTTATCAGCCCTATTGCATAGCTCAAGTCAGGCCTAGTGATGGTCAAGTAAATCAAACTGCCGACCATCTGCCTGTACATAGTCACATCTTCTACTTCAGCCCCAGTGTTCATGTCTAGCTTTACATTCTGGTCCAGAGGTGTATCCAGTGGTTTGCATTCAGCCATGCCATACTTCTTAAGCATTTCCATGGCATAGTACTTCTGCATCAGCCATAAGCCATTTTCAGCTGGTACGACCTCAATACCCAAGAAATACTTCAGATCTCCCAGATCTTTCATGTCAAATTCAGATTTCAGCATCTTCATAGCATGCTGAATTCCCAAGTCATCATTTCCAGTGATTATCAGGTCATCAACATATATGACCAGCACTACCAAGCCACTGTCAGTCTTCTTTGTAAACAGGCTGTGATCAGCCCTGCCAACAACAAATCCAAGACTCTGCAAGTAACTGCTGATCCTAGCATGCCAGGCTCTCGGAGCCTGCTTCAGCCCATACAGTGCCTTTTTCAGCCTGCATACATAATGCTGAAAATCAGGGTGCTCATACCCTTCCGGCTGAACCATGTATACATCCTCTATTAAATCACCATTGAGGAATGCATTCTTAACATCCATCTGCTGCAATTTCCAGCCTTTTGCAGCAGCCAAGGCAATAATAGTTCGTATGGTTGCCATTTTTGCAACCGGACTGAATGTTTCATCATAATCCAAGCCATACTGCTGAGCATATCCTTTAGCGACCAGCCTTGCTTTGTACCTTTCTACACTGCCATCAGACTTACATTTGATTTTATAAACCCATTTGCAGCCAACAGGCTTTTTCCCTTCAGGCAGTGGTACCAAATCCCAAGTCTGATTTTCAGCCAAGGCTTTCATCTCTTCGTCCATAGCCATGCACCAGTTTTCATCCTTTGTTGCTTCAGCATAAGTACCTGGTTCTTTGATCTCCATCACTTTTGTCATGTAAGCATAATGCTTTGCAGAATAACCAGAGTACGTCAACCTGTCAACAGGGTATCTGACCCTCTGCGATCGTCTAGGCTGTGGTGCACTACTCGATTCACCTCTCTCATGAGGCGGAATGTACCTGTTCTGCCTCGTGCCAGGCGTATAGACAGTCGGAATACCAAGTTCGCTGTCTAAAGTATCACTAGACTCATAGCCCGAAGTCATTCTGCCAGGTGTCATCATACCATCCTCACTAACTTTCTCTTTTCCTTTGTTGTCCAAGACATCATGTCTCCCCCTCACTGACATACCCGTGTCAGTGGACGATGAGCTCCTCAATCTCCCTGTCCATGGGGATACTGTCTGACTGATAGGTCCTGTCATAGCAGTGCTCTGCTGCATATCAACTGTAGAGACATGAGTGGAAGGCAAATCGGATGGCACTGCAACTGGTGAGACATACCAAGAGCCCAGCTCATCAAAGATGACATCCCTGCTTACCAAAGTCTCCCTGGTAGAGGGATCATAACATTTGTATGCCTTCTTCTCCTGCGAGTATCCAATGAACACACTCTTATGCGCTTTGGGATCCAACTTTTTCCTTTTCTCATCTGGAATGTGCACATAAGCAAGGCAGCCAAAGACCTTCATGTGTCTTACATCCGGCTTATAGCCATAGAGCCTCTCAAACGGTGTCATGTCATGAATGCCTGCAGTGGGAGTCCTGTTTAGAATATATGCGGCTGTCACAACAGCCTCTGCCCAATAGTAGAGCGGCATATGCTTCTCATTCATCATGGCCCTAGCAGCTTCCATCAGAACCCTGTTCTTCCTTTCAGCTACTCCGTTTTGCTGCGGAGTGTAGCTGTAGGTTAGCTGCCTACGAATGCCATTTTCAGCCAAAAAATCAGCAAATTCATTGGAGACATACTCCCCACCGCTATCAGATCTCAAGCAAGAGATGTAACACTCAAATTCCTTCTCAACCTGTGCCTTAAATTTCTGAAAAACAGCAAAGACCTCATCTTTTGTTTTCAATATGTGAAGCCAGGTATATCGACTGTAGTCATCAATGAAGGATACATAGTATCTGGAACCCCCCATAGATGCATTATGAGCTGGTCCCCAAACATCAGAGTGCACTAACTGCAGTGGTCGTGTACTCTGTCTTACATGCCTGACAAATGGCAATCGTGACTGCTTACCAAACTGGCAAGCCTCGCAGACATGACCAATATCTGAATATTGGAATCTAGGTAGTCCTGTTACCAGCTGCTTCTTCTGCATGGTCTGCAGCCTCTGCAAATTGACATGCCCCACTCTCTTGTGCCAAATCTCTAAGTCCCTGATAGTGCCAGAACCCTGAGCAAACATAGCGGAATTCAGCTCTGGCAGTGTAGCATCAAGAGTGAACATTCTTCCATTTCTGTGGCCTTTCGCGATCAACTTGCATCCATTGCCAAACTCTTCAATAAAGCAACCATGCTTATTGAAGCGAACCTGCAAGTTCTGCTCTGTCATTTGACCCACAGACAATAGGTTCTTCGTAATCGAAGGAACATGCAAAACATCATGAAGATTCTTCTTCCTGCCATCATGTACAACCAGAGGCACTTTGCCTTTATGCTCAATGCTATGTTGCGTGTCATCACCTGTGCATACATAGCCATGCTTTTCAGCCACCATATCCGTGAACCAATCACCATGAGGGGTCATGTGATTCGACGCCCCCGAGTCAATGTACCACACTACATCATCAGGTGATTTTTCAGCAGCCTTATCTTTGACATATTGCATGGCAAACAGTCTATCACCAGAGTCATCTGCCTGACTGGACGTAGCATAATGTCCATGCTGCTTGCCCTTCTGATTTCCCTGCTTCTTCCAGCAATCCTTTGCAATATGCCCATACTTTCCACAGTAGTGACAATCCTTATCTTTATTTGGATTGTCTGACTGACGCTGCTGCTGCCATGAGCCTCTGCCACGGGAGTTAGATCTCCCCCTTCCTCGAAAGTTGCCACCACCTCTTGCATGTGATGACTGCTGATTGCTATTACTATAGGATGCATTCTGCTGGCCTCCTCTGCCAGATCCATAGCCTCTACCACGGCCACCACGACCACGCTGATTCGAATAAAAAACTGCATCCTTATTCTTTGAGCTGCTTGACCCTGTAACTAAGCCAAGCTTCACCTCTTCATGAATCAACAACGCAACCAGCTCATTAAAATCAGGCATCTCAGCCCGCACAGATACTGAAGTGTCAAAGGACTTATACTCCGGACCCAAGCCATTTAAGGTCACTGCAACCATATCCTCATCTTCTACCTGTGAGCCAACAGATGCGAGCTGATCTGCTAAGGTTTTAATCTCCGTGACATAGTCCTGTATGGATCTGTTCTTCCTCTCTATGTTGTTGAATTTTTGCTTCAGTTGTATCTTCCTGGCACTCGTAGTTGTGCCATAGTACCTGACCAATATGTTCCATGCATCGGCTGGGGATTTACAGTTCATGATCTGCATCACCATAGCATCCGAGATACATAATGGTAGCCAATGTAAAACTCTGCGAGCTCTTTCCGTCCAAGCTCGATGCGCTCGTCTTTGATCAGCTGTAGGATTCCTATCTGGAACTTCAGGTTCAGCCTCAACACCTGTCACTAAGTCCCAGTATCCTTTGCCTATCAGAAAGTTCTCCATGCGAAACTTCCATATTGCATAATTGTTGCTATCAAGCTTTTCTCCCACAATCTGGGTTACATTATCAGTTCTATCAGCATTTGCCATGTTGCAGACCTTGCCTGACTACCTGCAAACCAAGATTTTCTTAACAGTTCAACTTCAGCCCGGAACTGTTTATGACAGTTTTCGAGAATTAATTGCAGGAAAAAAAAAACCAGTAAATTTCAGTCAAATATCAGCCCAAACACTGTCCCAATCGGTTGATCCAACTCATAAAGACAATTGCCAATACATATGCCTGATGTTCGGTTCAGATTTAACTCCTGCAGATCCACTGCCAGGTTCCAAAAGCATGCAGTCCAAACCTGGAAACTGCAATTACAGCAGCCTTTCCAAAGTCAAACTCCACCTGGATACATGTAATGCATGTTCCAAAACTGCTAAATTGACTCCTGGTACATATGCCACTTCAGACATAAGCATAGAGACATCAGCCAGTGTATTCTTAACAAGTGCCAATGCTAACAGTTTATGTAAAGATTGCAGTCAATAAACCAGCATAACCCGCTTCAACTAGCTCAAAAAAGTCCTTAAATCAGACCATACATTTGTTTCAGTATGTCACCGTCAGTACATGACTATGTAGTGACAATACCCTATCTATATCTGACAAGTAAGTCAACCAAAAATGTCTGCAATTTATATTCATCCCAAGAAGACAAGATTTCTTTTATTTCAGCTGCAAACTTCCAGTATTCAGTGGCTTTTGATGCTCCTCTCAACCCAAGACAATTCTAACATGCATATGACAGTATATATGTCTTTCAGATGTCTGCATCTGTCACTCTGTGCTTCAGTAGAAAGCAAAATGCTTACTGCCCACAATCCAAGACAGTTTCCAGCCACAAAAGAAGCTTCAGATCTGTGTATTTCAGCTACCAAACTCAGCTTGCAATTGATCAAGACAAGTACATGTAGCCTCCAGCATGTACCTATACTTCACAGGTGCTTCTGGGCATACTCAAGAGCTTCCAATGCTCTTCAAAGTGTTGTAGACTCCATGTATGCTGTGTATACAGCAGTGCAGACAATTTACACAGTTCTGCCCACTCTGTTTCAGCTCATATCAGAGCTCAACCACAAGTAGTTACTCCATATACTTCACACAGACCTTTTTCAATAGCCATACATGCTTCTCATGACCCATTTATGGTCACCAGTGATTGCAGTAGACAGTGCAGGCCTTCAGCCCAAACAGGCGCAATCACGCTGATTGCAGACCTCTGTTTCCAGTTCCTGCTAATGAAGATGATGATGGTGATGTTGATGCCACACCCAAATGCACTCTAACCAGCCTCCTCAGGGCTCTCAAGAAGCCACAAGCTCTAATCTTGACCCTGGAGTGTGTAATGAACAAATGCCTACCTGCAGTCCACAATGGCAGTCTGTCTGCACAAAAGAAAAATGAGTCTTTACTTCCTGGAGGTAGATCTTCACTTTCTCCAACTCTCAGAGATCCACCAAGTCCTGCTCTGATACCATGTTAGCAGATGAGAGAGAGACAGGGTTGAGCACTAACTGAACCATTCAGGTTCCACACACCTTCTTCTCATTATTCCATAATAGAGTAAAACACACATACAAGAGTAACATAGAGTAAGTGACCCGCTGACTAGACAGACTAACCATAGTCAGGTCACCGACTAGCTAACCAACTTATTTAATGTAGTCATAAGCAGGAGACAGCTATACACTAGCTGTCATGTCGGTAGTACATAAAGACAGTCACACACTACAGGGGGAGCTTGACTTCTAACACTCAAGGACTCCAAATGATACTAACATTAGGAGTGGTTTAACAAATCATAGAGACAAGTGACACACTAGAAAAGAGTTGGTTAAATCAAAAGATGCAAGACCTAAAGCCACTACTCTAGAAACTAAAAGAGTATTGGATGGCAATGCACTTTTACTTCCAAAGGCAATATATGAATGTAGCCTAAGTGGTGAAAAGTCATTCTAGATATTGACTCAAAAACTTGGATGGCCGTTATTAATACAAATTATGAGAAAGAGGAAAGCTCACTTGCCTTCCTTATTCTCGAAGGCATGGAGTGGATTACAATTCAAAGAAGCATGACAAGTTTGATTTTCCTCTTTGTAACGTGCTCACCCCTCAATTTGCGGGAGATGCCTTAGCAGCCCATTGAGAGATCAATCTAGAAGATGCCGCCCGACACTCCCAAGGAATGACAGGGGGTTTGCCAACTAGGGTCTCTCGATTTTTCCCCGCAACAGAACTTATTCGACTGCTCCCACTAGGATCAACCTGAAGTTCAGGTTCCTAGTAGTCGAGTCTTCCTAACAGCCTTCTAGCATCGGTCTATAGCTGCCCCACTTTGCGTAGATACAACTGGACCCAAGCAGACTCATATTGCACTTGGTTCAAAGAGAATGGGAAACGAGAGGGATGCACCACTCGACCTCTCTACCCGTAGGGCATAGTCCCATTCCGGTCCCCTAAAATGGTATGAATTAGGATTCTAACCAACATTGTCTAAGGTCATCATCCGAATTTTCCTAACATTTCTCATTAACATTTCCTTTGAGGAAAGCTCTCGGCTAACCAAGACCACCCTTGCGTAGGATAGACCCATTGGTCACATCCACCACGCTTCCCTCGGGGGTTGTTTTAGTTATCTAATTACCTACCACGTTATGTTTGACACATAAAAGTAGCTTCCTTAATTAGCCTGTTGTCACAGGTTTCTTTACATAATTTAGGACACTGACACGAAGACAAGATAAAACAAGATCAAACACTTCCTTAACTTATCTTAAGATTAATGTTTGCCTCCTACCCATACAGGAGAATTAAGTGTTCCTTTCTACCTCTGCAGAAAAATCCTTCCGTCTCCCAACAATAAAACCCAAAGGTTTATCCTTCCAAGATTCTACCTTGTAACTAGTATCAAGGCCTCGAGATCCCATCCCGAGTCATGTAGAACACTTGTGTAGGGCTCGGAGGCATTGGGATTTATGGCCAGAGCCCCCACTGGCACCCAAGAGTCCTCCTACGCCAAGTAATTTCCACGGAGAGACCTCTCGCAGCGGGTTCAGTCCACATTCTCGGTGCGGATTCATAAGCCCCTTGGTTAGGGTTTGGCGGTTCACGGAGGGTAGCTAGCGCCATCTTTCCTTAATTATTCCTTTAGGGAATCAATCACAGCTAAAGCACCCAGCTTACAAACAATTACTAAGGAAAATTTCCTTTTTTTTTCCATGGCAATCAGTCACCTCAGATCCGGCCATGCAATCATCAAGCACACCCCGTTTGGGTTAACATCCAAAACCACATTAACAAACAGTTAAATGCACAATCTCTTGCTTCAGGGCATTGCAATCCCCATTGCATACATAGTCAGAATTTAACTTAGATGTATTAAAACACTTGCTCAAGGGATTTACAATCTTTTCAAACAACCAAGCATAACTTGGGTCAACAGTCCATTTAGAGTCAGCTTACTAGTCTAGCTTAAGCTAGGAGGGTATCCACTTCCAATAATCTAAGACAAGATCATTAAAAACAACTCACAAGCATGTGTGTTTAATCACTCAACTTCTTTTTAATCTCTCTTTCCCTTGGGTTTTATCCTAGGGTTCCAAGTTGTAAATTCTCGATTCCTTGCACGTCTTTTAACATACTTGGTAATCTTTAAAACATATTAAATATATTGCAAGACTTGCCATACATTCTTTCCATCCTCTCTTAGTGCGATGCTATGCAGAATTTTGCCATCAAACTCATCTTCCGCGCACAAGGGTCGTTTAATAAACTGACACAATCTATGATCCTTAACTCCCTTCACATTTAGTCGATGACTTTTTTAATCTTAATATGCACATATTTGTGTGGCTTAAGTACATGAAGCCTAAATTTCCATGCATTTGTGCATTTGCATGCTACGAACGCGAGCTATTATTTCATGTGTTTATTGTAATCACGGGCATGAACCATGAACCGTAGATAACTATTCATGTACTAGTTTGGGTGGAAGCCTATTATTTTATGTGAAATGTTGAAAAAAAACTGTCATTTCATGTGTGTAAACCTGGGCTTGATTCGTGTGCGCTGCGTTGGTCGTTTTGCTCATCCCTCCAGCATTACCGATGGCTTGGATGCCTACGCTTCCCGCAACTTTCTTCTTGGGAGCCATTCGCCTCACGGAGATTGGGCAGTCCAAGGGTTTCGGGTAGATATGTTTGGTTGGGAAAGACCGCTCGACGGGGTTCGTTGGGTGACTTGTGGCGGTTACTCTCTTTCTCTCTCTTCTTCTTCTTTTTCTCCTCTCCTTCTTTCTTTCTCTCTCTCTTCTTCTTCTTCCCTCCTACTCTCTTCTTCTTCTTCTCCTACTCCCCTATTCTCCCCCTCTCCTTCTCTTCTTCTCCTTTCCTCTACTCTCTCTCTCCTTCTCTTCTTTTCCTTCTCTCTTATTTCGCTACTCTCTCTCCTTCTCCCTCTTTTCCTTCCCTCTTATCTCTCTACTCTCTCTCTCTCCTCTTCTTCTTCTCTTCTTCTACTACTCTCTCTTCTCCCACTTCTCTCCCTTCTTCCTCTTCTCTCTTCTCTCTCTCCTTCCTCTTCTCTCTCTTCCCTCTTCTCCTTCTTCTCTTCCTCCCTCTTTCTCTCCCTCTTCTCTCTCTTCCTCCCTTCTTCTTCTTTTCTTCTCTTCTTCTCTCTCTCTCCCTCTTCACTCTCTTCCTTCTTTCTCTCTTCCCTCTTCTCCTTCTTCTCTTCCTCCCTCTTTCTCTCCCTCTTCTCTCTCTTCCTCCCTTCTTCTTCTTTTCTTCTCTTCTTCTCTCTTTCCCTCTTCTCTCTCTTCCTCCCTTCTTCTTTCTTCTCTTCTTCTCTCTCCCTCTTCTCTCCTTCTCTCTCACCCTCTTCTCCTCCTCCTCCTCCTTCTTCTTCTCCTTCTCTTTCTTCTTCTCTCCTCTCTCTTCTCTCTTTTCTCCTTCTTCCTTTCCCTCCTCTTCTCATTTTTCTTCTTCTTCTTCTTCTTCTCCTTCTCTTTCTTCTTCTCACCTCTCTCTTCTCTCTTTTCTCCTTCTTCCTCTCCCTCCTCTTCCCCTTCTCCTTCTTCTTCTTCTTCTCCTTCTCTTTCTTCTTCTCTCCTCTCTCTTCTCTCTTTTCTCCTTCTTCCTCTCCCTCCTCTTCTCCTTCTTCTCTTCTCTCTCCCTCTCTTCTCTCTTCTATCCTTCACATTGGTCATGGCCGGGGGGGGCGTATTTCGTTGCAGTCGACAAAAAAAGGGGGGTACTGACGTCACGAGGGGGCAGGGGGTGGCGCCTGCTCACGACTAAGGGGACGGGAGCTTGCCCTCTCTACGGACCACTAGGGGGGCGCAGCTACTGCTACCGCAAGCGGAGGGGGGATGCTGTGTCAGACAGGGGAGGGGGACCGCTGACAATCCGCAGGGAGGAGGGGGAGCTTCTCCTTTCTTTGACAAGCCCCCATGGGGGGCTTTATAGAGGAGGTGGTGTGGGGGGGGGGGGAGGCGACGTCCTCCCGCCACCTGGGGGGGCTGCATGCCCCCCTCTCTTTACTACTTCCACACACACACTCTCTCCCCGACAGGGGGAGAGAGAGGGGGTAAAAAAAATTTAAATGTTTTTTGAAAATTTTCTCCCGGGGGGGGGGGGGGGGTTTCTTATGGGGAGCACGGGGATATTACACTCTTGTCTTCAACGTTGATGCTCCAAAGGAAGAACGATAGCCTTGAGTTCTCGGAGAGGGACTTGGTACCCTCCTTCAAGAGTTTCGTTGACTTAGATCATGCATTTCTCTACTTGTAATTATTTGCAACTACTTATTATCCTCCTCAACCAAAGAAGGGAATTGGAAGAAGAATCTCTCTACCCACAGTTTTTTAATGTGAATGCAAGGATTAAAAAATATGCAATGCAAAGATTGATTCATTGTGCCACTATGTTGCTACCCTATTGTTTAAACTTGTTATAGGACATAAATGAGAGTCAATTCACAAGCTATGGTCACCCATTCTTGCCCACTATATCACTAGCAACTGGGATGGCTATGAAGAGCTAGTTAATGAGTAAGGCCTACATGGAACAATCCTTAAGGCCACTCATTTGCTTCTTCAGGATAGGGAGAGGATTAGTATATTACCCAAAAAAAGAGAAAAAATAGAAAAAAGAGAAAAAAGAAAACAAAATGAAAAAATTAAATGAGAGCAAAATCTCCACATGTCATATGTAGTAAAACATATAAGCACTCACACACACACACACACCTAGGAGTCCTCAACTTGGGCATATGCAATGATCTCAAATGACTAGTTCCATTTCCAACCTCATAGGCCCTTCCCTCACACATCATTCACAATCCTCAAGGGAAAGATAATCTAAGAAATTGGTAGAGTACAATTGTACAACATTGCACAAATAGCTTCACATTGATTAGGTTCTCAAGTGTGGGATATACTTAGGAAGACACCACTTGACTAGCATTACATCTAGCTTCCAATATGACAACCACCCACCCACCCTCATAGGTATGCACCACCCCATATGAGCACAAAATCTTCCTTGTGGGTACCTACCATATTTCTCTAAAGCACCATCAAGCTGTTGAGATGACAAGCTCAACACATGCGGACACTGATGATGGACTGCCTAGTTAGATGGGTCCACACGTCTACACTTAGCACGTCGGTGGTCATTATGCATCTCACATGGCCACTGACTCATCACTTATTATATTCAGGTCGTTACACCTATTTACAGCTGGCATAGTTATAGCGCCAGTCAACTAGTGTAGCCGGTTATGCATTGTTTGACTTCGTAGGCCACTTTCCTTTTATGTTGTATCTTATCTATACTTTGTGTACATTGTAAAGTGTGTGGAAGAAGAAGAAGAAATCAGCAAGAAAACGTTTTAGCCTCCATCTATCTTCTTGTCTCTTGAGTGAGCTTCTCCTTGTGCATTCTGTGTGTGTTCGGTGTAGCATCTTGAGCAACCCCCTCCACCACGCGATTCTTGACATGGTATCAGAGCCGCGCCATTGAGAGAGGTTGATTTTAAAGGTTGAAGCAAAGGAGAAGAAGCAAGGTTCGAGCAAGCAAGCCACGGGTAAGAAGCTCTCCCATCCTTCAACTCTTTCTCTTCGATAGTGCCTGTGGAGGCACTGGAAGCAGGGCAGAGCAAAAATCTCAGATTACAGTGAGATTTTGGGCATCTGAGGCCGTTTCAGGGCCCGTTTTAGAGCCGCAAGGTTGCGGACAGCAGTTTCAGGGTACGCTGTGACTTCGACTGTATTGACCGAAAGTGGATACGCAGGTTACAGATTTCAGATCTGTAAGTTCAAAGGTGTTTACCATTGAGTAAACAGAAGGTTTATCTGCAAACAGGTTGCAAATTGCATGTATTGTTGAGCAGACAGTTAAAAAGGCTGTCTTGTGTATTGTTGTGCACTGCAGGTCCAGGGTTGCAGAAGATTTACTTACTGTTGGTATTAATTTTGTGATAATGGCAGAGAACAGTGGAAGCCCTATCATTGAGAAGCTCGACAAGAACAACTACCCTTCATAGAAGTTCCGTGTCACGAACTTCCTTATTGGAAAAGGCCTCTACGAGTTTGTTTCAGGTGAAGAAAAGGAACCGGAGATGAGTGATCCTCCAACTGCAGAAGAGACAAAGGTACGGAAGGAATGGAATGCAAAGGATAAAAAGGTCATGTATTGGTTGTCTGCAGTAATTGACAATAATATGCTGGGACACATTAGAAATGCAGAGAATTCATATGCAGCTTGGACCATACTTGAAAGTATGTTTTCTGTAAATACAAAGGCACGAAAGATTCAACTCAAGCAAGAGTTGAATACATTAAAGAAAGGGAATATGTCTATCAATGAGTATGCACTGAAGGTAAGAAGCATTGCAGATGCATTGGCAGTGATTGATGCAATGCCCGATGATGATGATTTGGTGTCGTCTACCTTGGGTGGACTTAACAATGAAAAGGCTTGGAAGTCTTTTGTAACTTCTGTATATGTTAGAAAGCCATTTCCAGATTTCGATGAGTTGGTCTCTCTAATGATCACTGAAGAAATCAACATGCAGAGTGAGACATCTGAAAGAAGTGGTGAACAGGTCCAGGCTTTCTACTCCAGTTCAGGAAGGGGACGTGGCAGGTTCTCTTCAAGAGGCCGTGGTACAGGACGTGGTAGTGACAACCAGCAAAACAGATTGAATCAGCAATTTGGCGATATGCAGGTTTCAGGAGGTCGTGGTAACTTTAGAGGCAGGGGGAGCTTTAGAGGAAGAGGTGGATGGCAGAACAGAGGTTCTAACAACTCTGGTATTGTGTGCCACTACTGTGAAAAAACAGGTCATATTGCAGCCCAATGTTATGCTAAGAGAGATGATATCCGCAGTGGTAAGTTGCAGCAAGGAAACTATGCATCGTCTTCACGACAGAAAGAAGACAAAAATGAACGTTTGTTCGTTATGCAGCATATGTTGAATGCTGTTACAGGAAAGGGAACACATGAAGATGTTTGGTATGTTGATTCAGGTGCATCCAATCATATGACCAGCCATGCAGAATGGTTTGGAGAGATGCAGGATTTGCAGAATGCAGGTTATGTGCAGACGGGTGATGACTCATGCCACCCAATTTCACACATTGGAAAAGTTCCCTTGTCCTTGCATGATGGTAAGACAAAGAGTCTTTCAGATGTATTACATGTGCCATCTATTACAAAGAACTTGGTGTCAGTCGGTCAAATGGTAGAGCAAGGGTTGCAAGTCAGATTTAATGCAAAGGGCTGCTTTGCAGAAGACTTCAATGACAAGTGCAGGTTGGTAGCAAAGGGAAGTAGAGTTGGACGTATGTTCACTCTAGATGCTGGAATTCCTACTATGAATGCGGCTATGTATGCCAAAGGAAAAGGTGTTGTTGCAGACATTGAAATTTGGCACAAACGCATTGGACATGCAAATGTACAAAGGCTGAAATTAATGCAGTCCAAAGGGTTGGTTACAGGTTTGCCTACTTTTAAAGTTGCAGAATTTCAGAAGGTATGTGAAGCATGTCAGTTTGGTAAGCAGGCAAGACAACCCTTTTCACATGACAGAGATGTAAGTAGAAATATCCTTGATGTTGTGCATACAGACATTTGGGGGCCTATACAAAATGTATCTCTTGGAGGTAGTTCATACTTCGTCACATTCATTGATGATTGTTCTAGAAAGCTGTGGGTATATTTTATGAAGGAAAAGAGTGAAGCATTTGAGCACTTTAGAACTTTCAAGGCTGCAGTTGAAAGAGAAACAGGCTTGAAAGTAAAGTGCCTGAGGTCAGATGGAGGGGGAGAGTACCTCTCAAATGAGTTCAGTGATTTTCTGAGGTCTCATGGGATAAAGAGACAGTTCACATGTAGGTATACCCCACAACAAAATGGGGTTGCAGAAAGGAAAAACAGGCATATTGCAGAAGTTGCACGCGCCTTGATGGCTGAAAAGAATTTGCCTAAGCATTTTTGGTTTGAGGCTGTTCATACTGTTGTTTATATTATGAACAGAACTCCCACAGCTGCAGTTCATGGTATGACCCCCGAAGAATGTTTTACAGGTAAGAAGCCTGATGTTTCACACTTGAAAGTATTTGGTTGCATTGCGTATGTTCATGTGCCAGATGAGTTGCGGAAGAAACTGGATCCAAAGGCTGAAAAGTGTGTCTTTATTGGATACTCTTTAGAGCAGAAAGGGTATCGCTGTTACAACCCTGTCACATGTAAGTTCAGAGTGAGCAGGGATGTCATCTTTGATGAAATGAGCAGTTGGTATGCATCTAGTGGTGATGCATTGGATGTTGATGATGATCATGACACTCATGTGCAGGCTGAAAAGCAAGAATCACGAACTCTTAGTGGACCAGAGACATCATCTGGTAGTCCTTGGTCTGGGAGACTAAGGAGTATCTCTACATCTTCAGGTGCATCTAGTAGCACTAGAGGTAAAGACAAAGGAAAGAATAAAGTGTCAGAAGGCATTGATGCAGTTCTTGATGGAGACTCCAGTGGCTCAGAGAGCTTGGATGATGAGCTTGGCATTCCTTCAGTGAGGACTCCAGGTGTGCAGAGAGCACGCGTTAATGCAAAGACTCCATTGAGTGATCCAGTGGTACGCAGGTCTAGCAAGGTGAGATACCCTGTTAAAAGATTTGGTTTTGAGGATTATGCAGCTCACCATTATGCTTATATGGTGAAACTAGTTGAGGATGTCGAGCCCACATGTTTTGAGGAGGCTGTTGGTCATGCTCATTGGGATGCAGCAATGGATGAGGAGATGGCTGCATTAGAGGCCAATAAGACTTGGGATCTAGTATCATTGCCGAAGGGAAAGAAAGCTATTGGATGTAAGTGGGTTTATAAGATCAAGCACAATGCAGATGGTTCTATTAGCAGGTACAAAGCTAGGCTGGTTGCAAAAGGCTATGCCCAGACATATGGCATAGATTATGATGAAACATTTAGTCCAGTTGCTAGGATGGCAACTGTTGCTTTGGCAGCAGCCAAAGGTTGGAGGTTGCAGCAAATGGATGTAAAGAATGCCTTCTTGCATGGTGATTTGCAGGAAGAAGTGTATATGGACCAGCCAGCAAGTTATGAAGATTTAGAGCATCCCACGTATGTGTGCAGGTTGAAGAAGGCACTCTATGGGCTCAAGCAAGCATCTAGAGCATGGTCTGACAAGATCAGAGAGTATCTTGTCAATATTGGCTTTTATGTTTCTGATGCTGATCACTCACTTTACGTGAGAAAGGGAGATGCAGGTTTGGTCATCATAGTCATCTATATGGATGACTTGATTATTACAGGTGATAGTGATAGTGGAATTGCTGAAGTCAAGGGCTGTTTGAAGATGAAGTTTGAGATGAAGGATTTAGGTGAGCTAAGGTACTTCCTTGGCATTGAGGTGATCAGATGTGATGATGGTATATGGCTGTCCCAAAGATAGTGTGGCTTGGATATGTTGTCCAAGTATGGTATGACTGCATGCAAATCACTTTCAGTCCCGTTGGAGCAGAATGTAAAGCTGAGTGCTGATGTTGGGGATGAGATAGAATACCCTACTATGTTCAGGAGGATAGTGGGGAGTTTGATCTACATGACCATTACAAGGCCAGACTTGAGCTACGCTGTTGGTCTTGTGAGTCAGTTTATGCAAGTACCTAGAAAGCCACATTTGGATGCAGTTAGACGCATATTGAGATATGTGAAGTCCACATTACATTATGGACTTTTCTATGAGGCAGGTACAGATGTACAGGTATTTGGATACACAGATGCAGATTGGGCTGGTAGTATGTCTGATAGAAGATCTACCAGCGGATACATGTTCTCTCTTGGTAGTGCAACAGTTGCATGGAGCAGCAAAAAGCAATCTACAGTTGCTTTGTCGAGTACAGAGGCTGAGTATAGAGGTGCTGCTATTGCAGCATGTGAGGTAGTATGGCTGCAAAAGCTATTGGCTGATTTGGATGTGCAGGTGGAAGGTTCAGTTGTCATTTATTGTGACAACATGAGCAGTATACAGTTGACTAGGAACCCTGTGTTCCATGCCAGGACAAAACATATCGAGGTACACTACCACTTTGTGAGAGAGAAGGTACTAGCAGGTGAGATTGACTTGGTGTATGTCAGCACACAGGATCAGATAGCTGACATCTTCACGAAGGCATTGGGTACAGAGAAGCTTCAAAAGTTTTGAAGCTTACTTGGAGTTGCAGAGATGCAGTTGAGCTTGAGGGGGAGTGTTGAGATGACAAGCTCAACACATGCGGACATTGATGATGGACCGCCTGGTTAGATGGGTCCACACGTCTACACTTAGCACGTCGGTGGTCATTATGCATCTCACATGGCCACTGACTCATTACTGATTATATTCAGGTCGTTACACCTATTTACAGCTGGCATAGTTATAGCACCAGTCGACTAGTGTAGTCGGTTATGCATTGTTTGACTTCATAGGCCACTTTCCTTTTATGTTGTATCTTATCTATACTTTGTGTACATTGTAAAGTGTGTGGAAGAAGAAGAAGAAATCAGCAAGAAAACGTTTTGGCCTCCATCTATCTTCTTGTCTCTTGAGTGAGCTTCTCCTTATGCATTCTGTGTGTGTTCAGCGCAGCATCTTGAGCAACCCCCTCCACCACGCGATTCTTGACACAAGCTCCACCTAAGCCCTCATCATCAACTCAACCTCTTACCCTCTTTTATGGTTCCAAGCATTCCATTGAGTGCCATGGGGACTAACACTCATTAAAGGGGGGGAGGGGGATGTTAACCTTTTCTAGGGTTGACAATCAAAAGCAAAAATGCAATAAGGACTAGAATAGTAAGAATTGTGCAGCCATGTCATTAGATCTTCAAATTACACCTTAAAAAAGAAAAATTCAAACCACACAAAAAAATAACAAAAAGAAAAGAAAAGGTGCATATGAAGTCCATGTGCAACCAAGGCACTCCAAAAGTAGGGCAAAAAAAGATAATCAATCATCATCACTAAAGATAATGGGGGGGAAAGGAAAGCTTGAGATGTGACATGGAGGCATGCGAAAGGCACACTGAATGCATCCAAATGATATAGAGAGAAATTGAGAATATAGAATAAGCACTACGAATATAAGAATATAGAAATATAGTGTAGGCACTAGGCACTACAAGACAAATCAAGAAAGTAAATTTAAAATCTAGGAGTCCTAAACATTTATTGTAAAATCATTATTGAGTGTTAGGCTCACTCTCATGCAATTTGTAATTTAAAATTGTGTGCTTGTAAAAGCACCATTTTTATATGAGATAATGAAACTAGAATTAGACTTGATAAATGGGTTATAAACCCCATGCCTATACTAATTTGAATGTCCAGTTGCAAGGAGCGCTCGAGAGACGATGGCCCTATACATGTGTAAAAGCTTAAGGTGGAAATTTTAATGAAAAAAAACATTCTAGTGTGTGCAAACTTATTAAGTGTGCCTCTTCTCTACCATCCATCCATCTCTTTGAGCTTGTTGAGTAGTCTACCTGAGAAGCAAATATTCTCAAAGTGTGTAAGTAGAGCTGAATACCATGTCTATTAATTCCATTTGATTTTTCTTTCACTTGATTTTTTTTCTTTCTTCTTATCAATGAGTATAGTGGAGAGAGAGAGAGAGAGAGAGAGTGTGTGTGTGTGTGTGTGTGTGTGTGTGTGTGTGAGTGTGCGTGTGTGTCTCCTATACCTAGCAAGTTTCCATAGCTTTCATCTACAAATTTTCTTAGATTTTGATATCCGATCCCAAATCATAGAGAAGAATAAGTGGTTAGTCTAGGATAGAAAAACATTGTAGGTGATGGTACTTTACAAGATGAGAGACTACAAAGCATTGGTTTTAGGAGTGCATAATCTGATATGTGTAGATCCTTCTAAGTCTAGTAAGTCATGGGTTCGACCTACAAAAGCAGCAAGATGCATACCCAATGCAATAGTGTTTAATCGTGCTTGCCTCTTTGCATGCAGCGATTACACACTTGCTATGCTCAACAATGATCATTTGATTCCTACGAAATGATTCCCTAGTCCCTACACACTTTTGCAATTGAAAATGCTAGGTGATTGATGTTTGAAAAAGAAAATGTGATCCATTGTGAATTACTTAATGTATACCTACGAATAAAATTGTCAAGTAGGTGCTTTTGTGCCCTTACATTGCCTTACTTTTAAGATTTTCTTTTTAGGGTTTGGTGAGGTGGTTGCAATAGATGCATAGCAAGTACAATTTGTGGGGAAGAGAGGGAAGAGCTCGAAGGATTCTAATGGGGCTTTTTTGTGATTGTAGAAGAGAGAGGGAGAAATTAACGTTTCCACATCTAGTAGGATGGACTCTCTGCAAGAGTTTTCTATTTTTGAGGTATCCCTACCCCTATTTATTTAGTACTTGGGGGGGAGGAAGGGGGCTTTAGTCTTTAGCATTTTAGTTGATGTCATCAATGATATCAAGGTGGGGGCTCTGTTTTTAGAAGGGAGCCTCTTTCTATCTCCAAAAATGAAAATGATTTTACAAATTTAAAAAGAAGAGACTCTAGATGAGGGAGGCAAGGATATCACATTGTGGCATTCCTCCAAGGCTCATGCACCCCTCATTAATAATAACAATTATCCTTATTATTGAAACATTACTAGCATTCAGTTAAAATGCATAGGCTTTAGCATATTTAAATATTACAATTTGATTTTTCTAAGCACACATGTTTAAGAAGTGAAGTTGTGCAAATGTGACAACTTTTCATAATAATTTACTTTTCCAACATGAAATAAATTGTTTTTGAAGTGGAGATTTTTGGACCTTTCTTTATTTTAAAGAATGTGCATGTACATTGTTTATTAAGATGAATTGAGTAATGGGGACATTGCAACATAGACATTACATCCTCCCCACTTTAAAAAAATCGAGGTGTCCTCATTTCAAGAGGAACTACATATATTCTTTCATAAGAGTTGCCTTATCGATCCAAGTAACATGCTCTTCAAGATAATCCTTCCATTGTACAAGATGTTCCCTCAAGATTTAACTCCTTAAATGTTCTTTTCTTGTCTCTAGGATCTTCTCATGTTGCATTTCCAAGATTCCTTGGGCATGCATGACTATTTATTTGTTGTCAACTACATGTTCAAGGTTTGGGATATAAAGCTTAAGTAGGTTCATGTGAAACACATCATGGATCTTACTATGAGGTCGTAGTTTAAGCTTGTCTTCCCATCACCTTGATCACTTCCTAAGGTCCACAATACCTTGGACTAAGCTTATTGTACTTTCCTAGGAACAAAAAGATATTTTCAAGTCTCATCCTTACAAAAACCATGTCACCTTCCTTAACTATTCACATGGATCTTTTAAGGTTAGCATAGGAATTTTGTCAATCTTGGGTAGTTTTAATGTTGTGTTGGATAGTTCACATTTTTTGGTTCATCTATTCAAGCATAGCTTTAGATCATTCTACTTTAAGAGTGGGATCCGAGAAATTTAGAGATATGTAACATTTTTGCCCATCTTGAAATGGTGGCATCTTGATTATCTATTATTAAGTAGTATTATAACTAAACTATATAATATATAGATGGTCAATCCACTGTCTTAATTCTTTGCTACAATAAAACCCTAAGATATAGACTTTAATGGTTTGGTTTATTTTCTCAAATTTGGCCACTACTTTGTGAATGATATGCGATATTAAAGCAGAATTATATCCTGATGGATTAAAACAATCAAGTCCAAAACTTAAAAGTGAACTTGAAGTCTTGATCATTGAGACTAGAGTCCCAAGAGGAACACCAAGAAAAATGGGGAATCTATTGCAAGAAAATGTATCCTGTATCATCAACAAGCATTTTCTTCATATTTTAATCAATCACAAGAAGAAAAACAATGCCAATATTCTCAAATCTTAACACATCATATAGCAATTCTCCCACGGATTTATCACAATAACTATTCAACATATTCTTCATCAAATCCATCAAAAGAACAAGAGGCCACAAAATAAAGATCTCTGGGGGTTCACTATATATATATTCTCTATATAACATGCGTTCATGGCCTATTTATAAATATCCTAATCTATGAATTTTTCTTGAATAAAACACAACCCTTTTCTATTCAATCTGTAAGTAACCCCTTTATATGACACCCTTATGTATGTAAAAAATGTATAAAATTGGTGTTTTAAAACCCCTTATTTTGAACTCATGTTATATATACATATATTCATGAGTGACCCCCGAGATAAATATTAACTTTGAATGGAAATCATCACAATTTTTTTATATTTCATCATCTTCATAGTCTCTCTCATGTAGATACAATGTTTCTCATAGAAAATTGGTTATCTCTCACTCTCTATCTCTCTTACATATGCTCTCTCTCAATAGTAAATTTGAATTAATGAAGAATAATACTCCATAATCCCTCTTTGTTTTTAGATACCCCTCCCAAGAGGTATGTCCAATATGAAGAGTCAGCAAAGCCACTACAATGTCCTTCCGTAGCTCAACAATGTCACTGTCACTTCAACCTTTACTTGAGTCTTTAGCAGCTACTTTTCTACTTCTTTGAGCTATTTTGAACTTGTACTCATCTCTTCCAAAGATTAGAAAACTTTCCAAGCTACACATTCATCCCAGAGAATGCTTACACAGGCATACAAAGCAAGAAATAGAATAGAGACAAAGACTTTAGAGAAGCTCAACAGAAGGTCTATAGTACCATATCAAAGGTCATCAAAAAGCATTCAACTCAACTAAAACCATTCAAAACCATCAAGAATCATTCAATAAGCTTTCAAACATTCTTAAACTCCATCAATTATCATTCCAACCTCTCATACAGAAAGAAATTAGAACAAAATAGAAGTTAAATAGAACCAATCAGAACCCATCAAGCACTCAACAGAGCCTTTCAACACATCATAGCTCCACTAAAAAACATCGTGAGCTTCTCAAACCTATTCAACATTATCAAACTCTCTAAAACACTTCCAAACCAATCAATCATCATTCAAATCATACAAAAATCACCCAAAAATTCAACGAAAAACAACCAAAAACATAATCATATTATCCCTCAACATATCCCCACATTTAATTAGGAAGCATTCTCACGACCTTAGAAAAAGAGAATAAAAGTTCAAAATAATAGCACATCAATTTATCTTCAAATATCCAATCAACCAAGAAGTGCTCTAGCTTCATCTCTAAAAAAATGAAAACATGTATCTAATCCTTTATTCAAGGGAAAATCCCAAAATAAGAGATCGTGAATAATATTTAATCAAACCAACCAAATGTAAACAATTTCTTAAAGGATATGGGAGTTTCTTCATCAGTGTCCATCTGTTTATCATCACCATGAATCTTCAAAAATGTATCTTCTCAAATATTTTGAATATCCAATCACAACCCCATCATATAAATAATACACAATGCAAATACTAAAAACAAAACAACCATCTGAATGGCACCTCCAAAAGAGAGATATCATATTATAAATCATCAAAATACATCCAAGGATATCAGTTAAGGTGATCCATTCTAAAATATTGGTGGTTTTGGAAACAATCCATGGATAGAGATTCATCTACAAAACTCTTGGGAGGATTTTGGAAAAATTGCAAGCAACACATCCTCTCCACCAATACAAGATATCGGCTAGGAAAGCAAAGGGCATGAAAGTACAAAAGATCCAATTGTTGGGGATCAATATCCACATTCACATTCATATACAACTTTGGGATGGACTTCTAATCATTATGCAAATACCAATGCATGTAGGCAAGATACCAAGAAAAGTGAGTAGTGAGTCTCACTAAAGGATCAAAAGACCGAGAATACTTTTAAGCAAAGTGCATATCATTCTGAAAATTTTGGTTGGTAGTTATCCATTCCCCTAAAATATGTGGCCAATTTATTTGAGGTCATGTTAAAAAATCAACTGAACTCCATCCTCGATGCCTAAGGATCTTGAGATCACAGCCTGTGCGACCACTAACCAATTTGAGGGGGATGAGGGATAAAAGTTGTAGGATATGGAAGAGGAACAAGCAAGAGAGGGTGACGGTATGGATAAGAAAAATCATAAAAGGATGAATGGGTTAAAGAATGATAATATGTCAATTTAGGGGAATCAACTAAAAAGGTAGCTAACAAGTATGCTAGAAAAGTGGAAAGAACAGCTGTGGATGGACAAGGACAAGGAGGAGGGAAAAGAACACGATCCTAAATAAAAGAACAACAAGTGAAAATAGGGATTTGAGGGTATCTTGGGGTTGAAAAAGAAGGGGTAGAATAATCTGTGGAGTAAATTGATACATAGAAAGGTAGGCTTTATATCTATGGGCCATCTCTAATAACAAGATAAACAAGGCATTGATGGTGCTATCATAGATTGACAATGATAGGCTTCAAAGAAAGATGAATCAAATGGAGGTTATTTGGAAAGGTGGGCTAAGAGATCCACCCTCAGTTGGTTAACATTTTCACATGAGTAGAGGATTTGTTTTGATGTTGATTCAAAATAATATAATCAATCATTATATGCCAAGAAGTTTCAGGGCAATTAGCTACTTTAGAGGAATATGTCTGGAATATCTGATCTATATGCAACTCCAAACATCCTGTCATATAAAATAGCTTACATTACCACATCTCCAATATAGCAAGACAAATCTTCATCATCTAGAATCAACAAATCACTTCGCAAGTACATGTATGACATAAGTATGGTATTTGGAGTCACTAAATTTTCAAATACCATTCTTACCACTTCAATCAATAAATTATGAGACCAAGCTCCACTCTAGCTATCCTCTAGAGGAGACAAATCCAATGTGGAAAGTTTAATAAAATGCCAACTTATGTTGCTAATAGTCCACAAAGAAGGAGTGATATGGAGGAATAAATTCTTGGAATCGCTCAAAAGAAGTCCATAACAAGTCCATTCTAGATTGAAGCCTTTCCACCTTGGCTTGGAATAAAGGACATACTATTGCATTTCTTTGAAGAATAGCTAAATCTATAGGGGTTAAGGAAGGAACTGCCTGCATAAAAGGACTCTGTTAAGCAGAACGTGACTGTGCCAATTGTTCCATAAGCTATTGAATTTGAGTATTATTCCGGTCTATGATAGTATTGGCAGATTTGAGCTCTTCCATTTGGACATCTATTAAAGCTTTCAACTCTTGGGATTCCTTCAACAACCTATCCCTTTCCTTGGTCACAATAACTACTTTAGATTTGGTGTCTACCAATTGAGCTTGCAAAGTAGACATCTCTACTTTCTGGGCATCAATGACCTTAGCCTATTGCTACATATATGTATAGAGAGCAATTTTTTTTTCATGTTGTATAGACTAGCTCAGTATTAGTCTTGTTCAACTCCTCCTTGAACTATTGTATCTCCTCTCAAAAAGAAGAATAGAGTTGCTGAATACAAGCAATATAACTAAGAGTTCAATAGAGCTTTAAATATTTTGCACAAAAATGGAATTGTATCTCTTGTCACCATCTTTATGTGCTATGAAAAGATTGGGTGTTGTAAGGGAAGCAAGTAATTGACTGCAAGATTGGATAGGAATTGGAACTGAAGGAGTGGAAAGTGATACTGATTCAACCACTCACTTAAGACATTTCCTTCAAATGACCAAAGGAGGAGGATCGATATCCCCAATGACCAAGTTAAGTTGCATAGCGAGTGCTTGCATGGTCATGGTAGCTGCATTCTTGAACGCATATTGCATAAGTTAAAAAGATGGATTTGTCTAAAGGCATCCTTGTTGCCTCGCGAAAAGAACAGCACAGATAACACATAATGCACTTAGGTAATAATTTCCTAGTTGTGGCAAGTGTATGAGATAATCATAGACGCCCATTAAATGTTGTCCGAGTAGTTGTAATGCATGGAAAGGTTTTATGTACCTTGCAAATTGCATGCCATGATAATTACATCCTAGATTGGGTTAAGTGCTAAAGGCGGATTAAATCAATAATGGTCTCATGGCATTTGCTCATGCATGGAGTTCTTTTATCAAAGTTTGTATTTAGGAAAGGATGAATCTTCATATTAAAGCTTGAATTCAATGCATTAAACATAGGGTTTATAAGCATAGTTCTAAATGTAAATCAACATCACATAAGGAAAGGGAAAGAAAAGATCACTAAGATCCTTTAGTTGCAAAAAGGTCTACGATCTTGAATTTGCATACTCACATGGAATGATGCATCCCACTTCTCTTGCACTTACTTACATCTTTTAGGGGGAAAGTACTTGCTAATTCCAAGAATGTATTTGCATCTTTAATGCGAATTATTTTTACTCGCGGGTTGGTTGGATCAACTAAGTAATCCACATATAGATGAGTAGTTTTACATGGAAATCATAAAGGTACGATTAGATTGCATATGACAATCACCTCAAAGTGCTAGGTAGGGTCAAGTTACGTTAAAATTCTGCCTAGTATTGCACTTGGGTTGCCGACCTAATATTTCCGATCTCAAAGGTCCTATCCACATTCATGGAATGTTAGGGTTATCTAAACGCCCATGCAAGAATGATCTAGGGTTCTCACCCTAGGGGACAATTGACCAAATTCCAAACCTCCGTATGAGTTTAGGACCCCTAGGGCCAAGATGTTATCGTCCTAGTAGGGTTAGGGTTGGATTGGGTCAAGAGGACTCCCAAACCCTACATCTTGACCAAAGGTATTCTTGACCAAGGAATACCATGTGATGGGAGAAATAATCCCATAAGTTAGGTGCGACACTTGTCTCATGCAACAAGTTGCAACGTCGCATGGTTTTGTGTCTATCACAAAGTAGTATTTCCACTCCTTACAACAAGGTTGGCGAGTTCTAAGTACAAGTCTAATTTTCCTAGAGGATGAACAGTCATCCTGCTATATACCCTTCGTCGGGGCTGATTTGCCAAGTTAGGGCAATTATAAATTGCCTAGCAAGCAATTGACCAATCAAGTGAGGACAATGGGGTTGTCCAGGATTTATTGACCATAATATATGGAATCCTAAAGTATTGACAATTTGGGTTAACAAGGTATAAGCCCTAACCCAAGGAAAGAGGGTAAATAAGCAACTCAGCTTACGAAACCCTTGGGATCTTGCCAAGTCGCAATTGATCCTGGACCGAATGCCGGATGCATTCGGAGAGAAGGATTCACACCTTAGCAGTTGGCTGTATAAGACGACCACTGGAGTGCTTGTGTTTGTACACTTAGGAGCACAGTTTTGTTCTTCTTTGCTCAAGGAACTAATGCTGGAAAATAACTAATACTTCAAGTTGAAAGCCTGGAGGAAGAGGCAGCATCAGTTACTCCCGACTATCTGACTGACCCTATCCAAGGGGGTTGTTAGCCACGCCGGGTACATGGACCGAACCCGCCGCGAGAGGTCTCTCAGTGGGTGCTACTTGGAGCAGGAGGATGCTTGGGTGCTAGGGGGCTCTGGTCGTAAATCCCTTGCCTTCAGATCATGCACAAGAGGCCGATGTGGCTCGAGATGGGATCTTGAGGCCCGCATACTAGTCTACGGGCGGAAACTTGGAATAGTGATCCATGAGGATTGCTGGAATTGCCTTCGGGTGGATTATGGAATTGCCTTCGGGCAGATTATGGAATAGCCTTTAGGCTAGATTATATGATGTATTCCAAAGACTAATAAATAAAGATCAAATGTTGAAAAGGAACTTGCTTGACATTGTTTTTCTATGTCAGTGCCTAAGTTACATGAAGGAACCAATGATTAATTGGTTAATTAAGGAAGCTGTTTTTGCTTGTCAAACTAAATGTGGTAGGTAATTAGATAACTAAAGCAACTTAAGGAAAGTGTGATGGATGTGACCATGGGTCCATCCTACGGAACGGTGGTCCCAGTTGGCCGGGAACTTTTCTCAAAGGAATTGATAGCAATGTAACAATGACCTAGAATCTAGAAAGCTAGAGTCCCAGTTTATACTGTTTTAGGGGAACGGAATGGGACTATGCCTTACGGGCAGAGAGGTCAAACTTTGCATCCCTCTCGTTTTCCATTCTCCTTGAACCAAGTGCAGTATAAATTCACTTCGACCCTGATGTTTCTGTATAAAGTAGTTCATCTGGGGTTTGATGCTAGTTACCTGTGAGGAACTTGACCATTAGGAAAACCCTGATTCAAGTCGATCCTTAGTGGGAACGGCCGGAATGTGCATGATGTACTACATGTACCTACAATAACCAAGAATCTTTTACCAGTTGGACAAATGGCAAAACAGAATCCTCAAAGATGAGATTTAATAGAGATGTATGCTTTGTTGAAGAAAATGGTAATGGCTGCAAATTGATTGCTAGAGGCTGAAGACATGGCAAAATGTTTACTCTTGATGTGTCAATTTCAGAATTGAAAGTAGCCATGTTTGCACATGACGATGGTTCTATACGAGATGTTGAGATATGGCATAAGCAGATTGGCCATGTGAATGTACAAAAGCTGAAATCTATGCAACAGAAGGAGATTGTGCTTGGACTGCCTAAGTTCAAGTATCATGACTTTGGACATGTATGCGATGCATGTCAGTTTAGAAAGTAGACATGGTTTCCATTTATGAGACATGTATGGAATATCTCATGATCCTTCCAGTTGGTACATTCAGATGTATGGGGTCCATCACATAATGCTTCATTTGGTGGTGCTCGTTACTATGTATCCTTCATTGATGATTTTAGCAGGTATGCTTGGCTTTACATACTGAAACATAAGGATGATGTGTTTGATGCATTCAAGGACTTCAAGAAGCATGTTGAAAATGAGTTGAGTTGTAAAATTTCATGTCTTAGATCAGATGGAGGTGGAGAATATGTCTCTAATTACTTTGATAGGTACCTTGCTAAATATGGGATCAAAAGATAACTTGCAACTATACACCGCAACAAAATTGTATAGCAGAAAGGAAAAATAGGGTACTGATGGAATCGGTAAGAGCTATGCTAAATGAGAAGAGTTTGCCAAATGGTTATTGGGCTGAAGCAGTAGTGACTGCTGTCTATGTGCTGAATAGAACCCCTACAACATGGATTCATGATGTAACTCCATATGAGAGATTGTATGGTCATAAGCTTGACATTTCACACTTGAAGGTATTTGGCAACATTGCATATGTGCATGTTCCCAATGAAAAGAGGAAGAAATTGGATCTTAAAGTTGTCAAGAGTGTGTTCCTTAGTTATGCACAAGACCGAAAAGCTTACAAGTGTTATGTACCATCTACAAATGAAACATTGATTAGCAGAGATGTTGTTTTTGATGAGTTGGCATCGTGGTATGGTAATCTTGTTGCAATGGCTACTAATGGATCAGCCAGCACTAGTAATGCTGAAAATACACCTACAGTGAGTACATCTATGAGTGGTCCTATAGGTGATGGGTCACCTACAGTAAGTCCTTGGTCAAGACACTTGCGCAGTCATACTCTATGTCCACTGACACGGATATGTCAATGAGGGAGAGATTGGATAAGGGAAAATAAAAGATTCTTGAGGCCCTATGATAGGTCCACTTACAACAGGTTATGTGTCATCTAACAGCGACAGTTTGGATAGTGAGTTGGGCATTCTATCTATTATGATGCTTGGAGCAAGGCAGAGTCATTATGTACCACCTTATGAGAGGCAAGCTCAAAGTGAGCCACAGTTATGAAGATCTGAGAGAGTCAGAAAACCAGTTGACAAGTTTATATACACTAGTTATTCAGCCCACCATTATGCATATATGGCTAGTGTGACAGGTTACAAAGAACCTACAAAGTTTGATGACGTTGTTACAAATTATAATTAGTGTGCTACCATGGATGAGGAGTATGCAATTGTGACTGAAAATGAGACATGGGAATTGGTTGAGTTGCCTGAAGGCAAAGTCCCCATTGGTTGCAAATGGGTGTACAAGGTTAACTAAAAGTTAGACGGTTCGTTAGAACGCTATAAGGCCAGGCTGGTTGCAAAAGGGTATGCGTAGCAATATGGCCTTGACTATGAGGAGACTTCCAGTCCAGTGGCTAAAATGGCAACAATCAGAACTGTTATTGATTTGGTAGCATGCAAAGGCAGGAAATTATGGAAAATGGATGTCAAGAATGCTTTCTTGAACAGTGATTTGGTTAAGGAATTATATATGGAGCAGCCTAAAGACTATGTTCACCAAGATTTTCCTACACATGTATATAAGCTGAAAATGGCTTTATATGGACTGAAACAGACACCTAGAGCATGGAATACCTAGATCAGCAACATGGATTTAGGTTGGGTGATGCAGATCACAGTCTATTCATGAAGAAGGCAGATCATGGATATGTGTTTCTAGTGGTTTATGTAGATGATCTTATCATCACTGGAGATGATGAAGAGGGCATTGCTGAAATTAAATCATGTTTATAGGCTGAATTCAGAGCTAAAGACCTTGGTGAACTAAAGTATTTTCTTGGGATTGAGGTAGTCTCTATGCCTCAAGGTATATGGGTGCTAAAATACAAAAGCAATATGCTCATGACATGTTACAGAAGTATGGTATGGTTGAATGCAAGCCTATGGAGACACCTCTTGATCAGAATGTCAAGTTGCAAATTGATCTTAGGAATGACATAGAGAATGTGACCATGTATCGATAGATGGCGGGCATCTTGATATACTTGACCATCCTGACTTATGTTATGCAGTGGGGCTGATTAGTCAGTTCATGCAGAAGCCTTGCAAAACACATTTAGATGTAGTCAAGAGGATCATGAGATATGTAAAGGGTACTACAGATTATGGGTTGTTTTATGTATATGGAAAAACTCTTGACTTGACAGGGTTTACTGATGCTGATTGGGCTGGTTGTGCCTATGACAGGAGGTCAACCAGTGGTTATGCATTTGGATTGGGCAACAGTATGATTAGTTGGTAGAGTAAGAAACAGCCTACTATTGCATTGTCTAGTACAAAAGTTGAGTACAAAGGAGCTGCCTTAGCGGCTTGCAAAGCAGTTTGGTTGATGAAACTGTTGAAGACTTGGGAATACAGCTGGAAAGTAGAGTGAGATTGCATTGTGATAACCTCAGCAATGTTATGTTGGCTAGCAATATTGTCTACCATGCTAGGTCCAAAAATATTGAGCTTCACTACCATTTCATCAGAGAAATAGTTCTTACAAGGAAGATTGACTTGATTCATGTGAAGAGTGAAGACCATGTAGTAGATATATTTACCAAGTCTCTTGGTAAAGAAAAGTTCATATACTTTAGATAGCTACTTGGAGTTTATCAGATGGTTTGATCTTGGGGGGTAATGTTAGAATATCAAGCTCCTGCTACTCTTCAGTCAGTCTATCTTTATGTGTGACGAACATTAGCTGGATACAACTGTACATGTGTGTGACATTCAATAAGTTGATGTAGTCAGTGGCTTAACCACAATTAGTCTTGGTTAGTCATACCTATGTGTGTAAGTCTCTTTCATTTTAGTATGATGGAAGAATAATGAAAGATGAACAACAATGAGTTTAGGCTCATCTTTCACTCCACTCTATCTCTCTCCCTCTCTTCCAACAAAAAATGAAACAGATAGTAGATGAAAATCATAAGGTACAGAGAAAAATTGCAGAGTGCTAAAAGGGTCACAAGTTGGATCCTCATCTTGAAGATCAATCTGCTAGTGGTCACTTTTTGCTGGCTGCAATATCATCTTGTCCTGGGCAGTGTGGGTGAGATAATGGCTACATCCTCAAAGGGAAGCCCTCATCATAATGGACATCAACAAATCGAGAGATGCTAGAGCAGATTTGTCACGAACCACAGCAACACGTTCAAAGAAGCGACGCCTGCAATCTATCTTTTTTTTTCAACCCTTAGGTTTACAACATTAAAAGGTTTTTTAAAACCCCCTTTCACACCTTCACTCTCATACTTCAAGATTGAAATCTATTTGCATTGAAAAAGGCAAATAGAACCCTAAATGCTATGTATCCCAAAATCTGTCAAAGAGAGCTTGTCAAGACAATGCCATGAACCCGTTATTGTATCCATTTATAAAAGCATAAAGCAAAAAAGGATAAGTACCATGCATCAACAAAGGGACAAGGTTACAAGAATCACAACAAAGGTAAAGAGCATGAATACCAAGAAGGAGTCCAAGAGGATTAAAGACTACACGAAAGAGTGCGAAAGAATCCAAAGGAAGATGAAGAAGATACTTTCCACTACAGACAACAAAGAATTTCCCATTGTGGATCTTGTTTGCCATAGTGTATGTAAAAACCCTACCAAGATGTAAAGTTTCAATCCTTAGCTTGACTAGGCTGCCAAAGAGCTAGTCTATGTTCACATGCAGGGGGGCAAAATCTAGCAAGGGTAGAGACTCATCATTTGAGGGGGGTGTTGAGAATACCTAATGATGCTTGCCCATAGAGGCTACATGTATGCCCTGAAGAGGCTAGAATATAGACAAATGATGTATGCTCTAGGAAGAGATGTTCAAAATCCCATATGCACAGTAAGATACAATGGTACTATCCAAAAAGCTATAAAGGCATGTACTTGACACTCATTTCAATATAATGGTACTATCATTTTGAGTCATTGTCAGTGTCATTGTACATCTTACACAAGAATGTCTTTATGAGTCCAAGATTCTATCTTGGAACCTAATTCACTTGTGTAACAGTTAGTCTATCTAGGTCCATGTCATCATGAGTAGTGTCTTCATCTTTCATCCACCATAGCTAAACCTTGCTCTAGATTTGTGTTTCTCAACAAGGAGTAGGAGAAAAAGCTGTAACACAGAAAAAGGCAACTAGGTCTCATACCATTTTTCAAGAAAGAACATGCATACTACAACTTGAGCACATAAGTTGAGGGATATTATCACTTGTCGTATAGGAAAATCCACAACCTAAGAGAAGTGGTAGCCAAATATCCAAGAGCTAGAGAATTGGTGGACTAGTATGGGTTGAATAAGAACATGAAAAAGTTTGAGGGAGATATAAATTATGAGAATTGTACAAAATTTCTCACGACCTATGATCCTAACAAGCATTGTGCGTTAATCATAGTAAGCAACAACAATGGACCAAAATAGGTGGAAGTCCCTCTTAATCCAAAAGTGGTGGAACAAAGCCTTGGGGCTACTAGATAAGAAGGAGAAGTGACTAAAGAGAGATGTGTATGCTATGCTAGGGATGGATAAATAAAAGGTGTTCACTAATGATGGCATCAACTTGGAACACATCCTAGATCCCTTATTTCAAATTCAAGCTAAACTAATACATGCTCTATTCTTTGGAAATATGTATAACTCCATGATGAGTAGGATCTAGTTAGCAATGCTAGAAAGTGTGGATTATTGAGCAATGCACAACATAAACCTCAATGCCTTCATCATAAAAACCATCCATGATACATGACAAACACATATCTAGAGCATAAGAGTCTGAGAAATTAAGATCCATATCAACAACAAAAGTAGAGAAGTAGAAAGAAGAAGGACCAAAGGCACTCTAATAGGATTTGAGGGTTTTCTAACATCAAGAAATCATCAAAAAATTGCATTCAAGAGAAAAACAAATACCATGAGAACCCCTAGTCATGGAATGCAAGATGTGTTATACACACATATTGAAATGCTAGAGATTGGACCCTTAAGAGAACAAGAAGAATAGAAAATCAAGAAATTATAGCTAGAGGTGGAGGAAATGGCTACAAGTCTTGTAGCCATGCAACAAAATCCCTAGACCAATCAAGCACCTAGAGTAGGAGAGTTCCAACAAAAGCTTCCATGACAAGCTCAATTGGAGAATGTGAATCGACTCAATCAATGCCCATAATAGATTATATTCAAGCTCAAGCCAAGGTGTTAGAGCAATAGCTACTAAGAAGTGAGAGATTCTGAATGTCAGAGACTAGAAATCTAGCAAAAACAAATCAATATGTTAGAAGGGAAGAAGGGGGAAGTTTTATCATCAAAGTGTCAACCAAACAAGAGAAGGGCATAGTTGAAGAGAAGAAAGAACTAGAAAAAGAAAAATAAACATCTATGAAGCAAGAAGAGGAACAAAGGCTAAAACAACATGAGGAGGAGGAGGAGGAGTGCCTTAGGAAATAAGAGAAGAATGACTTAGCCCTCACAATTATAAGATCGATGGAGCAACCCTCAAGAGTGGAAGAGCTAGCATTGATGAACCTCAACTTGGGAGGTTCTTCAAAAGCAAGCACCAATGTAGCAAGACCTATGGCAAGGCCACTAGTCATGGGCATGTTGAACGATGTGGATCTAGGACATGACACAATCTATGGTGGATCAAAGATGTAAACCAAGTTCATAATGACATGGACAAGTAGAGACAAACTATTACACAAGTGAATTAGGTTCCAAGATAGATTAGCTTGGACTCATAAACACAATCTTGTGTAGAATCGACAATGACAGACACTTAACTAAAAGTACAAAGCATCATGATATTGTATTCATTTCATAGTCAAGTACAATGCTTTATATACTTTGAGTTGTTCCACTCTCCTCACTGTGCATATGGGATTCAAGACAGCTCCTCTTGGAGCATACATCATTTGTATATTTCTCAACACCCCCCCTCAAATGATGAGTCCCTATACTTGATGGCTTTTGCCCCCCCTACATGATAACATGGCCCAGAAGACTAGCTCATAGGCAGCCTAGTCAAGTTGAAGCTTGAGACTTTACATCTTGGCAAGGGTTTTTACAAATCAAATCCACTAAGGGAAACATATTCTTTAAAGCAGTTTGTCATGGTTGTTGATGGTAACAGAAGTATCTTTTTCTTCTTCTTCATTCATGAATTGATTTTGATGGTGGTTACTCAGCATCTATTGTGCTCTTTTCTTGTGGAAGCATTCACTGGCAATATGGCCAGTTTTACCACAATAATGACATGTCATCCGATTCCTGTTGTCGGTGTTGAATCCTCGACCTCTTCCTTTGGGTCCAGTAGCTCCTCTAGTGTATAAGAGGTTTTCCCTTGGGCTAGTTTCTTTTACATCTTTGCTTTTAAACTTGCTTTCTTCATCAAGCAGTGAGTGCTCAATATCTTTGAGTGAGAGACTCGGAACATTACTTAGAGTGGACACAAGGTTCTCATATGGATCCTTGTTTACACTTGCAAGCAGTACGGCTATTGCTTCATCTTCATCAATATTCTTTTTAAGAGATACAAGCTAAGTTTTTAAACTCTTAAACTTATTACTGTGTATGGTCATAGAAGCACTGTCTTTGATATCCAGTTTATAAAACTACATGAGAAGTTTTACCTTTGAATTCTTTGCTTGAGTACCAAACATTCTATCAAGTTCCTCCCAGGCGGTTCTAGCATTTCTAATGCCAGATATATGATGTAGCACATCATCACTTAATCCCCAGGCAATGATGCCTAGTGCCTTATTATTCATCTTCTTCCATTCTTTGGATTTGAATTGGTCTTCTTCAACAAACCCGTCTTCATCATCTTCCTTCTTGTTGTCTACATCATCTTCAAACAGGTCCCACAAGTCTTTCCGCATTAGGTGATACATGGTCTTTTCCTTCCAGGCATGGAAGCCTTCTCCATTTAACTTTGCTATTTTCTCAAGCTCTGCCATGTTGAGCAGCTCCAATTTACTGAAAAAAAACCAGCAAGGGAGATTTGTGAAGTGTCACAAGTAGATCAGTGTCAACTAACACTAGTTGAGTATCAATAGATACTATTCTTGAGCTTAGTATTGAATGTCAGTGCTTGATCTTCATCTTGCTTGTTGATCTAAAGTGTTAATCTTGCTAGGAACTGAGTTCAAACTCAGGTAAGAGTGGCAGTGTGTCCCCTAGATTGAAGGGAATAAGGATTTGAAGAAAAAAATGAGGTTGGACCTTGATGGCTATGGCTTCCTAGATTAGGGTTTCTGTAGCAGCCTGGTTTTTTGGTCTGTGTGGATTACACACTTGATCATTCTCAGAAATTTTTACATGGCCATGAAGCTTATCTCATGGGCTAAAAAAGCCCTATGGTTGTTGCGTCGATTGCGTTGCATGTGTGCATGCAGCTGTACAAACCGTCACACAGTTTCAGACTGCGCCGTTTCTGCAGATCGTGCAATGCTGCATGCTGTGGATGCTAATATTGATGTCCGATGTGATAGCCTGAAGCGTCTGGAGCAAGAGAAGATACTTCCAGAAGGATTCACTTGAAGATATGGCCCGTAGAGAGAGATCCAAGTGCTCCAAGGTGGGTAGGTGCAGTCTGGCTATGGCTGCCACAAGGTCCAACTGAGATTTGAAGTTGAAACTGGAGATATGAGCTGAATGTGAGCTGGTTAGAGATCACCAGAGGTGAAGAGAGACTAGAGGTTCAGAGCATGAGCTATGCCATGCCCAACTGGGCTCTGATACCATGTTGAACGATGTGGATCTAGGATATGACACAAGCTATGGTGGATCAAATATGTAAACCAAGTTCATAATGACATGGACAAGTAGAGACAAACTACACAACTGAATTAGGTTCCAAGATAGATTAGCTTGGACTCATAAACACAATCTTGTGTAGAATCAACAATGACAAACACTTAACTGAAAGTACAAAGCATCATGATATTGTATTCATTTCATAGTCAAGTACAATGCTTTATAGACTTTGAGTTGTTCCACTCTCCCCACTGTGCATATGGGATTCAGGACAACTCCTCTTGGAGCATACATCATTTGTCTATATCTCAACAGGGCAAAGGTAAGGCTCCAATAGAAATATCTCCCCCTTCACTAGTAACCACCATATCACCCATGCTAGCCCCCACAGTAGAAGACTTTTCTAGAAGCAGGCCAGAAAGTATGGCTTACTAGCTTGCTATGGAATTGTGGTAGTCTCATAGGAAAGTTCAAAATAAGCCACATCCATTGGTACTAAATGGTTAGTAGTTGTTATAGATGTGGAGTCTGATTAGAAAGTGCCTAAGACACCAAGGGTGAAAGGGTTAGCAACCTCTCTATCTATGACTTCCTCAAAAGGAAAGTAATGACAAAGAGAAAGGACATGAGGAGTTATAGGAAAAGTGTGAAGTGAAAAGAGAAAATCATGTGCAACTCAAAGGCTAGTATTCTCAAGCCATGAAAGATAAAGCCAAGTTCAAAGGAGAATCGGAGAAGATGAAACAACTCCAAGGACAATGAGTAAGGGAGATAGAAGAGGCAAAGTGAGAAAAAGAGGAGGCCTAGTAGAAGACCAGAAAACTTATGGAGTTGGAGAATGATATTGAAAATTCCATGCATAAGAACTCTAGAGGTAGTTTGATTATGAAGTGCAACAAAGGAACATCCTAGCCCAAATCTAGTGAGAATAACAAACCATAGTGGAAATCCTTGTTAAGTGGAAAAACCAGGGGCTAGAGCTAGCAAAGGAGAAGGTGAGTTAGTGGGAGGAGAAGGTGAGTTAGTGGGAGGAGAAGAAGGTGGATGGATTGCAAAATATGGCCATCCGTTCAATGCAAGCTAAATGTGGAAAAGACTTGCAATGGAAAGGTTTAAAGAAATAGAGACAATAATGCAAAGATCAACAACAAAGCTTCATTAACACACTACTTGAGGTGTGGAAGCCATGTGATGATGACACAATGGACAATCTCAAGAAGAAGCTACAACTCACTAGGCGAGCACTCACGCACAATCTAGAGATGACCAATGGGAGTATATCATAGCAAGGAAACTGTAGTGAAAAGGCTTTGGGAAATGGGACTCTCCACAAAGGAACTAAGAATGATTGGGATGATCATCACTAAATAACTTGTTCACACCATAGAAGAAACACCATCATTACCCCTAGCACCTAAGATAAGTTGGAAATAGGAAGAACATGAGCAATCACAATCCTCACAACCAAAACCGCCATACAAATGAAAATAACACCCACCCCTCTAGAAAGTACTACAAAAGCCATGCAAATAAGAAGAGAACAAGTGGGAAAAACTAGAAGAAAATGCACTGCCACTTCTCAACCAGTATTAGATATACCCTTCCAACAGAAAGGGGAGCACATATTGATGAGTTGGGATAGGGAGCTTCCTACTTGGGAACAATAGGAAGCTTAGGAATCCCTATGCAATTAGCATTTAACTTTCATGTGGACTCAAAAAGATGCTACCATTTTTGGGAATAAAGGGTCACTGTGCCCGTGCCTACCCATTAGGGCACTATACTATGTCACACACACACGCGCGCCCCCTATCTAAAACCTAAGTGGTACAATCTTTGTATCCACATATACTATGTCAGTGTGTGTGTCTCTCTCTCAACATGCATTGTTGCATCCATAGAAGCTCCATACTCCATGATCTGTGCACTTCAAAACGGTATTAGAGTTTGGCATTCTAGAGCAAGAGCTTGAGCAAGCAGTGCATTTGTATTTCTTGAGAAAGACATTGCATTTAGTTCACAACAGGGCGACCATTGCTCTTTGCTTCTTGGGAAGCATTGGTCACACCATTGCATTTGAGCTTCAATCCAGAGCTTGTTTGGGTTCTTGAGGACTTCCTCATCTTCCTTAGCATCAAGAGCAACCCCCAATCCTTCCCAAACCTACAAGAATATCCACATGGATAACAACATATTAGCTTATAGTGGACATTCAATTTCTATCAGCTTCCTACTCCATTTGGGATTCATTGGCAACTCATTTGAGGATTCAAATCCTTGGTTTTATTATTTTTCATTGGATCTTCTCTTGGCATTGACATTCAGGACTATTTTTCTTCAGTTATAGACTATTATAACAATCCACAAATAGTGTAAAATAGGGAAATAACATTAACATTTGATGTTATGCTTTTTGGCATTGACATTTGATGCCTATCGGTCATCTATTGATGCCTAAATGTTAAGAGATGCTATGCCTATGTTATGGGATTGATTTGGAGCTAATTTTTTCACTAAAATAGCTTGGATTTGTTGCATCAACCTAAAGGGTAGAAGATTCTTCCATGCAAGTGGGTTTATAAGATGAAAGTTACTTATGATTCCTCACCAAAGTACAAAGCACGATTGGTTGCAAAGGAGTACAAGTAGTAACATGGGATTTCTTTTGATGAAATCTTCTCTCTTGTAGTCAAAATGATTACTTTGAGAACCATCTTGGGCTTGATTCTAGTTGAAGATATGGAACTCATATAGATGGATGTAAAAATTGCATTATTACATGGTGATCTACATGAAGACATATATATGCAGCAGCTTGAGGGTTTTGTGGCAAAGGGAAAAGAGAAAATGATATATAAACTCAAGATGAGTTTGTAGGAGCTAAAACATGCACCTCAAAAATGGTATCACAAGTTTGATACATTCATACAGTCTTAGGGCTTTCACAAGAGTCAAGTGGATCACTGCTTATACACCAAGAAGATAGCATTTGACAAGCTGATTATCTTGGTCTTGTATGTTGATGACATGCTAATGGCAAGCACAGATGCTCATGCCTTGGAGTCTCTGAAGCAAAGTCTACATCGCAACTTTGACATGAAGGATCTTGGTGACGTAAATCATATTCTTGGAATGCGAATACTCAGGGATATATTGAAGGGACTTGTCTATCTGTCGCAATAGGAGTATGTATCCAAGATTTTGTAGTGTTTCAATATGGAGGGGGGAAAAGCAATTGGTGTTTCATTGCCTCCATATGTGAAACTCAATGTAGAGGACATGCATACATCTAATGAAGAGAAGGTTGAAATGGCCAAGATTCTATATGCTTCAGCTATTGGTAGCTTGATGTGTGTTATGGTTGCTACATGTCTTGACATTGCCATTGCAGTGGGAGTGATTAGCAAGTACATGGCAAACCCTGGCAAGAAGCTTTGGAAAGCAGTGAAAGGTATCATGAGATACCTTAAGGGCACAAAGGATTTGTGCATCTACTTTGGAAAGTAGAAGGCATCTATCTTTGGCTTTACAGATGCAGACTATGCTAGATATGCAGACTGCAACAAGAAGTCTACTTCAGGGTATCTATTTACCTTCATAGGGGGATCAATCTCTTGGATATCCATGTTGTAGAAGTGTGTTGCATTGTCTAGTACAAAGGTAGAGTACATGGCTACCATTGAGGCATACAAACAGGACTTATGGCTTTCACATCTACAGAGGTTATTGTCCTCCATTGTGACAGTCAAAGTGCTATCATGTTAGCACAGAATCCTGTCTTTCATGCAAAGACAAAGCACATATAGGTGAAGTATCATTTTATCAGGGGAGTACTTGACAGCAAGAGCATTGAGCTAGTAACGAAAGGTCTTACAACAAAGTGGTTTGCTCATTGCTAGTAGATGATGGGAGTTGGATAGGTATAGGTTTTTAGTTTTGTACATACTTAGACTTTGCTTATTATTTTACTCTACCTTTAGGCATGTTGCCTTTAGGGAGAGGTTGTTGGGAATAAAGTGCCACTATGCCTATTGCCCCCATTAAGACACTATACTATGTCAGACATATATATATACCTATCTAAAACCTTAGTGCCACAATCTTTGTACCCACATATACTGTTCATTGTCCCTCTCTTTCAACTTGCATTGGTGCATCCATAGAAGCTCCATACTCCATGGTTTGTGAACTTTAAATTGACAATTATGAAAAAAGTAATTCAAGTGTCGTTAAGATTGTGAAAGGAATGGTTGGAGTAAAATATTCAAAACCCTAGATTGTGGTAGTGAGGATCAAAAAATTATTGACATGACAAGGTATTTGAGATACCAAAGATTGTGAAGGGTTATGAATCTCAGCCTACCTTGAGAAGGAATATCTTGGATAACAACATGGATAGCTTTCTATAGCTAGATCACGACCTTTCAAATATCATATGCATGCCTTATCCTAGAAGGTACAGAGTTGATTATGAATTTGGAAAGTGTGGAAGGTACAATTTGTTGAGATATCGAGCTCCACTCCTGATATGACAGGGTGACCATTGTGCATTTATGTCACCAACTTGTTAGCTGTAGATGCGATTGGTACACCGCCCATGAATAATAGCTAGATGACAGCTATCCTTATCTACTCTAGTTCGTGGCTCAGTTAATATGCCACCTTAGTTAGTTGAGTTTGGTTTGAGACCCATATATAGGGTTCTTCTATTTCTCTGTACTAGAGTTCTTTTTGGCTTACACAACCAAGAAGAGGAAAACTATTTTCAGCCTCCACCTGTGTGTGTATTCCCCCATTGTGCAAGTCAAAAAGCTACAAGTGAGACTCCTTCCTTCTCTCCCACAATCTTGACATGGTATCAGACCCTGGTTCGTGGTAAGGAGCTCAAGAAAGCAAACCAAGTTCACGGTGTTCTGGTAAGGGGACCAGTGTTGCTTTCATTTTTCGAGTTTGGGAGCAAGTCTCTGCCAGGTAGCACAGCCAGAAAGTGCAAGAGTGCATTGTCTCAGATTGAGACGCCCTTCCCTATGTAGCAAGAGATCAATATATGCTGCGGGAAAGAGCTTTAGCCCTTGGTTGCCCTATTTTTTTGATTTGAGGACATTTCGAGGCCTGTTTTAGAGGTGGAAGTTTTCCGCACGCAATCAGGAAAAGGCCCTGTTTTTTGCTGTGCAACCACTGTTCTACAGGTCGGTGAAAAGTTACCATAGAAATTGCATCGTATGCTTATGCGCAGAGACATTGGGAGTTAGAAAATCATCCTTGTTACCTGTTGATGCAAAATCGTCACTAGGAAGTGACTGTGTGGTCAAATACCACTTTCCTCGGTTTTGCAGATTTGCCCTTGTGAGGCTGAAGCTGTGTTTTTTGCAGTGACAGAATTTTTGCAGTGTTCTGTAATGGCGTCTGATTCTCTTTCGCAGATTGCCACTGAAAAGCTTGACAAGAACAACTTCCAAGCATGGAAGTTTAGAATGACGAATTTCCTTATGGGAAAAGGATATTGGGAATTTGTTGCAGGAAATGAAGAAGAACCAGTTCTTCCTGATATTCCCAATCAATAGCAAATGCAAGCATTTAAAGGATGGCATGAGAGAGCCAGAAAAGTTATGTATTGCCTATCTATCAGTATTTCAGACTCTATGATTGTGCATATTCAGGATGCAAGTATGCCAAAGGAGGCATGGGATACCTTGTCAAATATATATAGCACAAATACGCAAGCCAGGAAAATGTAGCTCAAGCAAGAGTTGCACAATGTGCAAAGAGAAAGTATGAGCATCAATGACTACCACATGAAGGTGAAGAAGATTGTAGATGCACTTGCTTCCATTGGGTCGCCAGTGGAAGATGATGATTTAGTTTCTGTGACCTTGAATGGTCTAGGAAAGGATTATGCACGGTTTTGAACATCCATTTCAGTCCGTGAAAGATTTCCTGATTTTGAGGAGTTGATTGCTCTTCTAATTTCTGAGGAGCAGAGAAATGGTGGTGCATTTTCTTTAAGAGTAACTTCAAAAGAAGCTGTCTTCTACTCAAATGTTGGAAGAGGTAGAGGCAGAGGTAGAGGAGGCCGATCTGGAGGCGGTGGTAGAAATCAGAATATGCAGCAAATTCAAGAAAACCAGTCCTATGGAGGAGGACATGGTAACTCTAGAGGCGGGGGAACCAAAGAGGTCATGGTGGATGGCAAAGAGGGAAAAATGCAAACAGCAATGTTGAATGCTACTACTGTGGTAAAATGGGTCATATGGCTAAAGACTGCTATAAAAAGCAAAATGACATCATGAATGGAAAATTGCAATAAGGGAATTATGCATCTTCTAGTAGACAGGGTGATGACAGAAATGAGCATTTGTTTATGGTGCAGCACATGACCAATTCTATGACAAGTGCAGAAGAAAGAAATGATGTGTGGTAGGTTGACTCAGGTGCATCAAACCACATGACAGGTCATGCAGAATGGATGCAGGATGCAAGGAAAATGGAAAAATCTGGATTTGTGGAGACTAGTAATGATACTGCACATCCTATTGTACAGATTGGAAAAATTCCTTTGTCTATGCAGGATGGGAAAAAGAAATACTTGTCGGATGTATTTCATGTCCCGAATATCACCAAGAACCTAGTTTCTGTTGGTCAAATGGTTAAGCAGGGCTTGCACGTCAGATTTAATCATCACGGATGCTTTGTTAAGAAGGCTGAAAAATAAAGATCGCTTGATAGCAAAAGGAAAGAAGAAGGGCACAATGTTTACGTTGGATGCAGACATGCCTAAATTGAGTGCAGCAATGTTTGCACATGGGACCGGTGTAGTTGCAGATATTGATATCTGGCATAAACGCATTGGTCATGTTAATGTACAGCCACTTAAATCAATGCAGGCCCAAAATATCATTGCAGGATTGCCTAAATTCAAGGTTGTAGAAATGCATAAGGTATGTGAAGCCTGTCAATTTGGAAAACAGGCAAGGAAACCAGTTCCTAGACATGTTCAAGAGAGTAAGAAGCCATTGAAATTAATCCACTCTGATGTGTGGACTACTAAAGTTGCATCTATTGGAGGCTGTCATTATTTTGTCACTTTTATTGATGACTATAGCAGAAAAGTTTGGGTGTATTTTATGAAAAAGAAAAGTGAAGTTTTTGGGCATTTCAAAACTCTTAAAGCTATGGTTGAAAAAGAAACAAGCCTGCAAATAAAATGCCTAAGGTCAGATGGAGGGGGAGAGTACCTCTCAAATGAGTTTGCAAGGTTCTTGCAAGAGCATGGCATAAAGCAGCAATATTCATGTAGTCATACCCCACAACAAAATGGAATTACATAAAGAAAAAACAGGCATATTGGAGAGTTATCTCGTGCCATGCTCAATGAAAAAGACCTGCCAGATTTTTATTGGGCTGAGGCAGTTGCTACAGTAGTCTACATAATGAACAGGACTCCCACTGCAGCAATACATGGCATGACTCCAGAGGAGAGGTATACTGATAGGAAACCAGATATTTCTCATTTGAAAATTTTTGGTTGCATTACCTATGTTCATGTTCCAGATGAGTTGAGATCCAAGTTGGATCCAAAAGCTGAGAAGTGCATCTTTATTGGTTACTCTCTGCAGCAGTAGAAAGGGTATAGATGCTATAACCCTTCTACTCGTAAGTTTACAGTGAGCAGAGATGTTGTTTTTGATGAGATGAGTAGCTGGTATAAACTATAAATGTGATTGATAATGTAGATGCACAAAATGGTAACATTGCACAAAATTCACAGCAACAGTCACAAGATATTAGTGGACCTAGAGTGTCCTCTAGCAGTGGTTCACATTCTTCGCCATGGACATGCAGATTGAGATCAGGAGAATCTCCTCAAAGCAATGCAGATAGTAGTATGCAGGTATCACGAAAAGGAAAAGAGAAGATAGATCAGTCCATGTTTGATGTGAATGGAGGTCACTCTTATGTGGATGGTGAATCAAGTGGCTCAGAACAGAATATTGATGATGAGTTGGGTATTCCTTCTATTGTTACACCTGGAGTAAGGAAGACCAGGGATGTTTTGAGAGCACCTGAAAGTGAGCCTACTTTGTGCAGGTCTACCAGAGCTAGGTATCCTGTGGATAGGCTGAAATATGATGGATTTACAGCCATTCACCACCCCAAAAATTTCTTGGGCATTGAGGTGATTAGATCACCAAGTGGGATACAGCTCTTGCAGAGGCAGTATGGATTGGACATGCTGTCCAAATATGGGATGACAGGCTGTAAGCCTATTTCAGTTCCTTTGGAGCAGAATGTGAAGCTGAGCACAAATGCAGGTGAGCTTCTGGAAGACCCTACTATATACAGACGCATAGTAGGAAGTTTGATTTATATGACTATTACCAGGCTAGATTTGAGCTACGCTGTTGGATTGGTAAGTCAGTTTATGCAGGCTCCAAGGAAACCGCATTTGGATGCAGCTAGACACATACTCAGGTATGTGAAGTCCACATTGCAGTATGGACTATTTTATGAGACTGGGGTTCAGATACAGTTGCATGGATACACTGATGCTGATTGGGCTGGTAGTATTTCTGATAGACGATCTACCAGTGGATATGTGTTCTCTTTTGGGAGTGCTGCAGTCACTTGGAGCAGCAAGAAACAGCCTACAGTTGCCTTGTCGAGCACAAAGGCTAAGTACAGGGGTGCAGCAATGGCTGCATGTGAGGTAGCTTGGTTGCATAAGCTACTTTATGATATGCATCAGTCTACAGATGGGCCAGTTGTCATTTATTGTGACAACATGAGTAGTATACACTTGGCAAATAACCCAGTCTATCATGCTAGAACAAAGCACATTAAGGTGCATTATCACTATGTGCGGGAGAGGGTTTTACTAGGTCTTATTGATCTAGTTTATGTCAGCACAGAGGATCAGGTAGCTGACATATTCATGAAGGCATTGGGCACAGAGAAGCTGCGCAAGTTCAGAGACCTGCTTGGTGTGCAGGAATTGGGATTGAGCTCGAGGGGGAGTGTTGAGATATCGAGCTCCACTCGTGATATGCCAGGGTGACCGTTGTGCATTTATGTCACCAACTTGTTAGCTGCAGATGCGGTTGGTACACCACCCATGAATAATAGCTAGATGACAGCTATCCTTATCTACTCTAGTTTGTGGCTCAGTTAGTATGCCACCTTAGTTACTTGAGTTTGGTTTGAGACCCATATATAGGGTTCTTCTATTTCTCTGTACTAGAGTTCTTTTTGGCTTACACAACTAAGAAGAGGAAAATTATTTTCAGCCTCCACCTGTGTGTGTATTCCCCCATTGTGCAAGTCAAAAAGCTACAAGTGAGACTCCTTCCTTCTCTCCCACAATCTTGACACAATTTCCCTTTAATATTCAATATCAATGTGGAAAAGCCAGAAGATAGCCTCGAGTTTTGAGAAAATGACTTGATTCCTTCTTTCGAAAGATTTGTGGAGGATTCTCTGCTTACTCAGAGCCTGCTTTCATTACCACATGTAATAGTTTATAGTTTCTTCTTCAACTACCCAACCAAAAGAAGGCAACAAAAGAGGATGGTCTCCGCCGATTGTTGTTTGATGTGAATGTGTGGATAGATAGGTATGCCATGGTAAGATTGCTCCTTCATGCTACACTACTACTACCATACTGCTTTGAACTACTAGAAGACATGAATGTCACCTAGTTCACCAATTGTGGCTACCCCTTCCCTCCATCAATATCCTTGGTAGCAATGTTTGTACTGAAAATCTATATGATGAGCATAACATGCTTGGAAATATTATTGCAACCACTAACTCAACCACCACTAAGGAATCACAGAGAGCCACAATATAGGCCTCATTATTTATTTGTACACTATTTTTCTTCCACATCAAAAAAGGAAAAAAATAAAAAAGAGAGAAATTTTTTTAAAAATAAAAGAAAAAGAATGAGATTCCATGCATAATCATAGGAGTTAGGGGACTTAACACATAGTCTTTTTCCCAGTTACTCAGGGCACCTCAAGGGCAAGACAACCCAAGAATACCAATAAGCTTATCACCCTGAGCTTTGCACCACATCTCCCCTAGCACAAATTGTATCCCCAAGTGTGGGATAATACTCCAAGCTTGCTTGGGGTTCCATTCATCTCCAAGTTGTGCTTTCATGTACGTAAGAGTCACAACACAATAAGGTAGACATCCCCTTAGGAAATGCATGCATTCTATGGTGACAAACCAGCTTGAAGTGTAGCTTGAATAAACTAGCAACATAAGTGGCCCTTATCATCTTAATCTCTCTCATGTACCTCTACAATGAACCTATCCCTAAAGACTAATCTAGAGCTAATCCCATTCCCACTAACAATGAAACAAAGCACAAGGATACTAATGGTTACCCTTTCCATCTCTAATTGGCAACGGGGATGCACATAGATCCTACTAGACCATGAAGTGCTATGGGATCGGCACAACTCTCAGAGAGGGGTAATGTTAACCCCTTCAAGGAAGGTGCACCAAGGACGATGAAAAATGAGAAAAAATAAAATTTTTTAAATTATAAGAGCATGAAAAAAGAAAAAAATGGAGCAATGACTTAGCACATACAATTTTTTGGGATTAGATAATTACTTGGAATTATTTTTTATAAAATATCATCAGGCTCACTCCCTATAAATTCTAATAAGGGATTTCAACCAATCCAATCGAAAAATGATTGTAAAAATGTAATGGCGAGTGCAAGGTGAAAGAAGGTTGGTCTAGGAAAACACAATAGGAGGTACCCAAAAAAGTGAGACCATGTATCAAAAATTGGAAAGTGAATGGATAAGCTGATTCTTGTGATGTGCAATCTTAAGAGCTCTCTAGGAAAACACAATAGGAGGTACCCAAAAAAGTGAGACCATGTATCAAAAATTGGAAAGTGAATGGATAAGCTGATTCTTGTGATGTGCAATCTTAAGAGCTCTCTTCTTACTTCTTGCTTGTGTGAGAGAGGGAGAGATTGAGAGAGAGAATGTGTGTGTGCGGTAGAGTGAGGGACTAACTAGAGAATTTGTCATTGTTTGCTTCTTCTTCTTCTTCTTCTTCTTCTTCTTCTTCTTCTTCTTCTTCTTCTTCTTCTTCTTCTTCTTTGTAGAGCTCGCACTATGATCAAAGTAAAGTAGGTAGAGCTCACTTGAGGCATGTTGCAAGGATTTTGGAGCCATTGAAAAGCATTTTGCAAATAGAATACAATGTAAAGGTACATTGGTGAGTTTATTACATTTATTTGGAGAGCTTACAATGGTTAAGTGAGATGTAGCCATAGCCACATTGCTCAAAATACTTAAAACAATAGGCATTCTATTAAGTCTGGCATGTGTGGCTTGTGATAGCCTCGACAATGCTCCCACTAGAAAAAACTAGAGTATCCAATAGCAAAGCAAGCTCAATACATATATTTCATAACATCTGAAAGCCAAAGATAACATATAATACACCTAGGAGCATCATTAGATAGCATAAGCATCCAAACCCATAAATAAGAGAACATTGAACCATGCAACCCTATGGATGTAAGAGATCTTAGAATCAAAGCTCAAAGCTCCAAGGAAAGCATATGCATATATAATCAAGAGTGTCAAGTAGACATATGATCAAAGAGCATTTCCAAATGGCATGGAAGCATAGATTTTATTGATATTCAAAGCATATGCTTGATGTCCATTGTTTATGATAGTAAGAGTCCTTCCAATGGCTAAGCACAATGAGCTCTAATAAATTTGTAGAGCATCGCAAGCATCAATACATCATCCTACCATTAAAAATTTAGTGAATAAGCATCAATGAAGCCTAGACATTCGAATGCTTATTGTCCCAAATTGTGAGCAGTAGATCTGTCTGCAAATGACAGTGAATGCTTGATGATATCTTCCATAAATGATATCCAAGTCTGAGTAAAAATTACTAGGAGAAGTCCACGATAGCTAGGCAAGGAGGATGAGAAGTATTAGAGCCAAATTCCTAAGGGAAATTGAATAAGGCTACCCCCAAAAAATGCATTGCAAATTGCAAGCTACTAACTTGGGACTTCTTTTGTTGTACCTAACCTTCTAAGGTCACTAGGCACTAATCAATGATTGTGGTAAAGCTAAAAATGAGATGAAAATTTTGAGGAATCAATATTTACCTCAAATGATTGAAGATAAGGCTACCATGGAAGCAGGTATTGAAGCTCTCTTTGTTGTATTAAAGTGGAATTGTTGAAGCTCCCTGAACACCCACTCTAATTCTAATTGAAAGGATGAGCTAAAATGAGAGAGAGAGAGAGAGAGAGAGAGAGAGAGAGAAGAAGAAGAAGAAGAAGAGGATAAGTGAAAGAAAAAGCAAGAGATATGGAGGTTTGAACTCAAGAGAGCAAGACCAATGTGTGGGAATTCCAATAGTCACAATGTGATGGGACCTCAAATGGGCCGACACTGGCTATGGCACTAGCCAGACCTCATGCTCATAACAGACAAACACACCCTCACGGCCTCTCGGACCAGGAGCGTCTATTTGCTGCTAAAGGACAAACTGCCCTAAAGCCTAATCTATGCGTTTATAGTTTTATAGTTTTGTAGTCCAACGTTTCCCTTTCTATAAACTCCTCAGAGGGAGAACCCATACACATTGGCAATAAATACCACGATAATCACATACATGGGAGGCAACCTCTCGGTAGAAACACCGCGGCCCCACTACAACTATCCTACATCGTAGGGATTGGCCCCTTGATGCACTGCTCAACATATAGAACAAACGAACAAACTCCACTCTTTCACTTCGCTAGTGTTCCAGGAGGTACCATGTATCCTTACTAAATAATCCCCCAAGAAACGAACGTCTATCCTACGGCTTAGGATGCCTTTTCACACTCAAGCGTGGATCATTGTCATTGAAAACAAGTGCTATTCTGATACCATGGTTTACATGCACATGCAAAGTGAATGATCCTAAAGTGCTCAAACATCATTTTCAAATCAGAAACGTGCTGTGCACAACCAGGCTTTTCAAATGCTTATTCACTAACGCGTTAGAGCAATGTAAGGATAGCACCAAGACAACACTCGTGCTACTATCCTCTTAGTAAAAATACCACAAACACTATGTCATGATATGCATCAGAAAATCAGCAACAATCAGCATGCAAATCACACCATTCAAACATCCCAACCCCCTACGTTTAGGTATTGTTTTCGTTGCATAGGTGTAGAGGTTCATTTTGTCATGTTTTGATGTATGAAAAGCGATAAATCACAAAATTTGACAAGGAGATAGGGAAAACTGAGGCCAAACCTCATGCTTTGCCACTACCACACATCCACAAACAATCATTATATTTTTTCTTATTTTTCCAATATATATTTCTATTTTTTCTCTTATTTTCCCCATTTTCTTGATTTATTTGGCAATAAAATATACTATTTTTTGGTTTTTCTTGTTCCAATCACTTCAGCATACTATCATTCAATTTATCTTCCATATTTCCCCCATGAGAACACCTTTTACCCACCCAAAATGGAAAAACCACCATTTTATCACTTAAAAACCACATTTCGGGTTTATGAAATTAAATAGAGCATGTAAATCATTGCAAAATTAAGATTTTCTGATACACAGCAATTACTCATGTTGCAACCAGCACACAAACAAACATTCATCCAATAAGAACATAATTATCATCATAAACTATCAAAAATCCTTCATTTTCTTCATAAAAATGGTCATACCGTGTTTGTACGTAACCTGAGACGCCTTGAATGACTGCATAACCAGCAAATGGAGCCTCCATTGCTCTCAATCCAATGCTGCACCTCAATCTTCAGCATCTCCATCAATCTCCATCACCATTTCCTTCATTCTCCTTCCCTGTTCCTCCTTCAAGATGGTACACATGAACAGGCCATAGGGAAGAGAGAGAGGGAGGAGAGAGAAAGACTAGATTCTGTTCTCTTCATCCAGACAACCATTCCTTGCGTGAAGACCGGTGATATGATCAGCCAAGAGGGAGAAGTTGCCGGGCATCATCGGTTAGATAGGTTGCATTCAGCCTCCATTCATGAGGGGGGGATGATGGCGCATTTTTCGGTGCCTGTTGTTGCCGCCTTCCTCCATGCCATCACGTTTTTTTTCATCAAAAATGGATGGGGGGGTTAAAATTCCCAAAGGGCACCCCCCCTTTGGTCCAAGTTTTGGTCCACCTTTTCAAATCTTGGCCAAGTTTTGGCCTCTTCCGCGTCCGGGCTCCGTTTCAGCCTCTAAAAAATCTTGCGCATCCGTCTCGACATCCCACACTGACTAGTAGCTCCTGGCATCCCGCACGATAGTCAGAAAAAGAATCAAAAATCTACAAGTGTCACTCGAATGCCTTGTAAAAGTCGTCTTTCACTTGGTGCTTAAAATCATCCTAGCTACATCTGCCGCCTTCGATGTTAAATATTTTTTCCCTAAATTCTGGATTTTTTTGCAAATTTTAGGCACATCCGGGGCTCAAAACTCCGCTCTCACAATGTGTGACCTACCTTTCCTTTATTATTCTATCATATTGAAGAATAAGAAGATAGATAGTTTCCACTTGCAATATTCGCGTGTGCAAACACTAAGTACAAGGTATATATAGGTGGCTTCTAACCCCCAATATGAATGGCATGACCAAGAATTTGTAATGACAATATCTAGTACTAAAGGCAGTCTTTTAAATCTCTTCTTTCTTGATTTGAATTTGGTAATATTCAAATATCTTAGATCTATCTTGGAAAAGACTTTGGCTCTACGCATGTGATCTAGGAGTTCATTGATCTTAGATATAGATACTTGTTCTTGAAGTCAATGCACTATGATGTCTCCTCAAAGTTGCATGATCATGTTGTATCAAACTAAACCCAACAATGATAGCTAATATGATGCCAAAAAATGGATGAAAACTTGAAAGACAATGAAATTGGATAGTAACACAAAATCAAAGGAAGAGATCGAAGCATAGATTGAAGAGATGGAAATAACCCATGTACTAAAAATTTTTACCTTACATACCACACATCATGTCGATTCTCTAGATCTATCTTACAAAATTTTGAGGTGTTTTGGAATGTATTGGGATGGCTTGAATATGTTTGATTAGCTTATGATGGTTTTTGAATGATTGATGATATGGTTATGTGTTTTATATGATCATTGTTTGGTCCTGATAGGTCTATTTTTTCTCTATTTTGGGTTTATTTATTTTTGTTTGAGAGGGTGAGATTTTGAATTGTTGCATTTGAGTGTGAGTATATTTTGAATTGTTTTTTATTGGTTTGGATTGATTTTGGTTGTATTTATATAATTTTTATGCTTTCTATTGATGTTTTATTGATCTTTTGTATATCTTTTGTTTATCTTGTATTTACTTCAACGAGTGTCCTAATGAATGAATGTTTAGCTTGGGAAATTTTTCTAATATTGGAAAGGGAATAATACAAGCTAAAGTTATAGTTGATGAAGACTTCAAGTGAAGACTAAAGTGATAGTGACAGTAGGTAGCCTTGAAAGGTCAGTGCAATGTCTCTGATGTCTCTTCATATCAAGCATACCTCTTGATAGGTGTGTTCACGACAAAGAGAGGATTATTGTCTATTATTCTATTTTATTGGATGAGGATTATGATGTATGAGTGATTGAGAGCATGTGTGAAAGAGAAATTGAGTGAAAGATAATCATTTTTCTATGGAAAACATTGTATATATGAGAGATTGTGAGAGATTGAAAGGAAGAAGACTATGAATCATGAATAATGGAGCTTATGTAATTATTTTTCATTCAATATGGAGAATTACTTTGTGTTCATTTGATTTATGATTGGTGGATATGAAGATTTATTGTGATAAATCTATGGGAGACACATTTTATAATGCTATGTAGAGATTTCATGTTCGTGGTATTCTTTTTCTTCTTGTGGTTCATTGAAAGCACAAAGAACAAGCTTGTTGGTGTCACATTGAGATATATTTTCCTACAGTAATTACCCTGTTTTTGTGGTGTTCTCTAGAGAGCTCCATATTTTGGTGCACAATCAAGGAAAACTATCATCAACAAGCACCTACATGAGGCTAAAAATAAAGAGAACGGCATTATTGATGAGGAAAGGAAGAATAAAAGACTGTAAAATTCCAAGTACTCTTAAAGAATTAGTAGATATCATAGGAAAATCCACTTTCTTCAAGAAACTCCTTCCCTAATGGCAAGAGCACAATGCTATATTGATGTGGTCCTTGTGTGTGACTGATGATTTTCCCTATCTCCATAAGCAATAGGGACGTCTATTTTTGTATCAACCTATTTGGGAGAAAATTGAAGAAACAAAAATAGAAAGAATTAACATCAATGGAAGATTTGTCTCTCATTGAGGAGTTTCTAGACATTATTAAATGGGAGATTGTGAAGAAGCTCTAGGATTCCTAGTCAGTGGAGATTCATAGGAATAAAAAGGAAGACACATGGGACACTTGGTGTATTGACAACCTTCTGTTTGTCCAATTAGCAACCCACTAAAAGCTAGTAGATAGAGTGTTCTTCACAACCTATGCCATTGAGACCCTTTGAAGTTGGTACTACCAAAATGATGGCACTATGGAAATTTGCAGAAGAATGGACTTTAGTATCTTCAAAACATAATATCTTCCCCTTTTCAAAGGCATAAAACTTGAATAGAGACTGTGAAAAGTAAGAAGTAGAAGAAATATTGGCCAAAGAGCCTCCTAGATACTAAAAGCCCTTGTGTTTTCCTTTTGTGAGCACAACTAAACTAGGTGAAGCCAACTCCTTAATGAATAATGTGATAAAGAGGCAAGCACTAGAACAAATCCAAAGGTACATGAGAGATGAGAATGCAAAAATCAAATCTAAGAATGAGCTAGCAAGAGAAGCCTCCTTTGATGCCCTTGTGGTACTATTTAAAAAAGTTCCAATGGAAAATAAAATTACCCTTCCTAGCCAAATATGTCCTAGAAATATTGATGATAGGCCACCAATAAATGTAGTCCCATTGCCAATTTTCAATGGAGAGTACAATGAAGACCTTGATCTTCATGTAGCCAAGTTCATGGTAGCCTGTGTGGCCAAAATGCCAAAACCCCAAAGCATTGGTTGCCAATATTCCTTGCCACTTTCAAATGCACAATGTTTCCATTGTATGAGAGACAAGGACTAGTGGAACTTTTGACACATGGGCAAATTTAAAGGTAGTCTTTCTCACCAAATTCAGGTGCAAAGGTTTTGAAGACCATATGTGTGAGAATTTCATGAATTAAATTAGTCCTCTAGAGAATGGATGGAAGTATATGTCTCTAGAATGGAATCCATATTGAAAAGATAGACCAACCATAACTTGGATGAAGGCACCCAGTAGAGAAAGGCCTTCAACCAAAGGCTTGAAAGCTCATGGAACTAAGAAGATTAGCTAGTCTACATACCAATGTGGAAGGTGCAAGATTGGATAATGAAGTTGAAGCAAGGTTATCTATGACCTCCAAAAAAGGGGTCCTACCTTCTCCAATGCTAGGAGTGGTATATCCACAAAATGCAGTCTTAGGGATTATTCTCTATCCCTACCCACATATACCAATAATGCCTTAGTATAATGTGCCAAATCCACAATGGCCGCAAACAGTGCCTCAAATGATGGTTCATCCATAATAGCAATGGCCTCAAACAATTCTTCCAATGGAAAATCGACAACAATAGTGGAACCCTACCAACTAGAATCAATAGCCTATAATCCAAATAGGAGCTCCCTACCAGAATCATATCACATTGCTAAAGATTGTCCCAGTCGCTAATGTCACAGATAACCAACAGAAGAATTAAGAGCTTGCCTCCAATTTGGTAGAATTAAAAGTAGCTACAATAATGCAAGCCAAGAAAAGAAAACCTATGATTCTAAAAGAAAATGTTTCACCTACAAAAGGTGTCAAGTTCAAGCTCCCAACAAAGCCATACAGCAGCACAATATATGACAATACAGTACAAAGCACTCTAGTGCCACAAAAGGATATAGAGAATGCCCAAGATGGCATATTAGAGATCAAAGAGATGGAAGAGGTAGATGTACATCGAGAAATAGAAGATATAGTGATGCAATCACTGATTAAAGGAGAGATGAAATATTCAAGTGGGCATTGTCCCATTCCCTAATCGGTTGGAGAAGTCAGTGGACCCCATTAGGGAGTATGACTTGGTCAAGGACCTGGATATCTTCCAATCTAATTTGACATTCTAACCATTGTTGATGTTGTCTTACAATTTCCACAAAGGTTTCAAAAGCATTCTCATGTAAAGACATGGCCTAAGGGTCTCCAACCTAGCAACTATTACCAAGTCTAATAAGACCCTAAATCCAATTAAAGAAGTAGATGTGGCCAATGCCTTCATGGATCCTAGTATTTCAAAGACTAGCATCTAGATAGGAGGCTTCTTTAATGTAAGTGCATTGATAGATGTAGGTTCTTCAATCAAGATCATGACAGATGTGATGATGAAGGATTTGGGATTGCAAAGCATGCAACCAACTATTGCTTATTAGACTAGTGGATCAAAGGAGAATCAAGCCTTTAAGCATCCTTCCTTATATCAAGACCACAGTTGTGGGACGAGATTATTGGTTGACCTAAGTGGCGAAACCAAACTCATATGTGGTCCTCTTACATGTTGCTGGGAATACCATGCCTATTTGAAGCATGAGCAATAATATATTAGCTCAAAGGAAGCCTAACCCTAGGTAGGGGACCCAACAAAGTGGTGCTAAAGATCAATGGCTCACAAAAAGAACATGGATCCACCTCCACAAAAGTCTCATCATACTCTTCCAATAAATCTTAGGATGGAACATTAGTAGAAGAAGATGTTGACAATAAAATTTTCCTAAAGAAACCTAAAGCATGGTACCTAATAATGGGCACTATAGGTTATCTCCTGAAAGGCAAAAAGTCATTATAAATGGGTGAATACCTCCTATATGAACTAAAAATAACTTCTAAAATCAACTTTGCTAGCGAGGTAGAAGCATATATATATTTTTCTCCCTATTACATAGCCACATCAGAGCCAAAGACAAAAGTAGACGTAGAAAGAGAGCTTGTTCTTGTCTTACAGAGCCTCTATAGAAGTAGAGATAAAGCCTAAAGAGGCAGATGATGAGAGCAAATATTATGTTAACGGAAGCAATGACAAGGAAGAATCCTACAACTCAAAGAGGATGTCCCTAAGGACATGACATAGGCTTCAGAGGATGAAGAGCCGCTACCCTTGGATGGAATGACAAGGGCCCTTTCGAGCTCATCAATGGTTTGCAACACATCTAGAGGATGTACATGATCTGGAAAAGACAAACATTAATCTCCTTTACCAATGGCTATTATTACCTAACATCACCAATTAATAGAACAAATGATGATGATAAACCATGCCAATAGGCACCAACTCCTCAATAGCAAAGAACCTTAGAAGGTCCTTGTCATGTTACATTCTTGGAGGCATCCTCAAAAAATGAGCCCTCAAGTCAAAAAGTGAGTGTTACACAACCCAAATCAAAGACAGCTCTCATATCATTTCAATACCCAGAATGATCAAAAGATCTATAATTGAAAGTAGAGACAAATGGTTTGAGCAAAGCATCCAAGGAAGAAGCTACTCCCTTGAAGGAGTTGGCTCTATATCCATAAGTAGTCCATGGAACCTTCATTAGAGACGTAGGAGGTAAAAAGTAGTTGACTTTTATTGATGTAGATGCCATAGAACAACATCTCAAGGTGGACAACAATCTTCTGAAAAAGAAGTTGTTGACTCTTCATAACTTGTTAAAGGAAAATTTAGATATGTTTGCTTGGTCTTACAAAGACTTGAAGGGAATTGAACCCATTGTATGTCAACATCACATTGACCTGGAGCTTGATGCCAAGCTTGTACAACAGTGTAAGAGGCATATGAATCCCAATTATTTGGCCCTAGTCAACAAGATAGAGTTGCTAAAGCTCTTGGTGGCTGAATTCATCTACCCAATGGCCCAACAATGAATGGATTACCCATTGTGATTGCACCAAAGAAGAATGGAAAGCTTTGAATCTATGTGGATTTTTGTAAACTAAATTCCAAAAAAAAAAAGAAATGTCATTTTTCTATCCCCTACACTGACCAACTATTAGACACGCTGACAAGATATGCACTATATTCTTTACTGGATGATTTTAGTGGATACAACCAGGTGCAAATCGTAGAAAAAGACCAATCCAAGACAATCTTCATAATAGAGTGGGATACCTAGGCCTACAAGGTCACTTTTTGGGCTCTATAACACCCCTTCTACCTTTCAACGAGTCATGATGGTTGCATTCCGAAACCACTTGCATGATTTCATTGAGGTATATCAAAAAGATTTATGTATCTTTAGTCTAATTTTCTTGCATTGGGGACATTTGGAGCAACACTTTGAGTGATGCCAAGAATATGGGATCTCCCTCAAGCCAGACAAATGTATCTTTGGAGTCTCCCTAGGAGTTCTCTTGGGCCACATTGTTTTTGCACAAGGATTTGTAATAGATCTTGCCAAGATTGAAAATATTGTATCCCTAATTGTACCAACCAATCTAAAGCAATTGAGAGAATTTCTTGTCCATGTGGGTTATTACAAACAATTCATTACTCATTTTGCAACTAATGTAGTCCCCTTGCACAAACTCCTCAAGAAAAATGTAGAGTTCATTTGGACATATGATTGCAAAGAAGCTTTCAATACCTTAAAGCTATGTTTGATCAAACCGCATATCTTGCAACTTGTTGATTGGACAAAGAAATTCCATGTGCATAATAATGCATTAGTTGAAGGTCTATGTTCAGTCCTCAGTCAAAAATACTCCTTAAACATGGACCAACCCATTTATTATGCAAGTGAAAAGTCTTTCACCTGGAGAGAAACTATATAGAACTAGAGTGCTTAGTGATGGTATTTGCCTTACAGAAGTTTTGACATTACCTTCTATCAACGCATTTCAAGTTTTATGTGGATCATGAGGCTCTATCCTTCCTGATGAGCAAGGCTGATATGAAAGGCGAATGATGAGATGGCTTCTTCTATTCTAGGAGTTTGATTGTGAAGTGATCACTATACTCAATCATTCCCATGTCTTGGTTGATCATCTATCATGAATCCCTCAAAGGGGAGCAGGATGACCTAGACCTTCTTAATACAGCTTTGTTTCTAATAGAGACTGTGACTCCATGGTAAGTAGATATTACCAACCTCTTAGGCACACAATATTATCCCCTTGGTATCTCAAGTAGAGAGAAGAAGAAGCTTTTGTTGGAATCAACCCCCTATACCCTATTGGGCAGCCCTCTATACAAGGAAGGTAAAGATAAAGTATTACAAAGATGTGTAGCACGAGATAAGATCGGGTTTTGAAGGTATACCATGATGATCCATGTGGTAGACATTTTGTGAGAGAAGCAATAGCCAAGAAATTTCTACCACATGATATTGGTGGCCAACCCTCCACAAAGATTCCTATGATTATTGTAGGCACTATGATTCCTATCAATGAATGGATAAGCCCACAAAAACCAATGCAATTTTACTACAGACCATCCTTCCTTTGAAGCCATTCAAGAAATGGGGCATCGATTTTGTGAAATTAATCAACCCCCCAACTAGAAGGATGTGACAAAGTGGTGTGAACCCGAAATTCTCAAGCAAGATGATGGCAATGTCATGGCTTTATTCCTATATGACAACATTCTCACCCACTTTAGTAGTCCTCTAGAGCTAGAAATGATTATGGCCCTCACTTTCTCAATAAGATTATGGAAGAGCTAACAAAGATCTACAAGATTCGCTATTGCAAGTCCACACTCTACTACCCTAAAGCCAATGGCCAAGTCAAAGTCACTAATCACATACTTTGCTTGATCCTGACAAAGACAATTGCCGCATATAGACGTGATTAGCATGATCAACTTACAAAAGCCCTCTAGGCATATAAAACCTCTCATAAGGTTACCACTAGATAGACACCTTTCTAGTTGGTTTATAGTATATAAGCCATTTTTTCTGTTGAGTTAGATTTACCCTCTTTTTGAGTGGCCATCACAGAAAGATTAGGAGATGCAGAGTCCTTGCAATGCCATCTCCTGCATTTGGAATGTCTTGATGAGACTTGAATGATGACCTTACAATGCATGCAAACCACACAACTCGATGCAAATTTTACCATGACAACTTCATTAAACGGAAGGAATTCAAGGAAGGTCACCTTATCTTGGCCTATAATTTGCACTTTGACAAGTTTCTTGAAAAGATTCAAAAATGTTGGATGGGCCCCTATAAGGTACTTGCAATCAACCGTAATGACTATGTGCAAATACAAGTCGTCAATGCATGTGATGATCCCTTCTTGGATCAATGGCTATCACTTAAAGAAGTATTTCCCTCCTTTGGGTAGATAGCTCCTATTTTCCTTTGGTGTCACTTCTTAATTCTTCTCATGATGCTTCTAATAGTCATCATCACATAGATTCTATTGACATAGGGGATGATTTCTTCTGCATCCTCTATTCCAACTCTTGTCCCTATTCTATTCCCTTTCCTTCCAATCCTTGTCTTTGAAAAAGAAAAGATAATAATAATAAACAAAGAAAAAATATAAATTATGGGATTGGCTACCTCTCTAGGTACACCTTTGTATTAGTAAATACTTGATATCATTGGCATGCTAAAGATTTTCATGGATAATCATTGAGAGTGATGCAATCTTTCATCCTAGCAAGCTAGGGATGTGAGTGTAAGCTATTCTCTGTATTTATCAGCAGAGCGTGAGATAGAGGGTGGGGTGAGTGGCTTGTCTTTTTCCTTCAATCAATGAGAGGTGAGCTGTGTGAATGACGTATTGCATGCATATGTTGCCTCTCAATAAATAAAACATAATATGTTTTGTGCACGGCACTATAAGGCTCTTTGGCCTTCCTTTCTCAAATTGTATACTAGCACAAGGTGGCATGCATGATTGCACCATCAATTTTCATAAGGCATATAATCTTTGCACAAGTGACAGTGAGGATTACATTAATGGGTGTCAAAAATTGGCTCCCTCCTCTATCTATTAACAGAGTGTGAGGTAGAAGGGGGATAGAGTGTGAGTGATCTTCTATTTTCACATTTTACTAGTAGGGAGGTAAGGTTTGAGAGACATTGTGACAACTAGTGATTAGATACATTATTGCTTTCCTCTACACACATAGGACGTGCCTCTGCAATTATAACAAGACACGTCACTCTTGTTTGTACACTGCATTACAAGGCTCCTTAGTCTTCCCTCACACCTATGCCAAAAAGAGTGGGATACATTAATGCACCATCAATTGTATATGTTGGCATACTCCGCTTTGTCCTTCCTCTTGTCTATTTCTAAATTGGTTGTGAGTTATAGGTTCTTATCATCCCTCTTCAAGTTATGTGAGTACATGGGGTGAGTGATTGTTCTCTCATCCTCAACCCAAGTGATCGGTGAGACTGAGAACTACGCGTTTTTTTCAATGACAACTAGTAGTCTTCATCCATATCAATTCTATCTAGGCGCTCTTGCACAATTCTTGCCATGCAAATGTATCCTGTAATAAGCTATGATGCCTTGTGTAGTCAATGCCAACACCTTGAGTGCTGACAAGTGCCTTTGATAGTTCATGTACCAATGACTTTCAACCACAACTATTGAATAGGCCAAGTGTTTCTAACATTGCATTTATGAGTATATTTCATGTTTTAAGTGTGGCAACACAAGTGTGGGGTCGATTATCAATGTCTAGGTTCCTATTGATCAACATAATTAGTTTGTTCAAGTTATAACTCTAAAGACATGTCCCTGCGCTTTTGTTCTACATATCATCATGAAAATGCCTCTATCCCATCCCCAAACTATTAAATTTTTTTCCTACACCCTATTATGATCCCTTTCCCACCCATCCCTCATCCCTCATGTCATACCCCTTACCCAGGGGTTCTCCCCTTTCCTTTTTGCAATGTTTTTATTTAACAGATTTTTCATGTGAATGTATCCTAAGTTCACCAAAATTGCAATCTGATGTTATAGCCATGTTTGTCCCTTTTAATTCGATACTTTTTTCCCTTTATACCACCTTGTTCCAACTTACGGTTTAATTGCTATGAATTTTTGACAAAATTTTACATAAATCAGACATGTTTTCATATGAATGTGTCTTTTTTAATCTCAGAACTACAATTTGATCTTACCACCCTATCCATTCCCTTTGACCATATATTTTTTGTTTTGACAGCCTATCATTCCGACTTATGGAGGATGTTATTAAATTTTTTGTATTTTTGAGTATTTCTCAATTTTATTTTTGTCATTTTTCCATGTGAACACGCTCCATTTTTCTCTAACCTCTATTCTAGCTTGATAATCCTATGTGGTTCATGAAACTAAACAATTTTTTTTTCTTCTTGCACTCCGTTTCGACAAGTGCATTTTTCATTATTAATTCTTGATTATACTTCCATCCACGGTTTTTACCATTTTTCCATGTGAACACCCCTTTTTATGCCAGATGCATCATCTAAGTTGTTTGCTCTAATTTGCCTTTTTCCTTGTCAACTTTTTCTTTTTTTGCATGTCAATCCAATGCACGGATGTTTCGAAATTAATTTTCCGATTATTTTTTAGGTGAATCATCTCTACATGCCCCTATGAACACTATATTTTATTTCATGACACATGCCATCATGTCCACAGTGTCATGTTAACCCCACCCATGCTCCTACACAACATTTCACTCCTATCCAATCCCAGTAGTTCAACTTCTTTTACCCCACACTCATCTACAGGAGGAGGGAGCCATGTTTTCTTCTTCATTTTTAAACCTGTATAACAAGCATTTTTAAAAAAAATCCCTCTCCTTGTAACCACCCACCCCTTCACTCCCTACTCTTCTCTCTCCTCTTCTTTTCTCTCTCTTTCTTTTTTCTTCTCTTTCTTTCTTTCTCTCACCTCCCCCTCTCTCTCTCCTGGACACCCCTCCCTTTCCCTCTTCTATTTGTCTCTCTTCTCTCCCCATTCCCTGCATACCCGCCCCCCCTCCTCCATCTCCTTCTTTCTCTCTTCCTCTCCTTCCCCCATCCTGCTCCTCCTCCCTAGCCACCTTCTCCCACATTGCCATTGGCTCCACTCCGCACATGACCCTCCTTTGCACATTATCGTGCCCTCCATCTCCTCCTCCATCCCCCCACTTGCCATGCAGCTACCCCACGGCCTCACCTCTTATCACCATGCCCACTCCCCCTCCACCCGTCAACCCTCTCCCCATGCATCACCACCTCCCTCCTCTTCATCTCCTTCCCCTTTCTCCTCCTCACTACTGCCTTGTGAACATTGCAGCACCGTCTACAACCATTTACCTCCTCCTACTCCTCTACCTCTCCTCCCCCACCTCCTTTATCATCGTTGCCTTCTTCTCCACCACCTCCTCCTCCTTTACCCCCTGCCTCCTCCCTGCCACCCCCTATAAGCCCCCTTTCCCACCCTTCTATCCCACACACCCCCCCAAACCCTAACTGCCACCACCTAACCAGCCCCCTTTCCCACCCTTCTACCCCCACACACCCTCTAAACCCATACTCCCCCCCCCCCCCCCCCCCCCCTCTAAGCCCCTTTCCCACCCCCATCACACACTCGTACCCCCCCACAAGCCCTTGCTTTCTTGCCCCCACCTACAAAGATACCCCCTGCCAACCTGCCACATCCAAATTGATGACACAACTCACCATCCCCCATTTGCATGCAAGATCATGCCTACCCCCTTCGTTTTGTGTGTTTGCAGTCATTCCCATGCCTCATTTCCTTTGTTCGTTGTGGTTCTCGTGGGTCCTTGTGTGTGTGAGTGTGGATTTTTTATTGATTCTCATTCATGCATGAGGATGCACGTATCGTTTTGTCCGTGGTATGGAGCTTGAAGGTGCTACTCACACACATTCATTCGAGTGCTAGTGTTTTTTTCCAACTAATAACCAATTTTTGAAACAAATTTTTTTGAATTAAAAATAAATTTTAAAAAACAAAAAAAATCTAAAATAAGCAAACCTATTTTAAAATGCAAAAAACATCTTTAAAAATTCAAAAAATCATGAAAAATTTTCCAAAAAATAAAATAATTACATAACTATTTTTCTCCAAACTTAACATCTAATAATTACATATAAAATTAAAAATAAATCTTGAGAAATATCCCAAAATTTTCCAAAAAATATATAAAAGTCCATAAGAATTCTTCCTTTAAAAAATCAAAATATAAAACCAATGAAATCAACAAAAAATAAAAATAAAAATTCACCAATCCAAATTCATACATGTGTATCTATATCATTGTTTTTTGCCATTGTGATTAGCCAAGTTTTCTACATTTATTATCGTATAGGAGATTGAGTAACTTCAAGCCACCTATATGTTTATTCTTTTATGGATTTTTGGCTATCGTGAGAGTCCAAGAGTTGTGTCTATATCATTGTTTGGCCATCAGACCTTGTAGGTGTCCCATAAACCACGAGGTGATTTTCTTTTTTCCTTCTCCCTCCACATGCACCCTTAGACTGCATCAGGGTTCCTGGAAGTGCACAAGGGTGTGTACAATAGTGTGAAATCGGATACAACAAGTGCACATGCAAGGCCTCACCATCTCTCCTTCCTTCTCCCTTGACCCTCCCTTGCAAACAAGTTGCGTGTTTGAGGTAGTGAAGGAAGAAAGAGAGGTGCTCCCTATGTGTGGACAAAGGTAGGCAGCAAATGACTCTACAATAAGTACACTAGAGTGCAAGTGTGGTGAGTAGTGCACTAGTGCAAGGTGCAATGTAGTATGGTGAGAAGCAAGATGAGTGCATGGATGTATAGAGGTTATCATGCAAGTATAAGAGGAAATTAAGGGTATGTTTGTAGTCCAAGGTGCAAACCTAGGTATACAAGGTTGCACATAAGTGTATTTAGGTGTGTCAATGCAAGTGCCTATGCAATAGAGTGTACAAGAGTATACTCAAGCACATATGGGTGTACACATGCACACACAAGTGTACTAGGGTCTAGACTTTGTTTGTTGATTTATTGCAAGTGGTGGGATGGCACATGGGCAATGCAAGGTGCCTCATTCCTTACTCCCTCAACATGTTAGCAAGGTTGGTGTCTAACCAAAGAGAGAAAATGAAGGAGGGACCAATCCATTATGAGTGCCTAGTATTGTGTGCATGTATGGTGATCTATAGTGGTGGGTATGCAAGATTCAAGTGCTTACAGTGCAATGCATGTGCATAAACACATGTACATACATAGTTCATGTACGATTGCAAGTGTTACTACATGTTTATGTGCCAATGCATGTGCCATTGCACTAGTGCAAGGTTGTGAACAGTGTAGTGCCTAGAGAGGTAGAAAGAAGAAATTCAAACTCAACCAATATTTACATAAATGAAAATAACTATAACCTTGACTTCAATAAATGTAACACATGCAGTGCATCTCAATCAGCAATTATTAGATGGGCCTATCCCCCCCATAGTCTCTTTGATAAATGTTGTTCACTCTCATGCCAAACAAATGGATGAATTAAAGCATGGATTTAATGAGGCCTTACCTCTACAAGGGCTAGGCTAAATAAGGATCCCCTTAGCTCTACTCATGATGGCTCTTCCCTTCCTTAGTTGGCCTCTTCGATTAGCACAATGGCTCCTCCTTCTTGTTAGCTACTCATCTTTCCTCTCTTTATTGTCTTATGGGTATGGATAGTGATGCACTACAATTGACAAGAAGAAAAAGGGAAAAGAAGATGGTACATGCAGCAAGAAGGATAGGGGTGTAAATCATATTATGAATTATTATTACTTATTTCCTTTGAGACCTCTTGAGTTGAGATCAAGGCTAAACCCTTTTGCTCCTTGCATGGACAATTGATGAAGAAGGAGATGATGAGTGATGATGAAGATGATATAGGAGAAATGGTAGATGATGATATTGCTAGAGAGACTATGGTTAGTAAAGACCTCTGATGTGAGCTATTCTTTGATCAATACATGGGTAGTAGAGATCTCTTATGTGGGTAGGACATGCAGGAAAGAAAAACCATCAAGTACATGATCATCTAGAGTAGTTGTGGCTTGGTTGTTGGGAAGCAGGAGACTATGGTGGGGCTACATTGTCGTGCCCCTACACGCACACCGTGCAACAAGATCTAGAGTGTGGTCTAGAGTGTGGCTTCCTTTTAGATTTAGAGAGCCAATGCCACTTTAGGCATTAGTATTAGTGTCCATGATTCAAAATATTAGATTTTTTAAAGCAAGTTTTTAGTCAATTTTTGATATTCTAGATATTATCTCTTGTAAAAATCCATAAAACTATAGATAAATTTTAGATTAGGATGATATATAAAAGAAAGCATGTAGCTTTCGGTCAATTTGAGATGATTTTGCGTTAAAAAAAGAGATTAGCGAAATTGCGTGACGCACGATCGTTGTTTTCAGGCAGTGAACATCCCTCCGAAAGTTGGAGATGAAGAAGGAGTGATCTAGTAGGATTTTGGCCAGGTGTCATTGTATTTAACCCCCCTTTCAGAGCCATTGGAAGCTTCATAATGCTGAGAAACTGACAGGCTTCATCTCTGTTAGTATTCTTCTATATTTTCTAATTCTTTTTGGGAGTATTCTTCTACATCTTCAATCTCTTTGAACCCCTTCTCTTCCGTCTAGTCCTCTCCTTGAATCTACCTACACCCTGCTGTCTCTTATCTTCAAGAACTTGGCTTAAAACTGATGCCATATTTCATGGTGGATTCCGTGCCACAGTGGATTCCGTGAGGTTTTATGGTGGATTCCGTAAACTTTTATTACCGGGGCTCATAAACAAAGTGGATTCTTTGTGCGAGAAGTCGATGGGGATGCCTATCCTTTTCGAGCATTTTGTTAATTTAGTGTGTACATGGGTGATTCCATAGCGAGTGATTCCGTAAAATACATATTTAAATTAATAAACATTTATGAGTTTAACTCGTGATAAATTAAGGTTAGGATTGATTTCTAACCAATTGATTTATTTATGTAGCTGAAGACTACTAGGTATTCACTTTTGTCGGTTTAATTGTATTATTTTACTAATGATTGTGAATGCTTCAGTTGATGTGTAGAGATAGCAACAGTGGCAGTGGAAAGCATTGGAGGATAGCATATATTCGAGTTATCATCTATATTTTGATGGCCGTATACCTTAGGCATGGCGCCTATATTTTGTCGCGCCTATTTATCAAGGCACTTGATATTTATTTATTATTTTTGTATGCGCATGGGTGCATGATTTAGATATTTGTATTTGGACATTGTATTTGGTATGCCTGACTTCTTGGACGCCCGCCCATTATCTTTATTTCTATTTGGCACAAAAGCAAACTCAAAAGCCAAAAGCATGCTATTTCGTAATTTGGGTTATTATTTGAGCTTGAAGATGATTAATACATAAAAATACATGCTTTGTGGAGCGCTCACACAAGGCATGGGGGGGGATTGCACCCAATTGGTCTCTTGTTCATGTCATGCAAGTCTTCTACATTGATTTGTGTGTAAAAAGTAGAGTTCTTTTGTTCTTGGGGACCTTCTGACACTCACTACGCGCACTTACGGCATCCGATCTGTGCACCAGTGGTATCAAAGAGAAGCTGAGATCGAGAGCTTCCAATCACTTACCATCTCGCGCGAAGGCGGAGCTCCTGGAACGATCGAGATCTAAAGTAAGTTTCATTGTGAACGGTTGATACGGGTGAATTCTTAGCGGTCAAGAACCTCTATCTGCAGCCTCTGATCGCGAAGGACCGGCCTGAGGAGGCGGAGGACCACATCAACATCTCCTTCTTCAAGTCATTTTGAACAGTCAATAGTAAGCTTTCATATCCACAAGCTTTACTTCAAAGTTTATCAAGCCTTAGTAAAAAGATTTATAAGAAGCTTAAAAAGTTTCAATCACAAAATTCGGTGAGATGGGCGGCAAAAATATAATCTGGACGGCGTCGAATCAGTGGAGGACATGAATATGTCCTAAAAATTCACGACGGATTCAGAAGCTTAAAGCTTCTTAGTTTTCCAAGTCTACTAAGGCTCCCTAATCTCCCAAGTTCTCTTACTTCTCCAAGTTTACTTACTCCTGCAAGTTTTGCAAGTCACGGAAGTCAAAACAGACTTATCTCAATTACTCTCATAAAGATTGTTCTTGCGCAGAAGCACAGAATTACGGAATTGCTCCCTAGAAGACTCTGTTCACACATATAGACTTGCTAAACTAGTTTTAGTAAACGCAGAAGGTCACATGCAGTTTCTACGAAGACTACGAATACCGCAATTGCAAAAGACAGACTGTAAAAGCCAAACAAAAATTTATAAGCCTTGTATACTCGACTTTGAGCTACGCTCATCCCGCTAATCAGATTTCGAGAGTGTGAGGTCTTTTGGATTTTTACAGGATGACGGAATAAAATATGGACGATTTTATGGTTGAAGGTGATTTACCCGAACCAACGATGGAACAAAAATTGGATTTGATTATGATGCAGCTTGATGAAGAACGAAGAGCCCAACAAGCTTTGCAAGTTCAATTGGCCAATCTACAACGATCTACCACCGACAAAGATGGACCGCAACCTGAAGATCTTATTCGACGTACCATCGATGCGACGCTCGAAACTCAATCCATCCGCAAAGAAACAAAGATAAGTAAAAGAAACTTCAAATTTCGTACTTTCAATGGATCTCGAGATGGAAAGACTATACTTGCATTTATCAGTCAGTTTGATGATTACTTTCATGAAGAGACATATGCTGAGAAAGATAAAATTAAATGTGTCACTAATCATTTAGTCGATCAAGCATCTCTATGGTGGACTGTGGTTTGCAAGAGCATTGATTGTCCCACTACCTGGGAGAGTTTCCAAAAGAAGTTTTTGCAGAATTTCCTTCCTCCTCAATTCCATGAAAAAGCCATAAAGCAATGGGATCTTCTACAGCAAAGAGAACATGAACCTATTTCTCAATACACTGAACATTTTTGGAATGCCCTACTGCAACTTCGAATGCTTGAAGATGTACGTGAAGCGACTCACAAACACAAGTTTATGTCTAGCTTACTTGGACATTGCTATGCTGAAGTCAATATGTTCAAGCCAACAACCCTTGAAGATGCAATTTCCTTGGCTCATGACACTGAAGACAAGATTCGAGGAAGAGACAAGCGCCCACAACAATTTCAAGCTAATGGTAACTATGGTTCCAAGCAATTCAATTCAAATTTTAGAAGATTCAATCAAAGTCGTTTTCTTCCATCATCATTCCGTAAGTCTTGGACATGACCACCTGTTTTGCCATCAAATACCAATCAAAACCCTAAGCCATCCTCACAGCCAAATCCCAATATTTCTAGACTTTCTGCCATTGCCAACAATGTATATAAAGCCAAACCCATAGTTTGTTACAAATGCCATCAACCTGGACATCTAGCAGCCAATTGCCAATCGAAAAAGCCACCTATCCATATCAATTATCTTGGAGCAACGGAAGAAGAAGAACATGAGGAAATGCCTGACTTTACAGAAGATGATGACGACATTGCTACTACTTCGGATACTTTGCCAGGTATACCAACTCCACATTCTTTGTTGACAATGAAATGTTTAGTGCGTGGTAAAGAAAATATTATTTTGCATGACGATGGTAGCACACATGATTTTATTTCTGCAAAGTTAGTCACAGAATTGAATTTACAAACTGTTTCTACACATTATCGTATTAAAGCGGCATTCTTAGACACAAGATATAATGGAGCACAAGAGGTGCATAACTTAGAAATTAAAATTGGTGACTACACTGAACGAAGGAATTTTCTAGTTGTACTTTTATAGTCTAGTGATATTATCCTAGGTATACCTTGGTGTTATCAGTGTAATCTTGACATAGATTATTCTATGCATTCAATTAAAATTTAAACAAATCACATTGCATGGTATTCACGCATCCAATAATTTTCCACTGCTTACTCATACTCAAGCTAAACGTGCATTACGTAAAAGTAGTAAATCTTATTTAATTTGGGTGAATGAACTTCAAGCTAAAGAAAAACATATGCATCCTAGGCATAAACAATTTCTTGCTCAATTTAAAGATTGTTTTGCTGATGATTTACCACCTGGACTACCACCTTCACGACCTGAATATCACAAAATAGACTTAATTCATGGTACACAACCACCATGTAAAGCACCATATAGGCATAACCAAATTGAACAGAAAGAAATTCAAAATCAAGTAGAGGAATTGCTAAACAGAGGATTAATTAGACCTAGTAGTTCTCCATTTGGTACACCTATTTTATTAGTAAAGAAAAAGAATAATACTTATCGCATGTGCATTGATTATCGTGCCCTGAATAAAATTACAGTTAAGAATAGATATCCGATTCTTAGGGTAGATGATATTATGGATAAACTACAAGGTTCTGCCATATTTAGTAAGATAGATCTTAAATCTGGTTATCATCAAGTGAGATTGGATAAATCTGATATATTCAAAACTGCATTTAGAACACAATTTGGACATTATGAATTTCTAGTGATGCCTTTTAGATTAACTAATACACCTGCTATATTTAGTCGAATGATGAATCGCATATTTTTGAAATATCAGCATTGTGTTATAGTATTCTTTGATGATATAGTGGTATTCAGAAAAAAATGAGAATGAGCATTATGAACATCTGTCTTTAGTTTTCAAGTTGTTAAAAGATAATCAATTGTATGCTAATCCAAAAAAGAGTGAATTCTTTCAAACAAAAATTGAATATCTAGGTCATATTGTTTCATCATAAGGTATTAAAGTTTACCCTAAAAAGATAGAAGCAATATTAAATTGGCCCATACCCAAAAATGTGCATGAGTTATGTTCTTTTCTAGGTCTTGCTAGTTTTTATAGAAAGTTTGTGAGAAATTTTTCATTACTTGCTTTGCCTTTGACAAAACTTTTAAAGAAAGGTATTGTGTATAACTAGTGTGATAATCAACAAAAATCCTTTGATTTATTGAAACATGCATTAACCCATGCTCCTGTATTACAACTACCTAATTTCAATAGACCATTCTTTTTAGTAGTTACTGATACTAGTGGATCTGGAATAGGAGCCGTACTTATGCAAGATAATCATCCCATAGCCTATTCTAGTTATAAAGTGAAACCATCCGAACTTAAATATTCTACATATGATAAAGAATTGCTAGTTGTAGTACAAGCCTTACGTCAATGGAAATATTACTTAATGGGTTCTGAGTTTATGATTAAAACTGACCAACAAAGCATTAGACATCTCCTTAGTCAACCCCAAATATCTGACAGACATATTAAACTGGGCAGCTTTCATTCAAAGTTTTCATCCCCTTATCCAATATCAACCCGGAAAAGAGAATGTAGTAGTCGATGCTTTAAGTAGAAGACCTACAATTCATAATATTTCTGTCATATCATTTGATTCCCTTATCCCTATGAAAGATACTTATCATCAAGATTTTACTTTTCAAGCTGATTGGAATAAATTAGTTGAAAATAATTGGATTCCTATTGATTCACTGTCTTACAATAATGGATTCATGTTTTATGAAAAGAGATTGTGTGTGACTATTCCATTTAGATCTTTTGTTTTGAATGAGATTCATTGTCCTCCATATCAAGGTCATAGAGGTATTATATCTACTTTACGTACATTGACTGAAGATTTTTATTGGTCGCATATGGACACTGATGTATCTAACTTTGTATCTGAATGTTTAGTTTGTCAAAGAGTTAAAAGACATCATGGTAAATAGTATGGTTTACTAATGCCATTATCTATTCCATCAAGACCATGGGAATAGATTTCTATGGATTTTATTATTGGTTTACCTAACACTAAAGCTAACCATGATATGATTCAGACTGTTGTAGACAGGTTTAGCAAACAAGCATATTTCATTCCATGCAAGAAAACTTTAACTGCATCTCAAGCAACTCAATTGTTTTTAAAAACTGTTTTTACTAATCATGGTTTACCAAAAGTTATTATTTTTTATCGTGATTCTAGATTTTGTAATAATTTTTGGATTACTCTGTTTGCTAACTTAGGAACAAAGATTGATTTTTCATCTGCATTTCATCCTTAAACTAATGGTCAAACAGAAGCTACTAACGGTACTATTTTAGATCTTTTACGTGCTTACACTATTTCAAAACCACACACATGGAATACACATCTACATTTACTTCAGTTTGCATATAACAATACTCCACACACAACTATAAAGAAAGCACCATTTGAAGTTATTTATGGTTATAGATTGCCTACACCTGTTGCATCGTTATCAAATAAGATTTAGACTGCTGATGATATTGCTAATATGCACGCTATTATTTTTAATGAAGTTAAAGATATGATTGCCAAAGCCAGCAATCATATACAAAACAAGCCAATAAGAAAAGACAAGCCATGAATTTTAAAGTTGATGACTATGTTTGGTTACGTATAGAAAAACGTAGATTACAAAGTGTAGATAAACACCCAGTTGTGAAATTAGCACCTAGATTCTATGGACCATTCAAGATCATACACAAAATCAACAACAATGCATTTAAACTAGAACTACCACCACATTGGAAAATTCACAACACCTTTCATATTAGTTTATTACGACCTTTTAGAGGCCAATTACATGTACACCCTGTCTATGAAAACCCACCTTTGTTAGATGAAGAGACTGAAATCCTTGAGCCTGAAGCTATTATAGATACTGACTTTATGACCACTAGAACTGGCCGTAGATATTCTAGATATTTAGTCAAGTTTAAAAACCATCCTGTTGAAGAGGTCCAATGGATGCATACTAGAGACTTAAATACTTTCCCCACTCTGTTAGCTCCACATTGAGCTAATAGCAATTAAGGACAATTGCTATCCCACCCCGGGGGTATGATGCCAAGAGGCATATTTCACAGTGGATTCCGTGAGGTTTTACGGTGGATTCCGTAAACTTTTATTACCATGGCTCATACACAAAGTGGATTCTTTGTGCGAGAAGTCGATGGGGACACCTATCCTTTTCGGGTGTTTTGTTAATTTAGTGTGTACATGGGTGATTTCATAGCGAGTGATTTCGCAAAATACATATTTAAATTAATAAACGTTTATGAGTTTAGAGTGCGCACTCGTGATAAATTAAGGTTAGGATTAATTTCTAACCAATTGATTTATTTATGTAGCTGAAGACTGCTAGGTATTCACTTTTGTCGTTTTAATTGCATTATTTTACTAACGATTGTGAATGCTTCAGTTGATGTGTAGAGATAGTAGCAGTGGCGGTGGAAAGCATTGGAGGATAGCGTGTATTCGAGTTATCATCTATATTTTGATGGGTGCAAACCTTAGGCATGGTGCCTATATTTTGTTGCGCCTATTTATCAAGGCGTTTGATATTTATTTATTATTTTTGTATGCGCATGAACGCACGATTTAGATATTTGTATTTGGACATTGTATTGGGTATGCCTGACTTCTTGGGCGCCCGCCCATTATCTTTATTTCTATTTGGCACAAAAGCAAACTCAAAAGCCAAAAGCGTGCTATTTTGTAATTTGGGTTATTATTTGAGCTTGAAGATGATTAATACATAAAAATACATGCTTTGTGGAGCGCTCACACAAGGCATGGGGGAGATTGCACTCAATTGGTCTATTGTTCATGTCGTTCAAGTCTTCTACATTGATTTGTGTGCAAAAAGTAGAGTTATTTTGTTCTTGGGGATCTTCTGACACTCACTACACGCACTTACGGCATCCGATCTGTGCACCAAAAACCTTCAACCCTTCTCTTATCTCTACCATCTTTGAAGTCAAAGCTCTTGAACCCCCATACATTATTCTCTTGCCAAAGCCCGGTGGTGACCTTCAACCCTACACGCTGAGACATTGGTGAACCCGACATGAAGGCCAGTGTAAGAGAACTCCAAGATGGGGGATTCTTCAAGAGATACTCTACAACAATTGGTACGCATACTGCAGGAGACTCAACAATAACAAATTCAAATGTTACAATAACAACAACAAAGGCAAGATGAAGAGAAGATTTATTCCACAGCTATCAAGGCCCTAAAGGAAGTTGGGCGTGAATTAAAATAATTTAATGGTTAAAATGTCTCTGTTTTTATTCACTTATATGTTGAAAAAATGCTTTTCTTTAGTGTACCACAACATGCATGGAGCCGTTATTTTGCCAGACTAGCCAAGCATGGTCTTCAAGAAAGAATCCATGGTCTTTTTCAACAAGATGTGGATTGGGCTGCATTCAAAAAAGCCCTACGCAAAGAATTATTCTTAGAAGACTCTGGCCTAATGACGAAAAAAAGTTTCACTGAATGGGTTGAAAAACCCAATAAAGGTTTAGCTGCAACAGCTCTATACCATGAGTTTGAAAGTAAATTTGGACAACTTGATGCTGAAGGCCAACAAAGTATGGAAGGTCAGAAGATTGAATTATTCCTTAAGGTTGTAGATCCCATTCTGCAAGAGAAGCTTGCTGATCACCTAGAAGATGCTACCTCCGATTCAGGAGTCAAGACTACATGGACACATGTTACTGATGTAGTTAACATGATTGCTCGAGGAGAGCGGATGCAACTAAGATTGGGCTCTACTTCAACTTCAACAACTCCATTGATGGAGCTTGTTCCACCTTCAAAATCCCCTATTCCTTTGACTAATCAACCAACTCTTTCTTCTTCTGTTTCTTCTAAAAATGATATAATAGATGAACTCATTAAAAGCATGTGTGACCTTCATCTGAATCTTACAGAAATTAGTTCCAAAGTAGAGATGCTGGATATCAAAGTCGAAGAGCGAGGACGAGCATCAACTCAAAGACTCATGAGAGAAGGCTTTAAGAGGCGTTGTATTTGGTGTGACAGCCAACAACATGACAAGAGGGAGTGTTCTACCTTCCGTGAGGCTGAAACACAAAAGCTTGTCTTTTGGAAAGACGAAAAAATTCATGCTGCTGAAACTGGTCTTCCACTGGAGCCAAATTTTGGCAATGGTGGAATGAAGAAAAGATTAGAAGATTTAGCTGTAAAGAATACCTATGCAACAATTGATGCAACTACCTATGGGCTGCAAATTGAGCCAATTAAATCAAGTTTGAAAGCATGTAAAGCTAATGTGCAATCTAAAGTATGGATATAGGCACTAGATCAAATGGAACATGGTAAAGCAGCCAAAGAAGATTTGGCTAACGCCAATCAATATATTCAAGGAATAACTGGTTGGAAAGAACCGGTAGATTCTTTTTCTTCCTTTGCACATTTGGCTGACGTCAATCATAAAGAAGCCTTGATTGAAGAAAAGAGAAGAAGAGGAGATGAGAACTAGGGCCTTCCTCTTCTGGCCCTCCAAAACGGGTGACTAGAAGAACACCTGAACAACCAAAGCTTGCTGAAAATATAACCCCAAATCAAGAGATGGAAGATGCGCCACAAACAAAGACGACTGAAGAAAAGAAGAAAGGCAAGCAGCCAGGCTACAAATTGCAGTCTGACATAGAATCTGCAACCAATCTCAAACGAGTCCTAGAAGAACGAATTCTAGGAAGCAAAATTGAATTCACCTTAGGCAAAATTCTTGGAATTGCCAAATGTGAATTCCATGATGTAATTATTAATGTAATCAAAAGGAAAAGACAATATGTTGGTGATGAAGAAACTGTGCATGCTTTTTTGCAAGTTCTTCAAGTTTTTGTGCAGGATGAAGAGAAGCTGACTTCACAAGAAATTCAACTTGAAGCAACTAAATAATTAATTGCAGCAATTGAAGCTGAAGATAAAGAAAACATGAATGCAAAAATTAAAGAAGTGAAAGCTGAAAATGTAATGGTCGACTGGTCCAAACCAGTTGAGCAGCCCACCTCTCAAAAAGGAGGCCGTCTACAGCACATGCATGAGGAAGAAGAGGCTCGGTTCATTCCAAGCAGTCACTACTCCCGTACACATTGGGAAAGAGCAACAACGGAGACAGTCGTCAAAATTGGAGAAAAAGAAACACCATGTATTGCACTCTTAGACCATGGCTCGGAGATAAACGTCATGGCAAGGAGTCTCTATGAAAGTGGCGGATGGCCCATAGATGTTGATCCAAGTTGGCGAATGAGAGCTGTAAATAACTCTTCTGGAGAGTTATATGCTGCATGTCCTAATGTGCAAGTAACTATTGGAGACATAAAAGACAATTTTCACTTTTTTGTTCAAGACTCTTGTAGTTACCCTATCATTCTTGGGCAATCTTACATACTTGAAGCCCACTTGGAAACAAAAGCTCTTGATGATGGTTCTTCCTATGCTCGAATCCAAAGCAAGGATAATGAACGAGCTATCCAATTTCTTACTGTGTGTGTTAACCATCAGCGAAACAAAGATCGACTGCGTGATTATCATGTGCCTCCTAATGCCCGAGAATTCAAGGGTTTTCGGGCTGCACTACCAACACATTGGCTGAAAAAAGGGAGCTGAAAACTTATGACATGATGGCTAAAAATGAAGATATTTCAGGCATTTTTTTTGGACTAATTACTACCAACACATTGGTTGAAATATATGCAGCTGCTCATGCAAAAAATCAGTCCATAGAAGTATGTACATTGGATTTTTATCAAACAATTCAAGAATTTGTTGAACAAGAAGACAATGGTTTACTCAACAAGCCTAAAGCACAAGTGGAGACAAAATACAAGATAGTGGATAAGAAAGTCAAACTTGTGGCAGTCCCACTACCTCCTGAAAGTGAAGGGCTCGCTGATAGGACAACAAATTAGCTAAGTCTTCGTGATCCTTCCAACATTGGTCACAAATTCACATCTGAAAGTATAAAAGAGCTCAAAATAGGTGAAAATTCTTTCCTTTCACAGGTTGAAAAACACTCTTTTATGCAAATGCTAATGAAACATGGAAAAGCTTTTGCATTTCAACCAAGTGAAATAGGCTATGTGGATCCAAATATTGTGGCTCCTATGGTCATTTTTACGGTCCCACATGTGCCTTGGAACCTCAAGCCCATTCCCATTCCAAGGGCGCATCTGCCCAAATTATTGGAACTTCTAAATGAGAAGATCAGAATGAAGATTTTAGAACCTTCTTCAGCACATTACTCAAATCGATGGTTTATTGTGCCTAAGAAAAACGGATCTTTACGATTCATTCAAGATCTACAGCCTGTCAATCGTGTCACAATCCGAAATGTTGGTTCGGGTCCAATTGTTGATGAGTTTGCTGAAGCTTTTGCAGGTAGAGAAATTTATTCTATGGACGACCTATATTCAGGATATGACCAATTTCAGCTTTCATTAGAAAGCCGAGACATTACCACAATGAAGACACCTCTTGGATTGGTCCGCATGTGCACTCTACCACAAGGTGCAACAAACTCCGTAGCCCATATGATGAATGCCATGCACAAAGTCTTAAGGGACTTTATTCCACAACTTACTCTTCCATTTCTTAATGATATACCTGTCAAGGGATGTGAAGTCAATGAAAAGAATGAGGAGCTTGACAAAGATGGTTGCAAGACATTTGTAGTTAGCCATATTCATGATTGTGACAGGATTTTGACAAGGCTAGAAGAGGTACATCTTACCCTTTCTGGAGCTAAGTCCATTTTTGGAGTAGAAGAAGTCCTAGTGGTCGGTCATCTATATGGCCCCTATGGACACAAACCTTCTCCAATCAAGATAGATGCCATTAGCAGAATGCAAGAAAAATGCACAAATGTTTTAGAGGTGAGAAGATTTCTTGGCGCATGTAATGAAGGGGACCTAGAGAGAGAAGGGGAGAACGAAGAGACTGCAGAGAGGAGAGAGAGAAAGAGAGAGAAAGAGAGAGAAAGAGGGTGACAAGGAGAGAGAAAGACTAGAAGTAGAGAGAGAAAGGCAAGAAGAGGAGAGAGAAGTGGCTGGCAGCCATGGAAGGACAGGGAAGAAGGTGAAAGGACAAATGTGTATTCATCAAATGGTGCCTATCCAATGTCCCTTACAACATTTATACTTAGGTCAACTTGACCTAAGTATTTCCCCTCCATTACAATCCATCCCCACTCAAAATGAAGTTTTTGTCCTCAAAAACAAAGATCGGACTTATTGGCATAGCCAAGTAGTGGGCTGCAGAGTACTACTCTGTACAACATTACAAGTGGCAAAAGGTGGGGGGGGGGGGAGTTCTTGGCATAGACCTAGTAAAAGATTGCGTAATATTCAAGAGTAGTACTAGTCTATGCAGAGGGTCAAGGTCAGCCTGTAGCCACCCGGGTCAAAAGGGAAAGTGGTATCGCTGCCATACATTGGATCAGCTTTCGTAAGGTCAAAGTCAAGTACAGCTGGAAGCATGATCAGCATGGTGGTATTCTCTAGCTCTTCCATAAGCCTCTCAAGCATCACCATGCTCTGTATGACTGAAGCATATGAGGCTGAAGTCACCATTGCATGGACTGCATCAACCTCTAAGTGCTGCATATTCATAGACCCTGCATTCTTAGTGATGTCCAAGCATTTAAACGGCAGGTCTGTGGACTGACCGGGCTCCCACATGGGGTCATGATCATCCAAATTCACATGCTGCCCATGGTCTTCTTTCTTGAGCTGAAGTTCTTGTTGTGGACCCATACCAAAATGGGCTTCAACAAGATCTTCTCCATCCTTTGCATCATAATACTCTACTACCAAAAGTATTTTGGCACTCTTTGCCCTGCATGTAGCTTGATGATTACAAGCTATTGGCTTAGCACATCGATAGCATAAGCCCGCAGCATGCAATTCCCGTATCGTATCACTAGTAAGGTTTCTAATGCGTTTAGCCTTAGATAGTGATTTACACACATGCTCATCACCATCGGTCAGCTCAGTAATAGTTCTGACATCCTGCTTATAGTCATCTTGCTGCTCATGTACAACAGATGGTTGTCCATGCTCATGACCATAATGCTTATGCTATCCATATGGATGGTCATACCAATGTGGCTGCTGCTCATAATGATATTCATGCTGTCCATACTGCATGTGGTGATAATAGCCCTGCTGCGTATCAGAGGGACAATTTGGTTGAGCATATGCATTTGCTTCCACTGATGTTTGCTGCTCACGTACATAAGCATACTGCTCATATACAACAGATGGTTGTTTATGCTCATGACCATAATGCTCATGCTGTCCATATGGATGGTCGTAGGAATGTGGCTGCTACTCATAATATTCACACTCATCATATACATATTGACTATAAGTAGGTGCATGCACTTGCCTTTGCACATTGAACCCATGCCAATGGTCATGGTACTCATAATGTCCATGAGAATGCCCATACATGCCTTGCTGACCAAAATGTCCATGGGTGCCATGCTACCCATGCATTATATGTGGACCAAACTGATTATTAGGGCCGCTGCCCATGTGCACTTGCATTGGGGCCTTGCTGCCCAAAATTTCCATGCTGCCCATGCATTACATGCAAACCAAACTGAACATTGGGTCATTGCTGCCCAAAACTGCCATGTGCATGCTGCCCATGTGCACCCTGCATACTATGTTGCCCAAAATTTGCATTTTGCCCTTGCATATAGCTTCCACTATGGAGAAGCTGGGGTGCCAAGGGTGGTCTTGAAGGATTCATAACTGGAGAGGGAAGGAGGGGTTCATCATGTCGGGTGGAAGGCTCACACGTCCCATAAGTGCTATGGGGAATGCCATGGGTATCACCGAGACCTTGTGGGCCACGCCCAATCTCCAAGGGAGGGCGGTTAGCCTCACGAGGAGGGACATACTCCTTGGGTCGATCCAAAGGGGGGGCAATGGTGGGGTTGAGGGCACCCATATGCTCTATGAGTAAGTCCATCTTGGCCATCATCGCGGAATGATGGTGGTCCTGGCGGGTTTCCATCTCCCTGTGGCGTTGCTCCATCTCTCGATGTCATTCAGCGTGACAGGTCTCATGTTGGCATAAGGTTTGGTTGAGCATAAATAAGCGGTCTATCTCGAGGGCACCTTCTTCAAACATGTCTTCACGATCCTCTTGGGCTGAGCTAGGATCGTTCATTGAGGCATGGGAGTCCCTTATTTCGCGCTGAAATTCCTCCTGGGCCTTTGCTTTACCCTTGTGGCCTGCCATCCCAAGTGCAGTCCACCAGACTCCCTTGTTACAAAAATGCCGATAACTTGAGCTAGGAACTCCCATTGTCAAACTTTCTGATTCAAATGAAAGCCCTCGATCCCCTCTATGAGTCTATGTAAAAATATCTCTAATAGTAAATGATCAGGGCTTTGCTGTAATCACTTTTTGTGGGCTGACTGTGTAGGACTGCTGCCTGTCCCACAGTACTTCTGGGCACAAAACTGAGTGTATCTCCCAAACCGTAGTGCGGAATGGGGAGATTTTTAGTTCTGATTGAAGGGGAGGATGCCCTCTTCGAATCAAGCTATAGAGCGCGCACTCGGTCACACAAGAAGGCTTTGTTGTAATAGACTTTTGTGGGCTGACTGTGTAGGACTGCTGCCTGTCCCACAGGATCACTGCATACAAAAGTGGCTGTAACTCTCCAATGGGAGCTCCAATCGGGCAGCTTTCAAGCTCTAGTCAAAGATATCAATCCCCTCTACGCAAAGAGCATAGGTATGTAATAACAGGTCTTATACAAAAAATTCTGTAATAAGAAATGTGTGGCTGAACTGTGCAGTCCAGCGCCCTGTTTTTAACTCTGAGAGGCCTGTTTTGAACAGTCGATACCCTGTAGGGTCTAACCAACTTATCAAACTGAATGAGGACCTTGGGAGACCTATGAGTTGGAAGTTGTCCTGTAAATCATTGTAGGTTGAAAGTCGCTGCTAATATGATCCAAACCATTGCCACCATGGCCAAATGCATTTGCCAATAAGAGCATAACCGTGTCAAACATGATCATCTCAAGACCAATCATAAGCATCATTACCAAGATTGCTAATCAAAGGCATAGGCATGTCCCATGAGTACCATTGCCACTTGCATAAATATCTTCATACCAACATGAGCATATAAGTGCCACTATCAAGAGAATCAAAGTGCCAAGCCTTTTGTTACTTCAGGATCCTGAGCTACACGTGCTTGCTACTACAAAAATGTTATAGCTCAAGTAGTATGTCAAGAGGCAGAACTTCTCTTGCAGACGGGAGGATCAACCCCAGCTTCTGAAGCAAGACAGTGAAAGTGGAGTCAGCAAGATGTGTGATATTGCCTTTTCAGCACTCCTTGCACGCAATAATTGTACCCTTGTTTGCCTTGACATAAATTATATCTATCCCAAATGCTTCTAGAAACTCTAAAATGAGTTTCCACCCCATGTAGAACAACTATTTCTGTCCTCCAACCTGTTCACAGGAAATCTACCATTTTCTCTTTCTGGCTTGAGCAACTTGGCTACATTGAATGTCAGTGGTAATCAATTGTCAAGCAACCTTCCTGATATATTTGCCAAGTTAGAGCTTTTGACCACCCTGGATCTGTCAAACAATGACTTGGATGCTGTGTGCCAAACAGGTTCAAATCCTTATGTTGAAGCTCCAGCTTCAAAGCATTGACCTAAGCAGTGGACTCTTGCACTCTTCTTTCTAATAAATAAACTTTTGTCCAAGCATCATTGGAAGTGTTGCTATCTCCCTTTCAGAAGACAAGTCCTCAGGAGGACTTTTGAAGCTACAGCAGCAACAGACCTTGGCCTTGGCAGCACATATAGTCCTGCGGGTGAAGGGAAATAGGGAGGGATCCTAGGAGCTGGGTCTGCAGATCTTGAATGGGGTGAAAGGATCCCTTCAAACAGCAGAACATGTACTCTGGTCATACTATGTTCAGGATTGTAACTCTGCTTTCTCTTCCAAGTCCTCGCACTAACTCCTTACCATGAACTCCTCTAGAACAGTGTATGATGATATATCTAGACAGAATCAGTTGTAAACCAAACATTGCCGGTGTTGGCTTGAAAACCAATAAGACTAGACTGAAAATGCTAATACAAAAGCTAGCTTTGCTCCCACCAAGTTGGTTTTGTGATCCTGAATTTCTTTCTTGGAGTTGTCTCTATGGTTTTAGGCTGAGAGGATGGTTTGACCCTGCCAGTAACAAAGCTATGAACTGCAGCTGCATTTACTTTTGCAAGCAACTGTAGCTTTTGATCTTCATCTATGGGAGAAGAATAGCATTGCTTTGAAGAACCTGAGAAAATTGATGATGCTTGTATAGCTGCCCTTTTTCACTTTCTGTTGGCTTCAAAGTTCCTGGCAAACTTGACTTTAAAAGCCTCTTCTGCATCTTCTTTTGAGGGAGGATGGACAGTATGAATGATCCGAGAACTCCTGAATGATCCGAGCTTCTTACTCAAATTAAGGATGGATTTGCTAATGGAAAGGACCTTGTTGTGACTGTCATGCCTGTGATTAATGTTGAATCTGCCCTTAGATCCCTCCTCATTGTCACCATTTCCAAGAGCAAGCAACCAGATACTTCTGGACTGCAAAATCTACTAAAACCGCTTGGTGACGTTCTGACAAAAGCATCAACCTTGACAGAAGGCAGAAGAACTCATGCGTACAATCATCTTAAAGTAATTATAGAAAGCTTGTTAGCACTCAGATGGGTTGCTTTTACTAGAAAAGATTGTGGAGTCGAAGATAGAGCTCAATGGGACTAGCTTCAGGTTCATTCCATTTGGCTCAGGCAGGAGGAGTTGTCCAGGGAGTATTATAGCCTTGCCAATACTGGCATTAGTGTTGGGCAAGCTGGTGCAGGCCTTTGAGCTTCTGCCTCCACTTGGCATGGATTAAGTGGACCTGAGGTCTGATGGGGGGGAGCTGAGTCTCAGTATTGCAGTGAAGTCCACTATGGTTGTCAAGCCAATTGAAGACAAATGGGTTTCAATAAGTACAAACGTGCCCAAGATTCAAAACTGTAGTGAAAATGCATTACTACTCCTGCCATGCATGATCGATGAGTGGCATATATTGGGGTGGTATTTTTTTTCTTTTGATAGCTTTGATGTGCCAGAGGACTGCATTTCTCAAAACTCGTTTGAGTCTATATAAGCTGTGGTGCCCGAATATTCAGTAGTAGCAGTCATGATTTGCTTCGTTGTTCATGCCACTATTTTGAGTTTGTTGACCTCATGATGACAATGAGGGCAAGGTGCTGAGAGTAAAGATGATAATGAAGGAAGGAGTTCAAAATTTCACCCATGTGCATCTCTTTGATGAGGGATCGTCAACCAGCATCACCTCGGGTTCAATAAGGCGGTGCAGGAAGCAACAAGTAGCCTTATGGGTTTCTTTGCATTCAATTTGCACCCTGTTGCTGTGTCCAATTATGGATTCGTCTCTACACTTCCTGGCCGTGAGAACTTCCCTGACACCAAGGCCCCAATGAACGGATGCTTGTGTATCAGTTTATGCTGCCTAATGGCACCCTTCGAGGGTTGTTAACCCCAACACGAAGAAAGCAAAAGGAAGTGGAAAAGACGCAGGGCAAAGGCGGAAAAAAGGTAGCCCGACTGAAGAAAGAAAAGGAGAAAAGGCCAAAATCGCAAGGGCAACCTTAAAAGTCCAAGGCAAAGGCAAAAGGGGAAAGGCACATTTTAAAATAAAAAGGCACACCCTAAATTCTTGTAAAAGAGCGTCGGGCTCTCACCCGTGCAATTTGTAAATGTAGACGGGCGGTGGACAGGAAGCTAGGAAGATAGAAGGACAATGGGAAAAAGGGCCTAGGCTATGGCCGGCCATGTAAAAAGGGGAAAAGGGGATGACCGCCCAAAAGGGATTTAGGGTTTTGTATATAAAGTTGAAAAGTGAATGAGAAGCTCATTCTTGTGTGTGGCCAAAAGTAGCTCTCCTCTTCTTCTTATTCTTCTTGTTCTTGCTTGCTTGAGCTTGTGCTTGAGAGAGGGAGTGTGAGAGTGTGAGGGAGTGAGTGTGTGAGGGTGAGGAACCGAGGAGGAGAAGCTCTCCATCGTCTCCTCTCTTCTTCTCTTCTCTTCTCTTCTCTTCTCTTCTCTTCTCTTCTCTTCTCTTCTCTTCTCTTCTCTTGCTTGCAGCAATGGAGCTTGGAGCGTGGAGCTTGAGGATGGAGCTTACTTGAAGCTTGCACTTGGATTGTGGAGCTACCGGAGTGCGCGGGAGAGGAGGTAACTCGAATGTCATCAAGGTAAGCTCACTATACCTGTAAGGTATGCATTGCGCGTCGGCTATGTGAGAGGTAGCCATTAGTGCTCGGCTTGGAATGCTTGAATCAATAAGCGGTCCGTGGGTCTTGGCGGTTGAGTGAAAGCTCCCACATTTTGGTTCTGTTGCCAAGACCAACGAATTCAAGCCTTGAGCGCTTGCACGCTTCGAATCGAGCATTGGAGTTGGGTTTTCCCCGGAGCGGTGCTTGAGGTAGATAGGTAGGAAGCGAGGGGGTTGAAGAGGGTATTCGATCTCCTTGGCAAGTAGGTTTTTTGCTTTCTTGAGATTTATGTTGTGGAATGGAGTAGTGTAGGTATTTAGTTTGTGATTTGGATGCATTTAGGATAGGAAAAAAACAAAGAAAAAAAAAGAAAAAAAAAGTAAACAGTAGGGTTCTCTGTTGCTGTATAATAGGCTAAAACAGGGAAACATGGGACCAGATTCAAGTTTCTGGGTGAGACAGGGACAGGGAACTAGCTGTAAGGTTTTGCAGTGCTGGGAAAGGACCTTAAGAGGCATGGGAGGTCTGGGCAGACCTCAGTTCCTTGGTTTGCCTTGTGTGAGAGAAAGAGAGAGAGAACTTCTGGTTCACAGGACGAGGAAGTGCTACCCCGATTTCTAGGCGCCGACGATTCATGCTGATCCAGGTGAGTCTGGTGTTTTCCAACAAGTGCTCTAATCAGATCTAGAAAATCTGTGGTGATTGTGTGCAGCAGACAATGAGGAGGGGTCAAACGCGCGGGAATAGCGCCCGCCGCCGATGCAGTCGGACCAACTCGCAGTGGTCCGATTCCCAGAATCGGACAACCCGAGTTCTGGAGTCGGACCGTCCGACTGAGAGTGAGTCGGACCAGTGTGGTTCGATTCCCAGAATCGAACTAAGCCCGATCGGACGTGCCACGTGGCACTCGAACCACTCAGATTCAGACCAACCCAAAATCGGACGTCCGACTCTGATAATCGGACTACTCAGACTCGGACCACTCAGACCAAACCGTCCGATTTTGAGAATCGGACGATTGGACCAACCTGTCCAACTCGGACACTCAGACCAATCCATAATCGGACCACTCAGAATCGGACCTACCAGAATCGGACCACCCTGTCCGATCCGATTCCCAGAATTGGACCACTTTGAAAATCATACCACTTTTTGATCCGACTCCCTGAACTGGACGTGACCAAAATCGGACCACTAGGCCGATCGGACCAACCCAAAATCGAACATCCGACTCTGATAATTGGACTCCTAAAAATCGGACATCTTAGAATCGGACCAAAAACTGTCAAAATCGGACAGGTATCTTGAACACAAATTCTTACGCATCTAAGCCCCAAAGTTGACCCAGGACCACGTAGAGCTAAAGGCACATCACAGATCCATCACTAGGCTGAAACTCAGAGCAAGTAGTTCAAAATTTGGCTATAAACGGTCCTCCAAATTGTGTATGGATTTTACCATAACGGCCCTGCGGGTCGGGGGGGACTGGCCCCCCCGAACCCCCGCAGAGGGGGCTCTACCCCCTCCACACCTCCCCCAAGTAGGTTGGAGAGAAAACGCGCGTCGTGTCAGGTCTTCCAAATTGGACCCTAGTGAAGTAATGGCTCTACACGAGCATGGAATCTCACTTGCAAAAGAGCAGCCAAAAGCCCACACCCAAATAGAGAGAAACGGAGACCCTAGAACATCAATGGGCCAATCTAGCCATCAAGGGCAAAAAGGCCACGCCACGAGAACACAAAGACATTGTGTTCAGACCGTGTCTAGTCAGAGCAAAATGCAACTTCAGCAAGCTACAAATGCGAATATGACTAGACATGACACTCTTGACAAGAGATGTACCTTGAATAGCATTGCACTGACGATCCAAGACAGCAGTGGAGAATCCACATCTGGTTGTGCAGTCGAGAACTCAAGGGCATCTGTCAGAAGGCTTAAATTTACAAGCCAAGACCCGGAAGATGAAGACATAGTACCACCTGCTTATCTTAGGGTCAAACTCACCGCAAAAAGAGAGCATATTATCGATGCTCTAATTGACGAAGGAGCAGATTTTAATATCTTGACCTATGAATCATGGACCCTACTAGGACAACCAGAGCTCGCACCGACTAGTACAACCCTTAGCCCTTATGGGGGACATCCACAAGCACTCATAGGGAAGTGCAAAATCCTTGCGACAATTGAAACAGAAAGCTTGCCTATCCTATTTCATGTTCCTCCAAATAATGCTATAGCTGCGGGAAAGAAACCCTCCTAGGAAGACCCTTTAAAAGGGCGACCAAATGTGAGGCTGACTACGCAGCTCAGAAGATACACCTGACGCTACCGGGTGTGAGGATAGTCACAACCTTTAGCAAGGGTGACCTCATCAAACCTCGAGGGAAAGGCAAGCAAGGTGCTGACATAACAGTCAAGCCTGCTGACAAGAGCAAGGACGTGTTGGAAGAATTAATACAAGCACAGGTCGAACAACGAGAACCAGTGAGTGAGGCCATGCCAGAAATAAGAAGGTCAGGAGGCAATGCCAAGGACAGGCTTTGGACTTACAAATATCGTAGAAGGCCCCAAAGGAAGCCCAAGCCTTATAGACGAAGGCATCGATGGAGAGTCAGCACAACACCGCGATGGATATCCAAAGCGTTGCTACGTGCTCAAGGATACTACGAAGGTAACCAATGGATTTGGGTACCAAAATCCCCTGCTAACCCACCTCTATCAGCTGAAGGCCAGAGTGCCTCAAAAGCATGGCACATGAGGAAATCTAAGAGAAACTCTAGGTCTCAAGGCAAGAAACCAAACATGATTGTTCGAAAGAAAGAGCCCCATCCTAGCATGCTAAATAGACAGATGTCATACATAGCCATTGAGCAGGCACAAAAATCATTAGTGCCCAAGGAGCCTTTGATTTCCCAAGGGGAGAACAAGCATCATAGGCACAACATTGCTCAAGGAAAGGCTGATCGCTCAACAAAGCAAATGGCAAATCATTCAGCGAGTGCCAAGTCCACCTATGAGTCCTAGATCTCCTACATCCTCTTTTTCCAAACGGACACAGGAAGCACAACAGCGGTTGTCAAGGGAAACTGCTCAATTCCAATCTCTATCTCCATCTAAGCTTCAAAATGTCCAAGAGGTGGGACATGGCTCCATCTGTAGCTCTCGACCCAAGAATATGCATGAGCAACCTAATGTGACCAGATCAACTCATGCTCGATCTACACAGATGAGTGCTCAAAGGCCAACAAAAGACACAACCACTTCTGATCGCCCTAGGGACTTGACACCGCAATCCACCAAGGGTAGCCAGCCCACTAAACTAGTTGCTACTACTTCCAATCAGGGACCACAGCAGTCACAGCCCTTGGCTGTGACAATGCCCCTTGTGGAACATGTCCTTAGTAGTTTACCTGTGGAGGAGGTGTCGCAACCAAATCTCTCGACAACTCCAGCACTTTCAAAGTGCCTAAATCCTAGGACGGAGGAGTTAAATGCAAGGGAGTTGGTTGAAAAGCTAGACTCCTCGAAAAGAGCGGCAGTTGTGCCCTCACAACCGGGCAAGGCTATTCAGCAAACCACGGCTATGGCCCATAAGGACACACTAGAGAAGGGAAATGCTGAGGCCCGACCACGCACATCAACGGTCGATATAGCCCAGGGTCTTGAGTCGTTGAGAGAGGTACCTTCATTGACCAAGAAAAAGAGGAGAAAGCAGAGAAAACAGCAACAGTTGCAGGTGGTTATGGACCCCAAGAACATTGAGACAAAGGGCGCTGGAGAGCTGATGAATAAAGCATCGAGTCCATCCACCAATGAACCCATTGATGCCTCTCCTAATAGCAGTGAAACCTCAGACACATCTGTATGCTCTAACAAACCAAAGCAACAGTTGCCATCAACAGTTGCTTGCAACACTCTATTCACTGACAATAGAACTCACATTGATCAATCGAGAGTGGATACAACGCTGTCACAACAGGGTGACAAATCTATACCAGTCACATCCGAGAAGAACCATGATGAAATAGTAGCAAAACCTCAGGAGAAACGTGAGAACCCCAAGAGCATAAGAAATCCTAGCATTGACCAATCTTGCTCATCTAGGCCTGAGCCCCCAGCCACGCTAAAGCCTAAGGAAACTCTTAGAACTTTGCATGAGATAGCAACCGAGCAAGCCCTCGTTGAACATAGAAGTGTCGCAGAATGCTTAACGGAGTTGGAGGCTAAGCTCAAAGTGGTCGCGCATGTCTACGTCCTTGCAGACATGGGCACGATCCCCAAGGAGCAGCTTGGAGATTACTTGACCTTTCCTCTATCATGGGAAGAACAAGAATATCTTAACGGGTACTATGACAAGCTCCTGCATGAACATATGCGACTCATCCCTGACGAGGAGGCTGACGAACTACGCTTAACCGTCACGTTCAATGAAGTGCTCTGCCGACCGAATCTCGTAGACATAGAGCTACTAAAGTGACTGTCAGCAGGCCAGAGTCAATTTGAGTAGCGTTGGTGTGAAAGCCGCGTTGTAATGGCCGAACTAGGGGCTCAAATCATGATGGTCTTAGAAGAGCGATTGGCCAAATGGCGGTCTCAAAGAGACCCAACCTACGTGGCACCAACTTCCCTTTGAGTGCTCACTGACATTCGGGGTACGGACTTAGCTGGGACTAGACTACAGGGCCCTTTGATTGATAAGGTTCTCACTGAGGAGGAGTTACATATTGCCAATAGACTCGGTCAAGGTTCCATGCTACTCGACGTGGAAAAATATCTATCAGTATTAAGTCAGCTGCCACGAATACTAGATGCGTGTGCCACGCTCCGGTACAACCCCAAGTTCTACACTTGGTTCTTTTCCTCGTGAAGTGACATGGATTCATAAATATGTATATAAATAAACACTGCTTTTTGTGTCACCGTGTATAAACAACGTCAACACACACAAGCAATGATAGTCAAGCGCAGGGAGAAGAGTGGGGTCTGATAAACTAAGCTCCTCAAGTCCTCCTCTCATCACGCATTTAAAAGTGTGTGACCAGCCCCACCTCCAGGTGAGAGCATGCAACCCACATTGCCGCCATAGGAAGCCTTGACCAACAACTCTGATGGTGTAGGCAGGGTGTAGTCCTTTCCAATACACCTGCTTCCCTTGTTGGCCTATTCTTTCGAGGATATGCCCTGTCCCACTCCACGACAACCAGTCCACGCGACTTAGCATAAACTAATATCCGCTAATGACTAGAGGCCATGCGAACATCAGCATGGGGGCCATTCCTCTACAACAAACACTGCATGCCTCACCCCTCCCCTTCTTGTCATGTGCGCTTCATAAACCACACTAAAATCCCTTCCATGCAAACAGTTGTACCCTGTATCAAGGCCTAACCCTTGGAGTGCGTCTTGCAGGTTTCCTTTTGCGGCGGAACGCATGGAGAATCATGGAGATCTAGCATGCAAAGATGCTCTTCGCAGAAGGCGGGAGCATGTGGCACGCGCCCCTCCACCGGAGCGCTATGTGCCCACCATCAAGAGGTATGCCAAGAAGCGAGGCCCTAAGCGACACTGCCCAGGGTGAAGGCCGAAGAATCCTCGAGTCAAGAAAGTCGAGACTCGAAACGCGCAACAGGTGGCAGCACTAGTGGCACGAACTCCCAGCTCCCGCTCGGGCCCCAGATGCTCAAAGGCAGAAAGGGAAGCTCGGGAAAGAGAAGAATTTAATGAATTATTTAAAGAAATTCTGGAGATGGTAGCGGGCCGGGAGGATTACACCATTCATGTCCCGGCAGACATGTTCCCTGCTCACCCCCACAGGAGCCCCACACCAGCAGAGCCCCAATCACCCGGCCACCCAGACTCGCCCCGCCTCGTACAAATCGAGTAGCCCATGATGCATAAAGGGCTTATCAAATGATCACTGGCCATAACTTTTTGTTTTTAAATGGTTAAGTGTTCCCGACTTATTAAGTGTTGACATGTTCCCGACGTGTATGAACTTTTCATATCTGCGTTTAATATATTTTTTGCCTTTAGCAAAAGAAAAAGCTAATCAAGCGTAGGTGATAAATGTCTAAGTCAACACCATAGAATTCAAATCAGTGATGTCTCCTTGCATTGCACTGGCTTATTATAGTTGCGGCATCTGCCATGCTTGTACTCTCATGAAGCGACAAGTGGATACAGGATGGGACAGATCTTTCGGAAAACACATTCCTGGGCCACGCCTCCTTTCTGGGTCAAGCTCTATAGTTGGCTCACGGCAGTCGTTACCTCAATTGTACCCACATCACATGTGCCACAAGGAGGGTTGCAATATCTCAAGTGTATCTTCCCCTTTCACCAACTACTTCTCTAACAACGAGGCTAGGGTACAATCATCATTGTACTATCCATTTTCTGAGCCTTCGAAGCTTGACATTTTCCAACCCATTGAAAGGTTGATAGCATCAACATATTGTAATGGTTGTACTCAGGCAAAAAAAAAAAAAAACAAAAAAGAAAAGAAAAAGAAATGAATGGAAAGATAAGAAGCACCCACGATCACAGCACAGCACCTAGGGGTCCTCAAATTAGGTACGTCTGGTGGCCTTGGTCGACCGGCTTCGTCCCTAGTCCCCTAGCCCCTTACAATCACCCACACTTGAGTCAAGATTGTGGGAGAGAAGGAAGGAGTCTCACTTGAAGCTTTCTTGCTTGCACAATGGGGGAAGACACACAACTGTAGGCTGTTTCTTGCTGCTCCAAGTGACTGCAGCACTCCCAAAAGAGAACACATATCCACTGGTAGATCGTCTATCAGAAATACTACCAGCCCAATCAGCATCAGTGTATCCATGCAACTGTATCTGAACCCCAGTCTCATAAAATAGTCCATACTGCAATGTGGACTTCACATACCTGAGTATGCGTCTAGCCGCATCCAAATGCGATTTCCTTGGAGCTTGCATAAACTGACTTACCAATCCAACAGCATAGCTCAAATCTGGCCTGGTAATAGTCATATAAATCAAGCTTCCTACTATGCGTCTGTACATAGTAGGGTCTTCCAAAAGCTCACCTGCATCTGCGCTCAGCTTCACATTCTACTCCAAAGGAACTGAAATAGGCTTACAGCCTGTCATCCCATATTTGGACAGCATGTCCAATCCATACTGCCTCTGCAAGAGCTGTATCCCACTTGGTGATCTAATCACCTCAATGCCCAAGAAATAACGCAGCTCTCCCAAATCCTTCATCTCAAACTTCTGCTTCAATAGCATTTTCACATGAAGGATATCTTCATCACTGTCACCTGTCATAATCAAATCATCAACATAAATGACAAGCAGCATAATACCTTTCTCTGTTTTTCTCACATAAAGTGAGAAATCTGCCTTGGAAATCTGAAAGCCAATAGTGACAAGATACTGTCCTATCTTGTCAGACCATGCTCTAGGTGCTTGCTTCAAGCCATACAAAGCTTTCTTCAACCTGCAAACAAACTCAGGATGAACAGCATGCACATAACCTGGTGGCTGCTCCATATAGACCTCTTCTTGCAAATCACCATGCAAGAAGGCATTCTTTACATCCATCTGATGTAAAGACCATCCCTTTGATGCAGCCATAGCAATGACTGCTCTTACGGTTGCCATCCTTGCAACCGGACTGAATGTTTCTTCATAGTCAATGCCATATGTTTGTGCATACCCCTTGACTACTAATCTTGCCTTGTATCTGTTCACAGAGCCATCTGCATTGTGCTTCACCTTATAGACCCACTTACAGCCAATTGCATTCTTACCTTTAGGCAAAGGTACCAATTCCAATGTAGCATTTGCATCCAAGGCATCCATTTCTTCATCCATGGCTTTCTCCCATTTTTCTTTTCCCATGGCTTCCTCAAAAGAAGTGGGTTCTGGTTCCTGTATCATTTTAACCATATATGCATAGTGAATGGCTGTAAATCCATCATATTTCAGCCTATCCACAGGATACCTAGCTCTCGTAGACCTGCGCAAAGTAGGTTCACTCCCAGGTGCTCTCAAAACATCCCTGGTCTTCCTTACTCCAGGTGTAACAATAGAAGGAATACCCAACTCATCATCAATGCTCTGTTCTGAGCCACTGGATTCACCATCCACATAAGAGTGACCTGCATTCACATCAAACATGGGCTGATCAACCTTCTCTTTTCCTTTTCGTGATACCTGCATACCACTATCTGCATTACTTTGAGAAGATTCTCCTGATCTCAATCTGCCTGTCCATGGCGAAGAATGTGAACCACTGCTAGAGGACGCTCCAGGTCCACTAATATTTTGTGACTGCTGCTGTGAATTCTGTGCAGCATTACCATTTTGTGCATCTACATCATCAATCACATTTACTGGTTTATACCAGCTACTCATCTCATCAAAAACAACATCTCTGCTCACTGTAAACTTACGAGTAGAAGGGTTATAGCATCTATACCCTTTTTGCTGCAGAGAGTAACCAATAAAGATGCACTTCTCAGCTTTTGGATCCAACTTGGATCTCAACTCATCTGGCACATGTACATAGGCAATGCAACCAAAAATTTTCAAATGAGAAATATCTGGTTTCCTACCAGTATACCTCTCCTCTGGAGTCATTCCATGTATTGCTGCAGTGGGAGTCCTGTTCATTATGTAGACTGCTGTAGCAACTGCTTCAGCCCAATAAAAATCTGGCAGGTCTTTTTCATTGAGCATGGCACGAGACACCTCTCCAATATGTCTGTTTTTTCTTTCTGCAATTCCATTTTGCTGTGGGGTATGACTGCATGAATATTGCTGCTTTATGCCATGCTCCTGCAAGAACCTTGCAAACTCATTTGAGAGGTACTCTCCCCCTCCATCTGACCTTAGGCATTTTATTTGCAGGCCTGTTTCTTTTTCAACCATAGCTTTAAGAGTTTTGAAATGCCCAAAAACTTCACTTTTCTTTTTCATAAAATACACCCAAACTTTTCTGCTACAGTCATCAATAAAACTGACAAAATAATGACAGCCTCCAAGAGATGTAGCTTTAGTAGTCCACACATCAGAGTGGATTAATTCCAATGGCTTCTCACTCTCTTGAACATGTCTAGGAAATGGTTTCCTTGCCTGTTTTCCAAACTGACAGGCTTCACATACCTTATGCATTTCTGCAACCTTGAATTTTGGCAATCCTGCAACAATATTTTGGGCCTGCATTGATTTAAGTCGCTGTACATTAACATGACCAATGCGTTTATGCCAGATATCAATATCTGCAACTACACCGGTCCCATGTGCAAACATTGCTGCACTCAATTCAGACATGTCTGCATCCAATGTAAACATTCTGCCCTTCTTCTTTCCTTTTGCTATCAAGCGACCTTTATTTTTCATATCCTCAACAAAGCATCCATAAGGATTAAATCTGACCTGCAAGCCTTGTTCAACCATTTGACCAACTGAAACCAGATTCTTGGTAATATTCGGGACATGAAATACATCGGACAGGTATTTCTTTTTCCCACCCTGCATAGACAAGGGAATTTTTCCAATCTGCACAATAGGATGTGCAGTATCATCACCAGTCTCCACAAATCCTGGTTTTTCCATTTTCCTTGCATCCTCCATCCATTCTGCATGACCTGTCATGTGGTTTGATGCACCTGAGTCAACATACCATACATCATTGCTTTCTTCTGCACTTGTCATAGAATTGTTCATGTGCTGCACCATGAACAAATGCTCATTTCTGTCATCACCCTGTCTACTAGAAGATGCATAATTCCCTTGTTGCAGTTTTCCATTCATGATGTCATTCTGCTTTTTATAGCAGTCTTTAGCCATATGACCCATTTTACCACAATAGTAGCATTCAACATTACTGTTTGCATTTTGGCCTCTTTGCCATCCACCACGACCTCTTTGGCTCCCCCTGCCTCTAGAGTTACCACGTCCTCCTCCATAGGACTGGTTTTCTTGAGTTTGCTGCATATTCTGATTTCTGCCACGGCCTCCAAATCGGCCTCCTCTACCTCTGCCTCTACCTCTTCCAGCATTTGAGTAGAAGACAGCTTCTTTTGAAGTTCCTCCTGAAGAAGATGCACCACCATTTCTCTGTTCCTCAGAAATTAGAAGAGCAATCAACTCCTCAAAATCAGGAAATCTTTCACGAACTGAAATGGATGTCCGAAACTGTGCATAATCCTTTCCTAGACCATTCAAGGTCACGAAAACTAAATCATCATCTTCCACTGGCGACCCAATGGAAGCAAGTGCATCTGCAATCTTCTTCACCTTCATGTGGTAGTCGTTGATGCTCATACTTTCTCTTTGCACATTATGCAACTCTTGCTTGAGCTGCATTTTCCTGGCTTGCGTATTTGTGCTATACATTTTTGACAAAGTATCCCATGCCTCCTTTGGCGTACTTGCATCCTGAATATGCACAATCATAGAGTCTGAAATACTGATAGACAGCCAATACATAACTTTCCTGGCTCTCTCATGCCATGCTTTGAATGCCTGCATTTGCTGTTGATTGGGAACATCAGGAAGAACTGGTTCTTCTTCATTTCCTGCAACAAATTCCCAATATCCTTTTCCCATAAGGAAATTCGTCATTCTAAACTTCCATGCCTGGAAGTTGTTCTTGTCAAGCTTTTAAGTGACAATCTGTGAAAGAGAATCAGACGCCATTACAGAATACTGCAAGAAATTCTGTCACTGCAAAAAACACAGCTTCACCCTCACAAGGGCAAATCTGCAAAACTGGCGAAAGTGGTATTTGACCACACAGTCACTTCCTAGTGACGATTTTGCATAAACAGGAACCAAGGATGATTCTGAAACTCCCAATGTCTCTGCGCACAAGCATACGATGCAATTTCTACAGTAACTTTTCACCGACCTGTAGAACAGTGGTCGCACAGCATAAAACTGAGCCTTTTCCTGAGTGCGTGCAGAAAACTTCCGTCTGCAAAACAGGCCCCGAAATGGCCTCAAATCAAAAAAACAAGGTCGCCAAGGGCTAAAGCCCTTTCCCGCAGCATATACTGCCCTCTTGCTTCACCGCGAAGGGCGTCTCAACCTGAGACAATGCACTCCTGCAATTTCCGGCTGTGCTACCTGCAGAGATCTGCTCCCAAAACAAAAAATGAAAGCAACACTGCTCCTCTTACCAGAACACCGCGAGCTTGGCTTGCTTTCTTGAGCTCCTTACCACGAACAAGGCTCTGATACCAAGTCAAGATTGTGGGAGAGAAGGAAGGAGTCTCACTTGAAGCTTTCTTGCTTGCACAATGGGGGAAGACACACAAGGGTGGAGGCTGAAAACAGTTTTCCTCTTCTTAGTTGTGTAAGCCAAAAGAACTCTAGTACAAAGAAATAGAAGAACCCTATATATGGGTCTCAAACCAAACTCAACTAACTAAGGTGGCATACTAACTGAGCCACGAACTAGAGTAGATAAGGATAGCTATCATGTAGCTATTATTCATGAGCGGTGTACCAACCGCGTCTGCAACTGACAAGTCGGTGACATAAATATACAACGGTCACCCTGGCGTATCACGAGTGGAGCTCGATATCTCAACAACTTGTTCAGGGCACATCAAGGGCAGGACATACCTGGGGAGCTTGTCTTGCCTAGGGTTAGACCTGTCACCCTGACCCACTTGCACAATTTTCTTTTGCACTCTGCCTTAGTACCATTGCAATCAGTGGTGATAAGCACCGCACGATTGGCCATGAAAAGTACACCGTACTCATCAAGCAAGTCCAATAGTTTCCACGGTCTTCTAACTATGTAATATCTAAGTATGCACGAGCACTCACATAATATCTGCACCGAAGTATATCCACAGTTTGGGTCCTCAAGTGCAGGACAATACTCTAGGCTTGCTTAGAGTTACCTATCTCCCAAATTAATCAAAATATGTCTTGTGCACGATGAGAAGCCTAGCACTACCCCTTAAGGAGAGACCACATGCAAGGTTTTCCAATTGCAGGTATAAGGTGTTGTTCGCTCTTCATCAACACTCAACTTTGAATGCTTGTCCCTTACCATCCGACAAGCCCGCAAAGAATCGTCATGTGCAGAATCCCCAACACACCAACATTTGTGCTGGCCATTAATGCAATCCCCAACACAGCATAGCCCTACCACCAACTCCAACAACCTTCCACCAGCCACCTTGGCCACCAACAAGCCCCCAGGACCTTCTGCCACACCACCACCAACACTCCTCCACGAAAACCACAAGCGTCCTTGTCACCCACGTCTTCGGTGCATCCTACAGCCTGCTACCTACGACGGTGAGTGCCATGGGACTGGCACTCGTCTAGGAGGGGGGTAATGTTAACCCCAACACGAAGAAAGCAAAAGGAAGTGGAAAAGACGCAGGGCAAAGGCGGAAAAAAGGTAACCCGACTGAAGAAAGAAAATGAGAAAATGCCAAAAGCTCAAGGGCAACCTTAAAAGTCCAAGGCAAAGGCAAAAGGGGAAAGGCGCATTTTAAAATAAAAAGGCGCACCCTGAAATCTTGTAAAAGAGCGTCGGGCTCTCACCCGTGCAATTTGTAAATGTAGACGGGCGGTGGACAGGAAGCTAGGAAGATAGAAGGACAATGGGAAAAAGGGCCTAGGCTATGGCCGGCCATGTAAAAAGGGGAAAAGGGGATGACTGCCCAAAAGGGATTTAGGGTTTTGTATATAAAGTTGAAAAGTGAATGAGAAGCTCATTCTTGTGTGTGGCCAAAAGTAGCTCTCTTCTTCTTCTTCTTCTTCTTCTTCTTGCTTGCTTGAGCTTGTGCTTGAGAGAGGGAGTGTGAGAGTGTGAGGGAGTGAGTGTGTGAGGGTGAGGGACCGAGGAGGAGAAGCTCTCCATCGTCTCCTCTCTTCTTCTCTTCTCTTCTCTTCTCTTCTCTTCTCTTCTCTTCTCTTGCTCGCGGCAATGGAGCTTGGAGCGTGGAGCTTGAGGATGGAGCTTGCTTGAAGCTTGCACTTGGATCATGGAGCTACCAGAGTGCGCGGGAGAGGAGGTAACTCGAACGGCATCAAGGTAAGCTCACTACACCCATAAGGTATGCATTACGCGTCGGCTATATGAGAGGTAGCCATTAGTGCTCGGCTTGGAACGCTTGAATCAATAAGCGGTCCGTGGGTCTTGGCGGTTGAGTGAAAGCTCCCACAAGGGTGATGGTCTTTCCCGTCAATGTCTTCACAAAGATCTGCATACCACCGCGAAGATGTAAAACAAGATGGAGAGTACTTTCTTTCTGGATATTGTAGTATGCCAGGGTGCGACCATCCTCAAGCTGTTTGCCAGCAAAGATTAGTCTTTGTTGGTCAGGTTCTCCACGAGATCATCCTCCGTAAGATCCAGAACAGCGGGGTCAAAAGCAGAACCATTCTCATAAACAGACTGTACAACCAGACCATACGAGAAGGGATGAATCCCAAGCTTGGAAAGAAGGGCAGCTTCAGAAGTAGGGGAGCTTTACAGGGGCAGCCCTGGGGCTTGCCTCCCCTGCCTGCCAGATCTGCTTCCCCCCCCCCGCCCCTGATATGCGGAGTTACACGACTCTTATGAGATGTTTGCAGCCATGTTCCTCCAGATCCCCTTCCGTCGTTGGTGTATGAACCTCTACACCAAGTCTTTCTGATACACTCACTAGCCACATGTGGAAGGCCAAGCCTCAGACATGCAGTGGTGGTTTAGATAAGGACATTCTGAGATTCTCTGACACTGTAAAGACTCAGTGTTACAGGGTGCTACTGATAGTCTAATGAGGCCACCACCTATTCAAAGCTACTGTCTTCTAGTTGGTTTCCCAAAATCAGAAAACCACTAAAGCTTTGGCAGAAACAAAGAAGACTTCTCCCTTCATCCATTAGACTGAGAATCCATGGGAGCTCCTTCACAAATGAAGAAGAAAGTACTCCTTTGAAAAGTAACTCCAACTTGGCCATGGCTCCTTTGAGATCTCCAATAAAGGCTGCCAGCACCCTGTAGTACTCCATTAAACCTTCTACAGCTCCTATCCATGCTATACCTGGCTAACTAGTTTTTTTTTTTTTTGGAAAATAGAACTAGATGTGAGAAAAGAGAAAGGAGAAGGGACCAAATACCTAAGCTCTGATACCAATTGTAATGAAGGGGACCTAGAGAGAGAAGGAGAGAAGGGAGAGATTGCAAAGAGGAGAGAGAAAGAGAGAGAGAAAGAGGGTGATGAGGAGAGAGAAAGACTAGAAGTAGAGAGAGAAAGGCAAGAAGAGGAGAGAGAAGTGGCTGGCAGCCATGGAAAGATAGGGAAGAAGGTGAAAGGACAAATGTGTATTCATCAAATGGTGCCTATCCAATGTCCCTTACAACAGTTATACTTAGGTCAACTTGACCTAAGTATTTCCCCCCCATTACAGCACATGTGTATTCTATCTCATATGGATACTACATTTTGCTCATGTAGCCGAGAATCTTTATCAATTATTAAGAAAAGGCCAAAGATTCTCTTGGAATAAAGAGCATACTCTCACTATGCGTAAATTAAAGAAGCTATTAATTTCAACCCCCACTCTCAAAAGGGCCGACTATTCAAATGGTCTACCCATCATCCTTACTGTGGATTGACAAATGATTTTTGATGCCGAGAAGTGCTGAAAAATAGCCAAAAATTACAAATATCAAGGGAAAAATAGACTTTATCGACTGCGGCAGTGGCAATTAGTACAATTTTAAGCGGCAAGTCCCTAAAGCGCTAGTGCTAATTTTCATGGAAAATCAAATGATAGCGGATAGCCGAGCTGGAGTTTTCATAGATGCAAAACGATGTCAGGAATCCAACGCAAGTCTCAGATCTCCATTCCGAGGTCGTTTGATTCCCATTTAATCCCCGCAAGGTTCATAGTTGTGAAGCAGTTACTGGATCTAGAAGCCGAGAAGAGCATGATGGGGCCAAATTTGTAGATTTCGATGCCACGGAATCATCTGTCCAATCGGATCACGAATCGGAGTCCGTTTGCATCTCCAAACAGGTTGAAAACACTTCCAGAGTAGTGTGAAAGTGGTTTTTTTTTAAGTGGACATTTTATAAATGAAATGAAATGAAACTCTAAATGAAGAAAACATGCAAAAACATGTGGTGATGCAGGGAGGGGTGTTTTTTGATTGACGCCCCATTTTTTGGGGATGTATGTGCCTCTTGGATACTCAATCATGTAGAGAGAGAAGGGAAGATCCCTAATCCATGAAGAGAGGGCAAGATTTTGATGGTAACCACGTGCAATATGATAAAGGGAATGAAATTCAGATTTTTAGTCCTTCTCTCTCCTCCCTCTCTCTCCTGCATAGAGTCAATTCATGTGCAAGAAATCAAGAAGAAGAGGGGCTGAAGAATGCTTGTTCGGCTGTGATTGGATTGCTTCAAGATGAAGAGGAGGCTGATGAAAGAGGTTCAAAACTGAAGAATAGTTGCTAATTGGTCTGTGGGCTACCCAGAATAATTATTAAAAAACCCGCAACATGCAAGACACGCAATATGCTCCAATTTTATGAAAAAAATTGCTTGTTTTTGTTGTTTCATGGTCCAAATGTTGTTCATATGCGATGAATTTTTGTTTGAATCTTGTTTGCATCATGTTTGAGGGCTATAACTACAGAAATACAGAACCCGTAATGATTTAGAGCCCTTATTAATTCTTTAAAACCCGCAAAATATCATTTTGAATGGAAATTGGTTGTTTTTTTCCTATTTTGAGTTGGAAAAAAGGAATGAAAATGGGATAAACTCAAAGAAAATGTTAAGTTTTAGTAAAAATAATAAGACAACACAAATAAATTAGAAAATACATATTTTCTATGAATAATAAATAGAGAAAAATAGTTAAAAAAATAGAGAAAATTGGGATTTTCGTGCTCAAAAAATATGAAAAAATAAGAGTTATGTGCGTTAATGTTTGGCAAGGTTAAAGCATGAGGTTAAGCCTCAGTTTGGCCTTGTCCTTTGTGTTATAGTCTGTGTTTATTGCTTTTTACATACAAAAATGATACAAAACAACCATCTACACCTATGCAACGCAGCAACACCTAAACAATGAGGAGGCAAAGGAAGTTTGTGCGACGATCTAATTGCTGAAAAGATAAAAATTCTGATTTCCCTCTTTGTGCATAGCATTTAGGGATTGTCCCATAATTAAATATAGGTGACTAATAGCACAGAAGTTCCGGTGCTAGTCCCTAAAGCAGTGCAGCACGTAACGCTTAGTTAAAATTCATGAAAGGGCTATTTTTCACACCTCACATGGCTGGCTTTTTTTATCATAAAATGGTTGTGCACAATATCCATACACCTTGCATCAAGCATGCCACATGGTATCTCCTGGAATGCATTGCAATTGATTAATAAACTTTGACTAACACTGAGAAGACAGGAAACCCAAGTCGTCGGTTAGACGGGCGCTTCCATTGGGAAAAGTTTTGTGAGACAAATCAAAATCTCCTGGAACGCTAAATTATGAAAGAGTGGAGTTTGTGTGAATGTTATATGTGTTAGCAACGCATCTTGGGGGTAATCCCCGAGGTGTAGGAGAGTCGCAGTGGAGCCACAACAATCAGCCGAGAGGTGCTTCCCTATGTGTGTATTACAAGGCATTATACCTATATGTAAGTTTATAGTTTCCATTAGGAGTAGCTAAGCTAACCATAAAATGGGGTTTTTTCAAGGATGGAAAACCTTGGCTTTCCCTATACAAAACTTACTTATGAAATTAGTTAGTTATGTAGATTATGAGTCCTCTACAAAAGATAATTTAGGTGATGAGAAGAGTAACCAGTTAGTGGTTACCCCATCCTCTAATTTGATGGCATGGGCCAAGGTTTGCCTTGGTGTGGTCTCTACCCAAGAGAAATCATGTATAACCATCCATCAACCTAGAGGGCATGGAATAAGTATGTTGGAAGCTATGGCGGTCATGGCATCAACAAGTGATTATGCTAAAGCCGTAGTGCCATGGGAAAATTCGACACACAATGGAGTGCAATTATGGCTGAAACATCCCATGTGGTGGGGCATCGTGCCAAAATTTTAAGTATCACAAGGATGTTAGAAGCCCTAGATGTAAAGGGAAAACCTTTGCTTAAAAGACATGGCCCCTAGGTCCAAAGTGCTAAGGATAAGTTTGCTTTTGATGAGGGGCAAAAGCTCCTAGGTAAAGCCATCATGGAACTGCCTAGGAAGAGGCAAGATATGGAAGATCCTCTAAGAAAGGATCGGAATGACATGCTAAGAGCTATAGGTCTCCCAAGACCACTTTATGAGTTGGCAAAAAGGGACATTAAGGATAATATTAACCTCCCTACACCAGTAAAGGTGGAAATGGAAGAGGTTGGAGACCCTAAGACACTAGAGTTAGGTCATGAATATGAGGATTTTAATACCCCAGTGCTGATCCCGAAGGAAAGGACTAAATGCCCTCCTCCTTATATGGAACTCCCAGTGTTTCATGAGCTGGTTAATGAGGATCCGATGGTGCATTTACAAGAATACGGCCTAACTTGCCTTGCAAGTGGGTTCAATGATATTCATCGGATGCTCATATTCTCAAGTATCCTAAAGGAAGAGGCTCAAAAATGGTACTGGAGCCTCGCAAGGGGGTCTATTAAATCCTTTGAGGAGTTGAGTGATTGATTTTTAGATGAATATGAGAAGAAGGTGCCTATGACCCAAGTTTTAGGGCAGCTGATGTAGATTGGGCAAGAGTCCTATCCTTCTGTTAAAGAATATGCTAGAGCCTTTGATGATATTCTGAAGCTTTGGCCAAGAAGAGCTACTGCATTGCCAAGTGATGTGCTATGTGAGCTCTTTTTGAGTGGCTTAGAGATTAACATGCAAATCCAAGTGGGATTTTAGAATCCTAAGTCGTTAAGGGAAGCAAAGATGCATGCCATTGATTATGAGGGACATATTCAGAGATGTTGGGAAAACTTTTGAAGTTTTCCCTGCTCAGTACAAGTGCATCCTAGCTTCCAACCATTTCTACAAGGAGACAGCTCACTTGTTGATACCAAGGCAGCCTATGAGAGGAACCTTGGTAGCCAAAATCTCCAAGCAGAAAATGACAATAGTAGGGATAATATACCCTCTCGGGATAAAAAGATTCCAAGCCCAGTAAGTCCCATCAAGGCTTGCAACACTTCTATGAGAGGTAGTTGTGACGATGAAGTTGATAGAACCCTTAGGTCTACAAGCTTAGATGAGAGTTCTATGAGTGGTTCTAGTTGTGCTCCTAGTAAGGCTCTTGAGAGACCTTTCCAATTTATAGATTAATCATGCTTTTGAGTAGATGTTATTCCGTTAAGTAAAAGCATGGTTCTTATGGCTAAGCAGTTGTAGAGTGGACAAAGGAAAGGGAAGACATCTCATATGAAGAAGATGTGGCATGCCAAAGGTCCACCTATACTAAATAGAAGCCATAAGGCTGTGAGGCCATCTGGTAATGGTGATAAATCCACTGTGAGTCCATTGGACCAATGTGAGCAGATGAGGCAATCTAAGGATATGAAAAGGAATACGAGATGGGTTTGGAGGCCCAAAACCCCTAAAAATATTGTTGGTGTGTCAGATGAAAGGCCAGGAATTGCATGTGGACATCCTTTGATGGATTCCCAAGAGGATGCGACTAAAGGCCATAACGCGACATCTGACAATAAGGGGACTGCCGCCCTGAGATGCATCTATGTGATGGGTCTAGGCTTGAAGCTTTGTCTAGTTTGGGTCATATCATTGACATATGTAATGGTCCAATTAGAGAAGAGTTGAATGATCATAAATCCATGATTCTCCCTATAGGAGGAGTTATTGGAAAGTTGGGACAAACGATCCATTTGAATGACGACCAAGGGGATGAGATATATCAACCTAATGATGTCATTCATTCAGCTCATAGTACCCAAGAAGAGATAGCCATTATTACTGAGATATCAATAGAAAGGCTTGGGCTAGTGGGTCTACAAAGAGCGTAGATCAAGCTTTTAGCTGACTCACATGAGGAGCATGAGGCTAGTCCTCCTATTTTATGTTATCCTTGGTATCCTGATTAGTTTGATAGGATGTGATGTATATGCCAAGGAGATCATATATTGCATGGATTAGAATGAACTATCCATTATAGGCCAAGAGGGCCAGTTGCTTTAAGTAGTTAATGTCTGATTTCTTTAGGCCAAGAGGGCTAGTTAGTTTGCAGTGAAATGTACTATTTCTTTAGGCCAAGAGGGCCCTATCTCTATTTGGTATAGGTACGTTTAATGCTTTGTTGTTTTAGTGATTGCACCATACAAGTTGACGAAGTTGCTAGAGGGAGCTTTTGCTGCGAAGAAGCTTCTTGTGGCCATTCCAGGTGGTTTCATCCCCTTTTCGAGTTTTTTTCCTTAAGCAATTAATGATATATGTGCGGGTGAGGGTTTTCTTTCTTGTTGGGGATCGGCAATCAAGGCATGAAGTCCCAGGTTTAGGCTCTATATGTCTGGGGGAGGTTTGAGTAGTCATTGCCTCCTACAATGCATTGTCAGGCATTGAAAGACCTGTTTTAGATGGGAGTTCTAGTAACCCTGTTCTGCTGACCTGCTAGCCGGCCGTTCTAGGAGTTCTTGTTAGTTCTGAGGTAGTTAGATAAGCCTAGTAAAATAATGATGGAAAGAGACAAAACTCTAAAGATCTGACATTCAATATATAAATATATGGAGGTGTGTAAAAAGGGGTTCTAACCCCTATAAAAATAGAAAAGGAAAGAAAGAAAAATCCTTGAGCTATTGTTCGTCGCCTTGCGAAGGCTTGGTAGGTTCCTGGGGATGAGACAAGATCTAGGGCCGATGCATTGCTCTTCCTTGGGGTGACATCTTGCCATAAAAGAAGAAAATAAAAGAAGGTTGGAGCGAAAATAAAAGTGAGCGTTAGAAAAGGATTAAGTGTCGCCTTGCGCGGGCTTGGTAGGTTCTTGGGTACCGAGATAGGACCTAAGGCTGATGCCCTGTTCTCCTTGGGTCACTACGCTCAGCTCCCTCCTTTTTACACGCCTGAGTATGGAAAATAAAAGCCTAAAAGGGAAAAACTGTGCTAAAAAAGATAATATTTCTTGATCATGCAATAGAAGTCCTCACCTAGTAAGAGCTCCTCGTTGAGTTGTCCTTAGTTATTTAGGTAGTTCAGACCACTACTTAAGGCAACCTCTTTGATAGTTCTTTTTAGCCTCGCTGTGTTGCAGCAGTTGGTTAGTGACTGGCTTTGGGCCTTCTATCAAATTATGCTAGGCCTACTCCTTGTGGATTTTACGCCTTGGTTCTGTCAAGGGGTAGGGTGAGAGCTGTGATGTGTTGTGTTGGGTATTTTTTATATCAGAGCTGGATGCTTCTTTTTGTTTTTTATGTGCAGATCTATTCATGGGATTCGACGGGCTGAGTCGCCCTATTCCGTGGTCGCCAATGACAGATGATTTTTTATGCTAAGAAGTGCTTAAAAATAGCCAAAAATTATGAATATCAAGGGAAAAATAAACTTCGTCAAAGGCGGTGGTGGCAATTAGTACGATTTTAAGCGGCAAGTCCCTAAAGCGCTAGTGCTAATTTTCATGGAAAATCAAATGATAGAGGATGGCCAAGCTGGAGTTTTCCTAGATGCAAAACGACGTCAGGAATCCAATGCAAGTCTTAGATCTCCATTCCGAGGTCGTTTGATTCCCCATTTAATCCCTGCAAGGTGTTAACCCTCAAACGAACGAATGTGGAAAATCCAAAAAAGCTAAAGTAGAAGACAAAGACAATGGCCAAGGCAAAGAGAAATGGAAGACAAAGACGCACAAGGAGAAGAGTCATAAATAAGGGAGAAAGGCGCACAAGGAAAAGCGCAAGTAAAAACTTTTGTAAAAGAGCGCAAGCGCATCATGGTTTAATTCAAGGAGCGCCGGGCTCTCACCCATGCAATTTGTAAATGTAGACAGGCGGTGGAAAGGAAGCTAGGAAGATAGAAGGACAATGGGAAAAAGGGGCCTAGACTACAGCCGGCCATGTAAAGAAAGGGGAAAAGGGGATGACCGCCCAAAAGGGATTTAGGGTTTTGTATATAAAGTTGAAAAGTGAATAAAAAGCTCATTCTTGCGTGTGGCCAAAAGTGGCTCTTCTCTTCTTCTTCTTCTTCTTCTTCTTGCTTGCTTGAGCTTGTCCTTGAGAGAGGGAGTGTGAGAGTGTGAGGGAGTGAGTGTGTGAGGGTGAGGGACCGGGGAGGAGAAGCTCTCCATCTTCTCCTCTCTTCTTCTCTTCTCTTCTCTTCTCTTGTCTTACTCACGGCAATGGAGCTTGGAGCGTGGAGCTTGAGGATGGAGCTTGCTTGAAGCTTGCACTTGGATCGTGGAGCTACCGGAGTGCGCGGGAGAGGAGGTAACTCGATTGGCATGAAGGTAAGCTCACTACACACGTAGATATGGATGGCACGTCGGCTATGTGAGAGGTAGCCATTAGTGCTCGGCTTGGAACGCTTGAACAATAGGCGGTCCGTGGGTCTTGGCGGTCAAGCGAAGGCTCCCACATTTTGGTTCCGTTGTCGGGACCAACGGATTCAAGCCTTGAGCGCTTGCGCGCTTCGAATCAAGCATTGGAGTAGGGTTTTCCCCGAACCGATGCTTGAGGTAGATAGGTAGGAAGCGAGGGAGTTTGAAGAGGTATTCTATCTCCTTAGCAAGTAGGTTTTTGATTTTTTTGATTTGGAAAAGCATGTTGGAGTAGTGTAGGTGATTGCTTTGTGATTTGTATGCATTTAGGATAGGAAAAAGCAAAGAAAAAGAAGCAAACAGTTGGGTTTTCTGTTGCTGTATAACAGGCTAAAACAGGGAAATAGGGGCACACATCCTTGGAGTCAAACGGAGCACCATAGTGATTCTAGGCATGTCTGGCATTTCCTTGTAGTGTTTTGTACCTATTTGAAAGGCGTTGGACGATTCGGTGTAGTAGACATCAGTCTAGAGGCATCGCGTGCAACTCGCGGGCCGTCAGCTGCGTAGTTGGACCAGCTCGTCTGAGTCCCAAAATCGGACCCGTCGGACCAGTCCATAATCGAACGCTCGAACAACCGTCCAATCAGACCATCTTGTCCAATCAGACCACTTGGACCAACCCGTCTGATTTTGGAAATTGGACCACTCGGACACTTGGACTCGGACCATTCGGACCAACCCATCCAATTTTGGAAATCGGACCACTCAGACACTCGGACTCGGACCACTCGGACCATCCTCTCCAATCAGACGCTCGTCCGATCGAGGCAATCGGACCACCTTGTCCAATCCGATTCCCAGAATTGGACCACTCCGAAAATCGGACCACTTTTTCGATCCGACTCCTAGAATCGGACGTGACCAAAATCGAACCACTGGGCCAATTGGACGTCCGATTCTGATAATCGGACTCCTGAAAATCGGACATCTCAGAATCAGATAGAAAACTATCAGAATCAGACAGGTATCTAGAACACAAATTTTGACACATCTAAACCCCGAGATTGACCCCAAAGGCTACGTAGAGCTAAAGGCACATCACAGATCCATCACTGGGCTAAAATTTAGAGCACATAGTTCAAAATTTGTCTATAAAAACGGTCCTCCAAATTGTGCATGGCTTTTACTGTAACGGCCCTGTGGGCCGGGCGGGACTGCCCCCCCGGACCCCCGCAAAGGGGGCTTTGCCCCCTCCGCACCTCCCCCAAGTAGGTTGGAGGAAAAACACGCATCGTGATAGGTCCTCCAAATTAGAACCTAGTGTAGTAATGGATCCTCACTTGTAAAAGAGCAACCAAAAGCCCATACCAGAACAGAGAGAAACAGAGACCCTAGAACCTCAACGGGCCTCTAGCCATCCACGGCAAAAAGGCCACACCACAAGAACACATGTACATTGTGTTCAAACTGTGTCTAGTCGAAGCAGAATGCAACATCATCAAGCTATCAATGCGAGGGTGACTAGACATGACACTCCTGATGATAGATGTACCTTGAGCAGCACTGCACAAACGACCCAAGACCTCAGTAGAGAATCCACATCTGACTATGCAGTTAGCGACTCAAAGGCATCTATCAGAAGGCTTAAATTTACAAGCCAAGACCCGGAAGATGAAGACATAGTACCACCTGCTTATCTTAGGGTCAAACTCACCACAAAAAGAGAGCATAGTGTTGATGCTCTCATTGATGAAGGAGCAGATTTCAATATCTTGACTTACGAAGCATGGACTCTACTAGGTCAACCAGAGCTCAAATCGACTGATGCAACTCCTAATCCTTACGGGGAACACCCACAAGCACTTCTAGGGAAGTGCAGAATCCTTGTAACTATTGAAACAGAAAGCTTGCCACTCCTGTTCTATGTTCCTCCCAATAGCAAGAATTGTGGAAAGGAAATCCTCCTAGGAAGGCCCTTCAAAAAGGCAATGAAGTGTGAAGCCGACTATATAGCACAGAGGATACACCTAACACTACCAGGTGTGAGGATAATCACGACTTTTAGCAAGGGTGACCTCACCAAACCTCGAGGAAAGGGCAAGGAGCATTCTGACATACCAAGAAATCCTGGTAATGAGAGCAAGGAGTTGTTGAAAGAGTTAATACAAGCACAGGTTGAACAGAGAGAACCAGTGCGTGAGGCCATACTCGAAACAAGAGGGTTAGGAGACAAGGCTAGGGATAGGATCTCATACAAATATCGTAGAAGACCAAGACGGAAGCCCAAGCCTTATAGACGAAGGCGTCGATGGAGAGCTAGCACAACACCACGATGGATATCCAAGGCGTTGCTTCATGCTCAAGGGTATTATGCAGGCAATCAATGGATTTGGGTATCAAAACCCCCTGCTAGACCACTCTGTCAGAAGCCCAAATTATGTCCAAAGCAGAGAGGCGTAGGAGGAAACCTAAACGAAAATCCAAGTCTCGAACCAAAAATATTGGAGTGATTGAGTCCCTCACTATTGAAATCAAGAAACCAAACATGGCCTATCAAAAAGTGGATCCCCAGTCCAGCGTACTTAGCAAGCAGATATCAGAGGTAACTGTCGAGCGTGCACAAGGTCCACTAGTGCCCAGGGAGCCGTTGACTTCCCAAGAGGATAATGAGCACCTCAGGCACAACATTGCTCAGGATGAGGTTGATTGCTCAACAAAGCGAATGACAGAATCGTCTAACAATCATGAGCAAATTCTTCAGGCAGTGCCAAGCCCATGTAGGAGCTCCAAATCTCCTACGTCCCCTTTTTCCAAACGGACACAGGAAGCACAACAGCGGTCGTCAATGGTGGCTGCTCACTCTCAATCTCTATCTCCATCAAGGCTTCCAAGTATCCAAGAGGGGGGACACAACACTAGCCATGTCTCTCGGCCCAAGGATATGCCGGCACAACCCAATGTGACTAGATCAACTTAGGCTCAATCTACACAGATGAATGCTCAAAGGGCAACAAAAGACGCGACCACCTCCGATCGCCTTAAGGACTGGATACCGCAATCCAGCAATAGTAGCAAGTCCACCGAACTAGCTGCTAGTACTTCAAATCAGGGATCATAGCCGTCACAGCCTTTGGCCGTGACAATGCCCCTTGCGGAACGTGTCCTTCGTAGTTTACCTGTGAACGAGGTGTCGCGACCTACCTCCTTAACAACTCCAACACTTCCAAAGAGCCTAAAACCTAGGCTGGAGGGGTTAAGCACAAGGGAGTGAGCGGAAGAGATAGACTCTCCCAAAAGGGAGACAAATGTACCCATGCAACTTGGCAAGGCTACTCCGTAGGCCACGACTAGGTCCCATGAGGACCCACTAGAGAAGGGAAATGCTGAGGCCCAACCAAGTACGTTAACGGTCGATGTAGCCCAGGGTCTTGAGACGCTAGATGCACCTACACTGACCAAGAAAACAAAGAGAAAACAATGAAAACAACAACAGTTGCAGGTGGTTGTGGATCCCAAGAACCTTGGGACGAAGAGTGCTCGAGAGCTGATGAATAAAGCATCAAGTGTATCCACCAATGAGCCCATTGATGCCTCTCTTAATAGCAGTGAACCCTCAGACACATCCGTGTGCTCTGAAAAATCAAAGCAGCCGTTGCCATCAACAGTTGCTTTCAACACTCAATCCACCGACAATAGAACTCACATCGACCAATCAAGAGTGGATACAACGTTGTCACAACAAGGTGACAAATCTATACCAGTCACACCCGAGAAGAACCATAACAAAATAGCAGCAAAACCTCAGGAAAAACACACAATCCCTGAGAGCATAAGCAATCCTAGCGTTGACGAATCTTGCTCATCTAGGCCTGAGCCCCCAGCTATGCTAAAGCCTAAGAAAACTCTTAGAACTTTGCATGAGATAGCAACTGAGCAAGCCCTCATTGAACATAGAAGTGTCACAGAATGCTTAACTGAGTTGGATGCTAAGCTCAAAGTGTTCGCACATGTCTACGTCCTTGCAGACATGGGCGCATTCCCTAAGGAGCAACTCAAAGAATACTTGCCATTCCCCTTATCTTGGGAAGAGCAAGAACATCTTGACGAGCACTATAACAAGCTCTTACATGAACGCATGCAATTCATCTCTGATGAGGAGGCTGGCGAACTGCGCTTAACCGTCACGTTTAATGAAGTGCTCTGTCAACCAAATCTCGTAGACATAGAGCAACTAAAGCGACTGTCAGCAGGCCAGAGTCAATTTGAGTAGCGTTGGTGTGAAAACCGCATTGCAACAGCCGAACTAAGAGCTCAGATCATGACAGTATCTGAGGAGCGATTGGCCAAATGGCAGTCTCAAAGTGACCCAACCTATGTGGCACCAACTTCCCTTCGAGGACTGCCATTCGGGGTACGGACTTGGCTGAACCTAGCCAAGAAAACTCTCTGTTTGATAAAGTTCTCACTGAAGAGGAGTTACATGTTGCCAGTAGACTTGGACAAGGGTCCATGCTGCTCGATGTGGCAAAATATCTATCGGTACTAAGTAAGCTGCCACGAGTGCTGGATGCCTGTGCCACACTCCAGTACAACCCCGAGTTCTACAATTGGTTCTTATCCTCGTGAAGTGACACGGATTCATAAATATGTATATAAATAAACACTGATTTTTGTGTCACCATGTATAAACAATATCAACACACACAAGCAATGATAGTCAAGTGCAGGGAGAAGAGTTGGGTTTGACAGGCTAAGCTCCTCAAGTCCTCCTCTCATCACACATTTAAAAGCCGTGTGACCATCCCCACCCCTCCCCTTCTCATCCTATGCGCTTGATAACCTACATTTCTCTTTTTTTTAATCCCTTACATATGAATGGTCTTATCATATAACAAATCCTAATCCTTGATTCGCATCTTACAGGCCCCCCGCGAGAAAAACATGGAGAACCAAGGGCAGCTAGCTTGTAAGGACGCTCTCCGCAGCCGACAGGAATATGCAGTACACGCCCCTCCGCCGGTGCGCTACGTGCCCACTCTTAAAAGGTATGCCAAGAAACGCGGCCCCAAGCAACACCTCCCCGGACGAAGGTCGAAGAATCTGCGGGTTAGGGGAGCGGATGCTCAAGGAGGCGCACACAATGTGGCAACACCAGTGGCACAAACCCCCAACGTATGCTCGGGCACCAGATGCTCAAGGAGCAGAAAGGGCAGCTTGGGACAGGGAAGAATTCAATGAACTATTTAAAGGCATTTTGGAAACGGTGGCAGCCCGGGACTACACCATTCATGTCCCGGCCGACATGTTCCTTGCTCAACCCCAAGGGAGCCCTGCACCTGCAGAGCCCCAGTCACCCAACCACCTAGACTCGCCCCGCCTCGTACAAATAGAGTAGCCCCATGTTGAATAAAGGCTTATCAAATGCTACCTGGCCAGGACTTTTTGCCTTTAAATGGTTCAGTGTTGGCATGTTCCCGAATTGTACGAACTTTTCATATCTGTGTTTAATATATTTCACGTCTTTAGCAAAAGAAAAAGCTAATCAAGTGCAAGGGATAAATATCTAAGTCAACACCATAGAATTCAGATAAGTGATGTCTCCTTGCAGTGCACTGGTTTATTATAGTTGCGGCATATACCATGCATGTACTCTCATGAAGTGACAAGTGGATACAGGATGACACAGGTCTTTGTGCGAAAGTGTTCAATGCCCAATCACCGCAAGACCATCGATCCCACAAAGAGCCGCGACAAAGCCATGCTGCCGACAGCAAAAACCACCCTTGCCGACCACCCACATCGCATAGCCCAAAGCATATTCATGGGCTACACTCTCTTTCTGGGTCAAGCTCTATAGTTGGCTCACGGTAGTCGTTACCTCAAATTGTACCAACAACACGTGTGTCGGAAGGAGGTTTGCAATATCTCAAGTGTATCTCCCCATCTCAACAATTGCTTCTCTAACAACGAGGCTAGGGCACAATCATCACTGTAATATCCATTTCTTGAGCCTTCGAAGCTTGACAATTTCCAACCCACTAAAAGGCTGATAGCCTCAACATATTGCAATGGTTGTACTCCGGCAAGTCAAAAAAGAAAGAAAGAAAGAAAGAAACACAAGATAACACAACAAAAAAGAAAACAAAAAATAAAAAAAAAGAGAAAAAAGAGAAAAAACAAAGAAAAGAAATGAACGAAAAGAAGCACCCACAATCACAGCACAGCACCTAGGGGTCCTCAAATTAGGTACGTCCAGTGACCTTGATCAACTGGCTCCGTCCCTAGTCCCCTAGCCCTTTAGCATCACCCACAATTGTTTAGGGCACATTAAGGGCAGGACATATCTAGGGAGCTTGTCTCGCTTATGGTTAGACCTGTCACCCTGACCCACTTGCACAATTCTCTCTTGCACTCTACCTTAATACCATTGCAATCAATTGTGGTAAGTACTGCACGATTGGCCATGAAATGTACATCGTCCTCATCAAGCAAGTCCAATAGCTTCCAGCTACCGAAAGTGTGGTGTCCCTGTATTCAATTATGCTATGTCATGCAGTCACAATGCAAAGGATGTCTCATATACCTTCACGTGCACTTCTTCTCAACATGGATAACTTTGCTTCAGCAACACATTGTTACGAGAAACTAGCCCGCGGTCTTCTAACTACGTAATATCTAAGTATGCACGAGCACTCACATAATATATGCACTGAAGTATATACAAGTGCAAGACAATACTCTCAGCTTACTTAGAGTACCTATCTCCCAAACTAATCAAAATATGTCTTGTGCACGATACAAAGACTAGCACTATCCCTTAGGGAGAGACCACATGAGGGGTTTTCAATTGCAGGTATTGCAGACTCCAACAAAGGTGTCATTCGCTCTTCATCAACACTCAACTTTGAATTCCTATCCTTATCACCCTATAAGCCTACCAAGAATCGGCATGTACAGAATCCCCAACAAACCGCCACTTGTACTCCATCAGTGCAACCCCCCCAAAGCACAGCCCTACCACCAACTCCCATTGCCCCACCACCTACCACTCAACCCATATGCCCCCAGTGACCTTCCTCCCCACCACTACCAACACTCCGCCATGGCAACCACAGACGTCCTTGCCACCCACGTCTTCGGTGTATGCTAAACACTTGCTACCTCCGACGGTGAGTGCCATGGGACTAGCACTCGTCTAGGAGGGGGGTAATGTTAACCCTCAAACAAACGAAGGTGGAAAATCTGGAAAAGCTAAAGTAGAAGACAAAGACAAAGGTCAAGGCAAAGAGAAACGGAAGACAAAGACGCACAAGGAGAAGAGTCCTAAATAAGGGAGAAAGGCACACAAGGAAATGCGCAAGTCAAAACTTTTGTAAAAGAGCGCAAGCGCATCATGGTTTAATTCCAGGAGCACCGGGCTCTCACCCATGCAATTTGTAAATGTAGACGGGTGGTGGAAAGGAAACTAGGAAGATAGAAGGACAATGGGAAAAAGGGGCCTAGACTATGGTCGGCCATGTAAAGAAAGGGGAAAAGAGGATGACCGCCCAAAAGGGATTTAGGGTTTTGTATATAAAGTTGAAAAGTGAATGAAAAGCTCATTCTTGTGTGTGGCCAAAAGTGGCTCTCCTCTTCTTCTTCTTCTTCTTCTTCTTGTTCTTGCTTGCTTGAGCTTGTCCTTGAGAGAGGGAGTGTGAGAGTGTGAGGGAGTGAGTGTGTGAGGGTGAGGAACTGGGGAGGAGAAGCTCTCCATCTTCTCCTCTCTTCTTCTCTTCTCTTCTCTTCTCTTCTCTTGTCTTGCTTGCGGCAATGGAGCTTGGAGCGTGGAGCTTGAGGATGGAGCTTGCGTGAAGCTTGCACTTGGATCGTGGAGCTACCAGAGTGCGCGGGAGAGGAGGTAACTCGATCGGCATGAAGGTAAGCTCACTACACCCATAGATATGGACGGCGCGTCAGCTATGTGAGAGGTAGCCATTAGTGCTCGGCTTGGAACGCTTGAACAATAAGCGGTCTGTGGGTCTTGGCGATTGAGCAAAGGCTTTCACACAAGGTTCGGGGTTGTGAAGCAACTACTAGATCTGGAAGCCGAGAAGAGCGTGATGGCTCCCAAATTTGTAGATTTCGATGCCACGGAACCATTCGTCCAATCGGATCGCGAATCAAAGTCCGTTTGCACTCCCAAACAGGCTGGCAACCCTTCCATAGTAGTATGAAAGTGGTTTTTTTTAAAGTGGATATTTTATAAATGAAATGAAATGAAACTCTAAATGAAAAAAACATGCAAAAACATGTCGTGATGTAGGGAGGGGCGTTTTTTGATTGACGCCCCATTTTTTGGGGATGTATGTGCCTCTTGGATACTCAATCATGTAGAGAGAGAAGGGAAGATCCCTGATCCATGCAGAGAGGGCAAGATTTTGATGGTAACTATGTGCAATATGATTAAGAGAATGAAATTCTAATTTTTATTCTTTCTCTCTCCTCCCTCTCTCTCCTGCATAGAGGCAATTCATGTGCAAGAAATCAAGAAGAAGAGGGGCTGAAGAATGCTTGTATGGCTGTGATCGAATTGCTTCAAGATGAAGAGGAGATTGAGGAAAGAGGTTCAGCACTAAAGAATGGTTTTTGGTCGGTCTGTGGGTTGCCCAGAATAATTATTTAAAAACCCGCAACATGCAAGACACGCGGTATGCTCCAATTTTATGAAGAAATTTGATTGTTTTTGTTGTTTCATGGTCCAAATGTTATTCATATGCGATGAATTTTTTGTTTGAATCTTTTTTGCATCATGTTTGAAAGCTGTAACTATAGAAATATAGAACCCGTAATGATTTAGAGCCATTATTAATTCTTTAAAACTCGCAAAATGTCATTTTTCATAGAAATTGGTGGTTTTTTCCTATTTTAAGTTGGAAAAAAGTAATGGAAATGGGATAAACTTAGAGAAAATGTTAAGTTTCAATCAAAATAATAAGACAACACAAATAAATCAGAAAATACCTATTTTCCATGAATAATAAATAGAGAAAAATAGTAAAAAATAGAGAAAATTGGGATTTTCGTGCTCAAAAAATATGGAAAAATAATATTTATGTGTGTGAATGTTTGGCAAGGTTAAAGCATTAGGTTACGCCTCAATTTGGCCTTGTCCTTTGTGTTATAGTCCATGTTTATTACTTTTTACATACAAAAATGATACAAAACAACCATTTACACCTATGCAATGCAGCAACACCTAAACGGTGAGGGGGGGAAGGAAGTTTGTGCAACAATCTAATTGCTGAAAAGATACAAATTCTGATTTCCCTCTTTGTGCATAGCTTTTAGGGATCGTAAATTAAATATAGGTGACTAGTAGTACGGAAGTTCCAGTGCTAGTCCCTAAAGCAGTGCAACACGTAACGCTTAGTTAAAATTCATGAAAGGGCTATTTTTCGCACCTCATATGGCTGGTTTTTATATCATAAAATGGTTGTGCACAATAGCCATACACCTTGCATCAAGCATGCCACGTGGTATCTCTTGGAATGCATTGCAATTGATTGATAAACTTTGACCAACGCTGAGAAGATAGGAAACCGAAGTCGTCGGTTAGACGGCCGCTTCCGTTGGGGAAAGTTTTATGAGGCAAATCAAAATATCCTGGAACACTGAATTATGAAAGAGTGGAGTTTGTGCGAATGTTATATGTGTTAGCGACGCATCTTGGGGCTAATCCACGAGGTGTAGGAGAGTCGCAGTGGAGCCGCGGTAATTAGCCGAGAGATGATTCCCTATGTGTGTATTACGAGGCATTATGCCTATATATTATGGGATCTCCCTCTAAGGAGAAGGGAAGGTGAATGTTGGACTACATGTTGGATATAAACGTAAAATCGTCATAGGCATTTAGTGCAAAGTGAGTTTTAGACGCTCCTGGCCCGCAAGGCCGTGTGGTGGGGTTGCTGTCGTATGCATGAGGTCCGACTAGTGCCATAGCCAATGCCGGCCCATTTTAGGTCCCATCATGGATACAAGTCCCATTGGGATAGGATTGATTGTTGGCCAAGAGATCTTGAAGATAACAGGTATGCAATTCGTTTTGGAGTAAAAGTTCTCAATGAACGTCAAAGAAAGTATGCACAAGTAAAAAGGGAATGGTGGGGAGTTGTAACAACATTAAAGTGTGATCATGAATACTTTATAGGTGCTTCCGTAGTGGTAGAAACTGATTGTCTTCCACTCTTGGACATGATTGCCAATTGCTCTACACCCGACATTGCTATGCTAAGATGGATTGCATATATTAAGTCTCTCAACCTCGAATTAAAGCATATTGCAGGAAAGGCGAATCCAGTTGTTGCTGACACGCTATCACTACAATATATGACAATGAAGAAGAGCTGATGGAAGAAGATGAAGCTGAAGAATCTATACTTGCTGAATTTCATTTCATGGCTGCTGAAAATACCTTTTCAATTACTGCATATACTGGTCCAAAGCTGAAAACAACAAGATGGTCAACTAGAAGCCACCATGTTCATTACATTGCTTAAGTTCTAGTTCATTTCCTTGAAGAAGATTATGAAGAAGATTGGCTAAAGATCGGCCAATATTTGAGCACAGTGAAAAAGAAAGAGACTTGGATTGATGAGGAGTTCGAACATATCAAGAGGAAAGCTTATGGTTTTTTTCCTAAAGAAGGACATCTATGGAAGCATGCAAAGAAGAAGAAAGGAGCGCCTGTCCGAGTTTTAGGTAACAAAAGATTTCAACAACAGGTAATGAAGAAATTTCGTGAAAGCCTGTGGGCTAGCCATAGAGGCATATGGAGAATCTATAGTAAAATCAAAGAAAAATATTGGTGGCAAAACATGTATTAGGACATAGCACATTTTATTGAAACCTGTTATGTGTGTCAAATGTATTCTATGGTCAAGCATTGAGATGGGTTACAACCAACTTATCCTTTGTCTATACATTATAGATGGGTTATTGATCTTATAACCATGCCTACAGGAATATGGAATATGCGGTATTTAGTGCTTGCAAGAGAGGATCTAACCAATCAAGTTGAAGGCAAAGCCTTAACAACCAAATCCACTCAAGATGTTTGTCGTTTTTTGCTTGAAGAAGTGTTTTGTAGATATGGTTGTGTGGGTAAAGTAACTACAAATAGAGGAGAGTCGGATGCTGATGAGGCACGCAACTTCTTTGCTCAATTGGGTATTAAGTTGGCTTTAACATCATCCTACAACCCTGAAGGCAATGGAAAGAGTGAGAGAGGTCATCAACCTATTCTCAAAGCTCTAGCAAAGTCCTGTAGAGGAAAGATCAAAGAATGGCCTAAAATGCTACCTTTTGCATTATGGGCTGACCGGACTACTCACAGTTCAGTGATTGGCTATATGCCAGCTAAACTTATGCATGGACAACAACCAATTATGCCAATTGAAGAATCTATTCTCACATGGAGTCTTCTACCTTGGGAGGAAGGCATAAGTAGAGAAGAGTTGCTGACTTTACGCATATGGCAGCTAGAAAGAAGGCCTGAAGATGTTCAAGCAGCTATTGAGAAGCTAAAGACATCAAGACTAAAGAACAAAATAAGATTTGATAAGTGACATCGACTTCGGCCAAGAGCAATTCAAGAAAATGACTGGGTGCTTGTCTATGATAGCAACCTAGACAATCAATACAGTGCTTCTAGGAAGATGGCAAAGCATTGGTTTGGCCCATATGTGGTAAAGGTCATTCATGACAATGCCACATATTCATTGGCTAAATTGGATGGAACACGCATGAAGATACCCATAACTGGAAAAATAATCAAGCTCTTCAAATGAAGAGAAAGTTCAACATATGAGCTAGAAGACTTGAATATAATTCAAGAGCATGAAGACATAGAGGAAGAAGAAGAGGCAGATGATGAAGACATTGACATGGCAGAAGATACTTCTTCTAACATTGCAAATCCGTAAGACTTTGGCACATGCTAGAGGATGTGCAGGTTAGGAGGGGGTGGATGTCATGCTGCTACGCGCACACCGTGTAAAAAAATCTAGAGTGTGGCTTCCTTTTAGATTTAGAGAGCCAATGCCTCTTTAGGCATTAGTATTAGTGTCCATGGTTCAAAATATTAGTTTTTTTTGGATAAGTTTTTAATCAATTTTTGATATTCTAGATATTATCTATTGTAAAAATCCATAAAACTATAGATAACTTCTAGATTAGGATGACATGTAAAAGAAACCATGTAGCTTTCAGCCAATTTGAGAGGATTTTGTGTAAAAAAAAGAGATTAGCGAAATTGCGTGACACGCGATCGTTGTTTTCAAGCACTGAACAGCACTCCAAAAGTGGGAGATGAAGAAGGAGTGATCTAGTAGAATTCTGGCCAGGTGTCGTGATATTTAACCCCCCTTTCGGAGCCATTGAAAGCATCAGATTGGCGATCTGAGCAGCATAGAGGAAGGTATTATTTTGTACACGTTTTTGTCTATTAGAGTTATATTTTCTCATAATGCTGAAAGAAACTGATAGGCTTCATCTCTGTTAGTATTCTTCTACATCTGCAATCTCTTTGAACCCCTTCTCTTCTGTCTACTCCTTTCCTTGAATCTACCTACACCTTGCTGTCTCTTATCTTCAAGAACTTGGCTTGAAACCTTCAACCCTTCTCTTATCTCTACCATCTTCGAAGTCAAAGCTCTTGAACCCCCATACATTCTTCTCTTGCCAAACCCCTGTGCTGACCTTCAACCCTACACGCTGCGACAACGTAGTCAAATTTTGACAGTTGGTAGTGCAAGGTGACCATTAGATCCAAACATTATAGAGAGTCATTCAAAGTCTTAATAGCCCAATCTAATTGGAGATCTCTAGAGAACACCACAAAAACAAAGCAATTTCTGCAAGAAAATCAATCTTATCACATCAACAAGCTTGTTCTTCATGCTTTCAATGAACCACAAGAAGAAAAAGGGTACCAAGAACATGAATTCTCTATGTCACAACATTATAGAAGGAATCTCCCATGGATTTATCACAACAAATCTTCATATCCACCAACCACAAATCAAATAAATACTCCACACTGAATAGAAAATAGTCACATATGCTCCATTATTCATGATTCATAGTCTTCTTCCCTTTCAATCTTTCACAATCTCTCATAGATACAATGTGTTCCATAGAAAAATGACTATCTTTCACTCAATCTCTCTCCCTCTCTCTCTCTCATACTCTCTATCACTCATACATCATAATCCTCATTCAATACAATATAATAATATACAATAATCCTCTCTTGGTTATGAATACACCTCTCAAGAGGTATGTCTAATATGAAGAGACACCAAAGACACTACAGTGACCTTTCAAGGCTCACTACTATCACTATCACTTCAATCTTCATTTCAAGTCTTCATCAGCTATATCTTCACTTTTTCAAACTCTTTTGAGCTTATATTATTCTCTTTCCAAGATTAGAATTTTGTTTCAAGCTAAACAGAAGACAAATAGAAGATATAAAAAGCTCAACAGAACATCACAGAAGCATAAAAACTATATAACTCTAACCAAAATCAATCCAAACCATAAGAAACCATTCAACACATACTCGACCACACTCAAATCCAATGATTCACAATTGCAGCCTCTCAAATAAAAGGAAAATAGAGGTAAAATAGACGCATTAAAACCAAATAGTGATCATATAAAACACATAAGCATATCATCAATCATTCAAAAACCATCACGAGCTAATCAAACATATTTAGCCCTTTCCAATACACTCCAAAATAACTCAAACATCATTCAAACCCATTGACTCCATCACAAAATCAATCATTCAATATCCAAAAAATAACAAAAATAAAAAAACAATCATTTTAGTCCTCAACATATCCCCACAGTTAATCAAGAAGCGACCTCACTACCTTGGAGAAAAGAATAATAACAGCTTTAAATAACCAATCACTCCAACCATCATCTCTAAGTCCATCTAAGTCACAAAATAACTCGAGTCTAAACAAATATAGAAAAGAAAAATCATAAATTGATATTAACCAATCGTTAACAAAAGATAAGCAAATAAACTATTAAAGGATATAATAGCTTTTCTTTCTCATCACAAAATCCATAACTTTATCTTCAACCATCATCCAACTTTAATATGCTTCAACTTCAATTTTGTCTCCTTGTGATAAGGACTGCTCACATACACATACATATCTATATAGATAAAATATCCACAAAACATTGAGCTCATATTCATAAGGCAATGTAGTCTAAATGGCACAAACCCCCCCAAAATTTGGAGAGCAAAAAGAAGGTTTTTCATTAAAAATCAAGATACATAGAAAGATAATCCACTTGCATGTTACAATGAAGATATTTCTTTTTAAATGCCATACTAAGCTTCAATCTTTCCAATGATCTTCTCTCATCCACAACATAGATAGGAATATTCTAAAGAAATTGGAGACAACACATTCTGTGCATCAAGACAACAAACCTAGTTAGAAAAGCCTAAGCAAAATAATACAGTACATTTGTCTGAGCTCCTAATATAACATCATTAAGATGCTAAGAAGAGGAATAGACTTCCTTTCGTTTATGTGTGATTATTGATCCATATAAGCTAAGTACCAACAAAAATGAGTAGCCAACCTCAAGAAATATATTTTGATTGGGCATATATTCAAGCAAACTAAAGATAGAAATGTGAATATGCAGATGAAGTCTCCCATAATCTTGAAATAACTGGCCAAGTAAAAACAAGTCTTGTGAAAGAATCCTCTAAAGTCCAATGTTGAAAATGGAGCATATCATTGTCAATCCACTAGTATCCATGACCGATGGTGGAGGCAGATTTATATCATCAAAAGGCTGAGGTGGGTAAGGGAAGCACAATCAAGCAATGGAGAGGGGGATAGGATAAATCATAGAAAGTGGAAATATTAAGCAATAAGAATGTTGTAAAGGAGGGAAAGAAAACAAGAAATTTTGAAGATATACTAAAGAAAAAGTGTATAGAATAGGCTGATGAACAACAAAAGGATCAAGAGGAATAGGCATAAATGGGCACAAGATAAATACATGGATATGAGGAGATAATGCAAAGGTGAAGGTGAACATAGGATTGGAATTAGGATTAGTGTTAAGAAGAGAGATATAAACAAGAAGGCATTGAGACATCTTCTGAAAAGAAAGGAGATCAACATGATTGATTAGATAAAATAAGATCAATAGTGAAAGACTTGAAAGAAGTCATCAATAAATAAATTTGGATTTTTTGCTATGTAAGAAAGGACTTGTGAGTGCAAGGATTAGATATCAATTTTTTTTAAAAAATACTATGTAATTGATGGTAAACCATCACATCCTCCTCTAAAGGTGGATGCCAAGTATAATCTTTACACCATGAAGTCTTTTGGGCATATGTTTGAAACCCATCTAAAAGGCTAAGCTCTACCAAGTGAATATAAAATCCCCATTGTAAACCCACTATGCACGCCACTCTCCCACACCTACATGTGCTTGCAAGGGTCTCTTTCCTCTCAATACCAACCCATTTTCAAGTGCACACCACTATCCCCCACACCTATGTGTGCTTGCAAGGATGTCTTTTCTCTTGATACCAGTCCCAATACCTACCTTGTCTTTGCAAGGGAGGCTCAAAGGGAAGGAGGAATTGGAAAGATGACACCTTGCAATGCACTAGTGTACACTTGTGCACATAGTGTCATAGCATGCAAGGATGTCTTTTCTCTCAACCCTAATACCTACCTTGTTTTTGCAAGGGAGGGTCAAAGGGAAGGAGGAAGGGGAAAGATGACACCTTGCAATGGACTAGTGTACACTTGTGCACATAGTGTCCTAGCATGCAATAATATGCACATGTTGGCACTAGCACTATAGTAGTGGCATTATCATTGTCACTATCACGTACACTGACATATGCAAGTGCACTTATGTACCCTTGTGTACACGTATGCCCACACTCTTACCCACACAATGTCCACTATTCATAAACCTTGCATCTAGCCTCACCTAGCACACTTGTATGCACTCATGTATACTTGAGTGCACTTGGATGCACTTGCATTGACACTAACATTGGCACATATTTCCATTGATACTAATAGTGGCATGCACATGTATATGCAGACATAGACTTGTGTGCCCTTTTACTTGCACCCCTAAACAACTTAAACCTAACACATGTTAGCTTTCATTAAGCCAACCATTGTGCACTTGTCCACAATTGTGTGCCCTTGAGCACCCTTGTGTGCACTTATGTGTGCTTAGAGCACTTGAGTGCACTTAGGCACACTTGGACTTAGGTGCACTCATACTTAGATGTACTTGCACTTAAGTGCACTTGCACTAGGCATACTGGTGCATGCATGTGCTCTTGCATGCACTTATATGCACTCTATGCACTAGAATGCACTTGTGTATACTTGTGTGCACTTGAGCACACTTGCACTTACACTCGAACTTGCACATGTAGTCGTACCTGCACATAGTCCACAATAATGCAATACACTTAGAATTGCACACCACATTACACATAAAACCTTGCACATAGTCGGAACTTGTGTACAATGCATGTTCACTATGCACTAACCTAGAGCACTAAGCTCCATTCTTGGGTACTAACATGTGCACTAATATGTATCACATAGTACTCACGCATATTAATGTGTCTTACCTTGTGCCACCCCCATCTATTCACCCTAGCATAGCCTACTACATCAAGCAATGCACTTAAGACACTCTAAACCCCCTAGTACACTACATTGTGTGCTACCACACACACTAGTGAGAACACACACATTAGCACACCTTCCCAGCATGTGACTCAATGCAGACATGCACTAGCACACCTTCACTCATCAGGTACTGCATTCCACTATCAGCGCGCGCATGCACACGCGTGCACACACACACACACACATGCATGGATAGATTGAACAAAAAGGGCGTTTGCCACAACAAGAGAAGAAAAACTACAAGAAAAGACGAACTCAATTAGGAAAAATAGAAAATCAAGAAACCCAAAAGAGGCCACGCACAACTTGTACTAAAAAAAGATATTCACTTGAAAAGCTAAGGTGTTGCATAGTGAGGTGCTTTTACACACATTGTTTGAGGAAAAGAGAATTCATGTCTATGCATGGTGCACAAGCACAACATGAATTGTAATCAAGAAATCCTTACTTGCTAAAGGATTAATGTAATGAAGGATAGTAGAGGATGGAGGATACAATTATTAATTTGAAAAGAAGACTATAATTAGGGAAGAGAGTGTAAATTGAGAGTATTATTTTAGGAGTATAAAAAGGGGTCTTAGTGCCAATGTAATTACTTTTTGCTCATTTGATAACTTACCAAGAACCGATTCAGCGTTAGCATTAGTTGTCATCTTCCTTGTACTTAATAGCAACCATGGATTTTAATGGAAGTTCATCATTTTTGTTCCATTTTCATGCTTTATAAGATGTTAGTTTAGAGTGAAACTCATGAGTCACTACATGGTCTAGGGACTAAAATAGATGTAGCTAGTTTTCCAAGCAACTCAACAAGATATAGGTACTCTAGTATTACCTTTTTCAATGACATTTGTATACATGGTGGTATTACTTTTTTATTATAAGTCACTTGTGGAAGGATGAGGGAAGGAGAAACTTGATACAAAAGAAAAAGGCTTGTAGGTGATAATTATAGCAAGAGATGTTGAAGACTTTTAGAGCTAGCAATGCAGGTCGAGGGCTAGAAGTTGTACTTTAGCAGCGAAGCACTGAGCTGGGTGCATAGAGCTGAGTAAAAGCATTCACAAGTCTAATATTTATGTGGAAAAAACTTGCATGACTATTGATTAATAGGTGTGGACACCCATAATGTTCTCCTAATAATAGTAACTCGATGGCTTCTTTGTGATCAAAGGCAGAAAGATCTTCTACATATGCTTCCTATGGGCCTTGGAGTGTAGATTTTAACCCAAGTTGATCTCAATATGAGAAAAAGAAGGTGGATAGAAATACTATAAGAGTTTAATTATGTTATTTCTATTAACTCTTCTCTTGTATCCCACCAAATCCTCTTCCTTTCATGGCATGTCTTTCTAAGTATTCTATAAAGGCGTAAGCGTCCTAGTAATGGCTTGGTGTACAAGCTCTAGGGTAGGGTTTCGAATATTAACATGGTTCTTAGGCTTTGTATATCTCAATGATACTATTGAGGGATACTTTTCAGCTCAAGGTATTTGCAACAACATTATGCTTACCACGGCAAAAATTGATCTCAAACACTTCGTTTCTTCTTCTGTGCGTATGCGGGTGCTCTCAACGTTTCTGCGCATTCGCTCTCTCCCCGGTTCAGAGAGTCATTGCTAAACCCTATTGCCACACAGCAGACGAAGGCCAGCAAGGATCAGGAGGTTCCTTTGCATGCACGGATGCCATCCCATGGGTCACCGTGCCCTGCCTCTCCAACTGGGTCATTATCCCACCACTCCTCACGAGGAGTTGGCTCACAACTGCCCCCAAAGATCATTCTCTTCCTCCCTCAATAAGTCCCTCCAGCCACGCTCAGGTAAGACCCCTCCATCTGCCAAGAAGAAGGACGCAGCAGTAGAAAAGCATGTGAGAAGCTCCAGCACCAAGAGGAAACGTGACAAGGACGCTGACGAGAAGGAAAATGACAGATAAGCTGGCCATGGTGATGGAGCTTCGCAACCGAAGGAAGGGTAAGAAGAAGAAGGAGAGGAGGAGGAGGAAGCGAGTGGGAGTGAGAAAGTAGAAGATGATTCCAGGCAAGACACAGGAGTCGAGGGACTCGCAGAAGGCTTCTATGAAGTTGAAGCTGTGAAAAAAGATGCGAGTATGCAATGTGCGTCATCTTCCTGGCTTTTCTCACCACTTTCATGCCATGTATGCTAACTATCATATTAAAGCAATGAGATTCCTCAATTCTTTTTCTCTTCCTGAACCTGCACATGAGCTTCAAAGGTGAAATTTGTTGACTGGTTATGCTCCTAAGTTAAATGAATCCTTCTTGCACATCTGTTTGGCTTACCAGTTGACATCTTATGTATTAAATTCGCAAGTCAGGTTGTTCAAACGTTTGAGGCTATGTCGTAGCCTGCAAACCAGCCATTGTCATGTTTCCTGATATCATAAATGGTTATGATGAATTGTGTTTCTTAGTCCTCTACAGCACATTGTCGATTTCAAAAGGAACAATTCTAATCTTTCTTTTTATGATGATTGCAGGGTCAAGTGCTGCACTTGATACACTTGTGTTGTGGCCTAACTTAGAGTATCTGACATGTATTACATTATAGACGAGGGTGAGCTGAGTCGGACAATACTTGGGAGCCATTCGAGAATGTCAATGCTTGTGCTGATGTCATAGAGGAATTTGACAAGAGGTATGTTGAGATCTTTAGTTTTCTTTACTCTGCAGATATGTTATTCAATATGCAAATGTCATTTTGATTTCTTGCTTATCCTGTTTGTAGCTATGTGCCTAAGTTAGGTAGGAAATTACGAGGTAAAAAGAAATCTAGAACTTATTAACTTTCTCCAAAGAGGAAGCAGACACTGCTAGAAAATGTGGATGGGGGAAGTGCTGCCAACACAGGAGAGGACACAATGGACACTGATTAGGACAATGGAAAGTGTGCAGCTGAAACTGCAGAACCAATCAAGGAGAGTCCCAAGAATTCAATATCATTGAAAGGTGGAGTTTTTGGTATGGGGAGAAAGGATGTTGACAGGTCAACAACAGTCAGCAATCCTGGAAATGGTAGTGCCCTTGCAACTGAGACAACAGAAGAGATGGTGATAAATCCTATGGTTAACCAACTAGGATCTAATTCAAGTAGGTTGGTGCTGAAAATAGACATGCCCCAGCCAAAGTTGTCGCAAGAACAATTAGGTTCTATCTCACCTCATGAACTGGAGGAGGAGACAAGCATAGCAAAGTTACAGAAAAAAGCAGGGCCAATGGACATCATGAAGCTAGGGAGGAGATTATGCAAAGTGATATAAGTGCTACCACGCATCAATTGATCAGCTTGACATCAAAGTCTTCTCTGCCAAATGAAGGAACATTGAATAAGGATGATGCTTAGCTGGACAAAAAATTCAGCAGTGGGGAACTTAATAAGAGTGTTGCCAATGACAAATGTACTGGAGAAAAAAAGAGGAAACAAGGTTTTGTGAGACATGTTCGATAAAGTTTGGATTCTCAAGAACAGGATGCAAAGACAATTGCCGATGAGGAGAGGTCACAGGAAATTGTGGAGCAGGGCAACAATTTGAAGGGAGTTTTGTTGACCACACAAGGTGGGCACATGGAAGATAAGCATTCATAGCTGCAGATTTCTGAAACAAAGTCGCCTTCTGCCACAGCAAACTAGTGTTCCCAACCAGGCACGCCCAGTAATCCTCCTCTCACAAATATTATCAAGGCAATGAATTACAACAACTCATCTGTGGAAGGAAAGCAAGATGTGATTGTTCTTTTTAAGGCATCAAGGTATAATATAACATATGCTTGTTCTTTATATGTTGTTTTCTTGCAAGAAGTATATATAAATTTTTACAGACCAAGGAGCTTGGGAGGTTGTTAAGAATTGTGGTGAGTTCATGAAGAAATAATGCTAGTTTTTGTAAGAAAACCCATGTTATAATGTTTTTATTTCAATATTGGAGCATGAAACAAATGTTTTGGGAAATTGAATCCAAAACGAATGGTATTTGGAAAAATTTGGGTGGGTTCTAAGGGGCTATAATAGGTTGTATTTTGATGACAATTGGAAACATTAGTAAGGGAAGTGGAGCTTGTAGTGGGCTTTAAAATAAACAGCTCAAAAAAGTTTATTGTGTACCAATCAAGCACACCTAGTAATTCAAAAGGTCTAATCATAACAAAGGACAAATGAAAAACTTAAAAGTCAAAAGTTATCGTGTATGTGAAATAAATATTGTTAGTTGGTTTGGGCTTGAGGCTAATGTTGCCTCCACAAGCCATCGATGGGGTGCAGACTTGATCCTGATAGGGTGCCTAGTGCAGAAGAGACGGTTAGGATTGTGGGTGTCATCAATAATATGCCAAACATTATTCATGCATTGGTAGATGGGATGAAGGCAGTGCATAGTGTATATCTAGTCCTATAAAATGAAGTAAGAAATGAAAACACTAGCTAATCACCATTTAGTAACATGTGTATATAGGAAAAAGGATGCAACTCAATGACTTACAAAAAATTTCTCTAAACCATGATTGTGTCAAAACTGGTGTCATGTGTGTCAACAGCTTAGCCATGTATTCTAGGGAAACCATGGTAATTTAGTCTCTTATAATTTATTCTATTGTTGGCTTACTTCACTTTGTTGTATATTATAACTCTCTGTGGATATTGCAGCATTGGGAGGTCTTAGGGTTCTTTATTTACATGAAGATATGGTGTTATTTATTTGCATGAAGTCATGCATCTCACTTAGGTGGATTGTAGCTCACACTTTTTGCTTTATGTTGGCAACCAATTTCATTTAAGGTAGCAACAAATCTAAAAAAGTATTGTTGGCACAAATTCGTTTTAGGTTGTTCAAAGGTAAGGGATTCTTGAAACAGCTTTAAGTACACACAAGCATTTTGAAGCAAAACACATAGGGATTGGAGTGGGACTTAATGCTAATAAAGTAGGTGGTATGGTGTGTGTGGCAAGAGAGGCATGTTAATTGGCATGTACTGTGAATTCGGTGTATGTATGTCATGAGACAGTCCTTTCTTGTTACGACATGTGCATGTATGTGTATACACATTCACGTGTGATAGGAGAGGTTGTTTGATTGGCATGCACCATGAATTCGAGATATGCATGTCATGAGAACTGATAAGGCAATCCTCTCCTATCACTTACTATGCAAAGGTGTTTACTCTTCACACGCATGTGTTTGGCAAGGGGTCGTTGATTGGCATGTATGTGTCATGAGATGGTCTCTTGCCATGCATTATTTGTATCTTTGAGTCTTTTGTGTGTATGCATTTTGTATTGTGAGATACGTGGATTGGCATGTATCATGTATTCGACGTATACATGTCATGATATTTGTCTCGTGATGGCGGGTGTGTGTGTGTGTGTAGGGTTGAAAGGTGCTTGTCAAGTAAGCACTCAATCATGAAGTTGGTAAGTGTGTGTCTTTTGACAAGTATGCCACAATTGACTTGCCATTGTGTCATGAACTCGGGATAGATGTGTCATGAAAATGATGAAGTTCCTAGTATTGATGGATGGCAAGCCTACGATAATTAAGTTGCTCTTTATGTAATCAACCTGAATGGTGAAGCTTTTGTATAGACAATCCAAGCGAATGTCCACAGGAAAGTTGAGCTTTAATCAATGTGTATTGATTTGATTTACCTTGCTTTAGTTGTACTATTTTATTTGCAATAGCATGGTCATTGGTTGAATTATCTTTCATTCAATGTTTTTGCTACGTTATTATTAAGAAAACTTTACCATCTTGAGTTGAAAAATAATACTTTAAACCTTTTATTACTTTATTATTTTCATGAAAAATATTAACCAATTGATTATAGGATATCTTTGGTTTAGAGATCAAATCGCCACACTTTCGAAAGTCTAAAATACAAGTTTTGCCACATATTCTATAACATGAAAGTATACATTGGCTCTTAAAATCATATATGGTGCAAAGGCACATCTAATGAACCCATTGAAGGATCAACAAAGGTAAACAAAGGAAATATTATAGCATGTAGAGTATCCCCAACCTATATACGTTATTGAGGATCTCAATGTGGAGGATGAGAAACAATTGATTAACTTGTTGAAAGAGTATCGAGACATTTTTGCTTGGAAATAATATCACCTTAAGGATATACATTTGTAAGTTCTCGCCCACACAATCCCTCCTAATGATGGTATCAAGCCTATCAAGCAGAAACCCTATCATACAAATGATTGATATGCCCATCATGTGAGGGAAAAAATTGACAAGTCATAGAAGGTAGGATTCATTTATAAAATTGAGCATACTGCTTGGGTGTTATAGTTCATCTTGCTACTCAAGACGTTAAATGCTACAACCAAGAGAGATCACTATTTTTTGCCATACATTGATCATATGATCGAATGGGTAGCAAGAAAGTCCACCTAGAGGATAGCCTAAAATTTGCCTTTGTCATCAAATTGGGGTGTTTGATTATATCGTCATGCCATTTGGGCTAACTATTGCTCCAATAACCTTCCACATTATCATATGCATGATCTTTAAGGAATGTTGTGAAAGTAGATTGAGGTTTTTTTCAATGACCTTTGTGTCCATTCCAATTGGGAGGAACACCTTGACAAGCTCTAGCTAGTCTTTGAGACATGCATGCAGTATAATCTATCCTTGAGTCCTCTCAAGTGTTAGTTTTGGGTCAAGCATGGCATAATCTTGGGCCATTTCATGTCAAGAATGGAATCATAAGTGACATTACTAAAATTAAGGTCATTATGAATCTCTCTCTATCCACTGACCCAAAGTGGATGCAATGCTTCCTCGACCATACCAAGTATTATTTTTGCTTTGTGCTAAACCACACTACTATTTCATGATCAATCTACAAGCTACTAATTATCTAGGCCTAGATAGAGAGAAATTTCAATCTTCTTATGAAGCATTGAAAAAGGATCTTATGATAGCTCCTATATTAAGAGCCCCAGATTGGATAATATGGTTTCATGTACATATCGATGCCTCCAAAATTGCAATTGGGGTGGTGCTCTACTAGTTTGGTGCAAGCATGATATGGATTTCCTAGTGAGCTTCTCTAATTGATAGCTCATTATGCAAAAAGACTATTCTACCACTAAGTGAGAAGGCTTAACAATAGTTTATGTTGTGAAAAGGTTTCGACATTATTTCCTCACTATGCCTTTTACATTCTTTGTTAAGCGTCAAGCATTATTATACCTTGTCAATAAGCCATGTACCACATGATGCATTGCTAGATCACTCTTGATTCTAATATTGGAATTTTATTTTTCCATGTTATTGTGTACAAGGAAAAATAACGCTTCATTGTCAATCACTTCTCATGATTGACTACTGGTGAAAAGCCACAAGAGTTAACTATAATTTCCTTGATGCTCATATGTTCCACTTTAATTAGGAAGCTCAACACTTTAAGGCCAATCTCACACTTCATTAGACTAAGGACATTATTCATATCCTTGAGGAAGGTCTACTAAAACACCCAATCAAGAAAGATTGACAAACACACCTCTTGATCAAGACTCAACCTTATCAATTCATTGTTGTTCAATTGTATTGTGCATAGGGCAAGAGGGTCTCCTTCAATTGCATGTTTGTGAGCATAAAATTAAAGATGTCTTACAAGAGGCATATGGTGGTATCGCTAGAGGACACTTTGACCCAAATACTATAGCAAGGAAAGTGCTTCAATCCCAATTGTGGTGGTCTCTTTAAGGATAGGGCTAGGTTTTTCAAGCACTATGATGAATGCCAAAGAACAAAGTTTACCATCCAAAAGGATAAGATGGAACTGACATTGATAATTGTGTGGGCCAACCTTTTGAAAAGTGGAGCATAGAATTCGCGAGACCCATTAGCCTAGTTGCACAACACTCGGTGGCTAGATATATTATCATAGCCATGGATTATATGATTAAATGGGCTTAGGCTAGGGCAACCCATAAAAGTGATGCATGAACCACTACATAGCTTCTCTAGGAGCAAGTCATCTCACATTTCAAGTATCCCATCAAAGTCATTATTGACCAAGCAACACACTTTCTTAATGAAGTGATTGAGTATTTTCTATCGATGTTCTTGGACACCCACATAAAGTCTAGTCTTTACTATCCTTAAGAAAATGGCCAAATAGAAGCCACAAACAAAGTTTTCATCAATATCTTGACCAAAATTGTCTTAGCATCATTTTAGATTCGGATTGGCTAAATAAAGGAATGTGCAAAGCTTGTAAATTTTTAATCAAATAGAATTTTTTATAACACTTTTATGCCATTATTTTCATGAGAGTTAGGCTCTGTCCTATGAAATTTTCATTTACAACTAGCATCTTGATCACAACTCATGTTCAATTTCAATTTTTCATCAAGATTAATGTTTGATTGCATGGAAAAAGAGCCATGAATAACTAGAAGGACCACAAAGGGGGCAAGGTACCCAAGGGGGATAGAAAACCCTAACCCTAATTTTCATGTATTAAAAGTACGGGAAATAGAACAAGCTATTCATGTGTGTGCAAATTTTGTGTACTTGTTTTCTTGCTTTTCATCGTGAAAGAGGGAGAGTTTGAGATGATTGAGAGAAAATGAGTGAGTAAGGATGAGGGACCATGTGGATGAAACCTTCTTTTTTTTCTTGAGCACTCTCTCATATCTATACTCATGTTTTTTCCTTGCATGCTAAGTCCACAGAGGGTTGAGAACAAAAGGAGTGTATTCATCAATTGCATAGCTTTATCTTTGCAAGAGCATCCTTCATGCTTGAAGAAAGGCCATGCTCACTACAAGTGAATCTTGGAATATTCAAGATGTGTCCAAGAAGTTAGGTGGGAGATAATCATCGTTATTTGTGGTTGAACCTCTTGAACAAATAAAAGGGTGTCCAATGTCCCATCATGGAGCTCATGTAACCTAACAATCTATGGAATGAAAAAAATGCTAAGGCTATTCAACCAACAAGCATCATCACCATACACATTTCATCAAGATATCTAGAGAAAGAACAAAGTAATAAAGGTAAGCCTGATCTAGGGTGTCTTGAATGTGGCTTCACACAATTATACACCGATTTCCTTAGATGAAAATCCTCAACTAGTTCAATGATGATTGTGCCTTTAGTGCCACTTGGAGTATTCAATGTGAAAACTCCACATGATTATGTGACCCCAATACCACCAAATATGCTTACTAGAGTTGAAGTGCAAAAAGCTAGAATTTCAATAATAGACCTTGTAACTTTGATGCATCATTGATAGGAAAAAATAACTTAAAGAAGAGAAAAATGAAATCTCACACTAAGAAACAATAGTGCCACAACTTTGACTATGGGAAAACAAATGCCTAATGCAAAAGAGAAATAATTTATAGCAAAACAAAGAAAAAGGCAAGTTCTAGAATTGCAAATTATGCCAATTGAAAATAATAGTTTAAAATAGTAGAAAAAGTCAAAATATGGGTAAGAGAAGCATAGACACATGTAATATCTCCCCCCCTGTACCTTCCCCATAAGAACCCCCCCTTAAAATTTTTTAAATTTAACACAATTTTTTTTACTCTCTCCCCTTGCCGATTGCATGGCGGGGAGAGAGAGAGAGAGAGGGAGTAATGAAAAAGAAAGGGGGGCATGCAGCCCCCCAGGTGGAGGATGGCGGCCGTTAACGGTCGTCTCTCCCCGCTCATATACCACCCCTCCCCACTATAAAGGGGAGAGCCCCCCCCCCCCGATCATAAAACACCGCCCACACACACACACACACACACACACACACACACACACACACACACACACATATATATATATATAGAGAGAGAGAGAGAGAGAGAGGGAAGCTTTTGGAGGTTTCTTCTTTCCCCCTCCTTAAAGAGAGGTCACACACCCCTTTATTATTTCTCAAAATACACTCCCCTACATTATCTTTTCTCCACTCAAGGAGAGGCGGCGAGAATTTTGCATAGGAGAGTGCGAGAATTCTATCTCTTGTACACACATCTTCGAGTATGGCCCCGAAGCATAGATCCACAAGGATGGCCGGAAACCCTGCAAGTGTGGATGGTGGTTCGAATCAAGATGGCACCACAACTGCGAATGGTTTATCAGACGTAAATACCATTGGAATCAAGACATCACTCCAAACCTAGGTTGCTCTATTATTAAATCTTAGATTATAATTATCATGGTGAAAATCATATTCACGTGCATCACATTGATTGCGCGATTGATGGATAATTGCCTTGGTATGAATTTAGTTGTGATGTTTGTAACAAACAAGAAAAATTCCATTGTAAGATGACATCATAATAGGTGAAATTGATTAGGTAATTGCATCGTAAATTACCCAAAAAAAATTCCCGCATGAATTCTTGCATAAAGTGCATTGCTCCTTGCACAAGTTCTTGCAAAATACATTTCAGAGGACATTGAAAGAAATAAAGTGCATCTCCATGTCGCAAGATGGATTCTAAGATAATTGTAATAAACTGCAAAAAAGATTAAAGCGCAGCTAGACTCATACAATAATCACATAAAGTTATAAAGATGAGATCATTCAAGAAGGTTATAGATCGTGTAAATAATTACATAGAGGATAATGTTAAGATTGCAAGCATAGAAAATACCTTTGCATGGGTGGCATAAAATATCATATGGATTATATCAAAATTGTAAGCATTGAAAAGAAAGCATGGCATTACATTGCATGCATTAAAGTTGTTGGGAAAATTCAACATTGTTTGTAATTTACCAAATGGGATTGAGATCCATGAGACCCATGTCAAAGTCCTTGGCGACTTCAAGAGAGATAGGTAAAGGTTTAGTGCATGTGAGCATTATTAAGAGGGCTTAACAAGATTATACTTAAGATGGAGTAGAAACTGTTCTAAACAGAACCATCTTGACCAACCATGGTCAAGGGGATAGACAATCTTGATCAATTAAGATCAAAGATAAAGGTACATAGGTACTTCAAGGGATCTAGGAGACAACCAGCAAGTTGACCAACCGAGGACGATGCGGTTGTCCATGATCTATCTTACAAGGAGACCTAAGGTAAGGATAATTAGGGTCGATAGGGTACAAATCCTAACCCGAAGAAAAAGGGGAAACAAGCAACCTAGCTTGCCAAGCCCCTGGAATCTTGCCAAGTTGTGAACAACCCAAGACCGAATGCTGGGAGCATTCGGGAAGAAGGAATCACACCTTAGCAGTTGGTCATACGAATGACCACATAAATGAACGTGATTGTACAGTTATGTACATTGTTTGAACTTCTTTGCTCAAGGAACTAATTCAAGGCAAAACACTTAATGCTTCAGGTTAAAAGCCTGGAGGGAATGGCAGGTTTAGTTACCTCAGACTGCCTGCCTGGCCCTATCCAAGGGGGTTGTTGGCCACGTTGGGTACATGGACCGAACCCGCCGCGAGAGATCTCTCCGTGGGTGCTGTTGGAGCGGGAGGACGCTTGGGTGCCAATGGAGGCTCTAGCTATAAATTCCTTGCCTCCAGATCTTGCACAAGAGGCCGACGTGACTCGAGATGGGATCTCGAGGCCCGTGTACTAGTTTATGGGTGAAACTTGGAGTAGCAATCCTGTTGATTGCTAGGATAGCTTTCATGCATGATACTTAATGTATTCCAGGACTATGATAAATAAAGATCAGATATTTGAAAAAGAAACTTGCTTGACATTGTTTTTGTGTCAGTGCCTAAGTTACGTGAGGAACCTGTGTTCAAATTGATTAATTAAGGAAGCTGCTTTTGCATGTCAAATATAATGTGGTAGGTAATTAGATAACTGAGCAAATTGAGGAAAGTGCGATGGACGTGACTTGGTGTAATATTCTCAGGCAATAAAAGTTAGTTGGTTAGTTCAAAAGTTAGTTAGTCAATTAATAAGTTAGTAAGGTTACTGACTAAAGAAAAAAGTTAATTAACATTAATAACTAACTATAAATAAATAAATAAAACTGAGTCACAACTCGATATTTCTTATGAATTAACAAGGACCATAGCCACCCTTCATGGAAGTTATAACGTGAACAAGAGATATGAGCTATATTAATCACTAATGTTAATGTGTGTAATAAGGATAGTCTAAGAATATTAGACTTTTGGACAAGAGTAGAATATTTTAGATATTTTAGAGATTATCTTAAATTTTTTTTAAAAAATATATGGAGATTTCTAGAGCTAGATGTCATTTAAAAGAAAAAAACAAGTGATGTGTTAGTTAGTTTGAAGATTTTATAAAAAGAAAAATAAAGAAAAGTGACTGGCAAAATCGCGCGCGCCGTGATCGCAGTCTACAGGCAGCAGTAGACAACACTTCGAACAAAGAAAATAAGGAGTGAACTGAGAGCTTTCTAACAAGTGTCTTGGGATTTTACCTCCCTGTAGGAGCCAATGGAACCATCAGATTTATGATCTAAGCATCAGATCACTGATCTTTCCAAGATTCCCCTCCACAAAGAGCTCCTCCTCTCAGCCACAACCCTTCTTCTCCAATTCACTATAAATAAGAGACATGGGGGGCACTTAGGGAGACATAAGGTATACCCTGAGAGGATGCGAGAGAGAAGAAGAGAGAAAGAAGAATACTCCTTCAAGAGGCTGCGAGAAGAAGCTAGAGAGAGAGAGAGAGAGAGAGAGAGAGAGAGAGAGAGAGAGGAAGAGGGTTAGCTCAAATCCCTTGTCTCGATCTTTAACTAAGCCATATTCTCTTACGCTCTCTCATCTCAAATCTATTCCACCTTCCCTATCTCTCGAACCACTCATGGACGATGGCTGCAAAGCGACGAAGTGGAAAAACCATGGAGACCAACGCAACCGGTCAAGCAATGGTTATTGGAAATGATACGGGAGTGCCCGAGGTTGCGAGAGTTGCCACTACCAATGGAACATCGGATGTGGCTAATGCGAGCGCGAGTAAAGACGAAGTTCCTAATGTCGTCATGCTACCAAACTAGGTTATTCATTACTAGATTATTATTTTCCTATGTAAGATAATTACATAAGATATTAGCTTCCATATTCTTCACTTACACAAATTGATAACTCATCTAGAAAATATATTAGTACAAGCATTAAACAATTAATCACTATGATTTGTAGCTAGAATAATTGAGATTCTAAGTCATAGAATCAGGATAGAATGAATTGCCAAAGGTTATTGTACATATGTCTTTATGCGCATTCGATATAGCTATGGTCAAATGCGACAAGGTTAAGAGTTGATTAGTGATGGTTATAGAAACTGATTGTCTATTTAGGAATCCTATAGGTAATCTCGTTGAGTTATTGACACAATATATTTCCTTAAGGGATTTTGCTTATGTTGGATAAGTGAACCCAAATGGAAAATTCATGCCTTGCTTAACATGTTATAAGAGGTGTACTCAACACTTCTTTATGGGGAGGAGATTCCTCATTAGAATGTAAGGTTACCTTAGGATAAGGTCTACCTTGGCTATGTGAAGCTGTGAATTACATGTTGGGATGATTGTCATTGCATCATTTGATACACATTTGAAAGGACTATTTGTGTTTGCTAGAATCTAGATTTTTTGATTGAAATTATTGTCAAACAGAATAAAAGGAAGGATCGCGCTAGGCTACCCCCAAGCTAGCGGCAAGACCCTACTCCAAGGGGGTCATGATTATCACTACGAGAGGCTTGGACCGGATCTGTAGGCGAAAGGTCTGTCAGTAAGGATAGTCTCGGACAGTAGGAATTGTAGGTCCCAAAGGGGGCTCTGGCTGTAAATCCTGCATTGTTCCAAGAATCTGACAAGCCTCTTTGTGACCCAGGATGGGATCCTAGAACCCTAAATACTAGTTATGAGGGTAGAATCTTGGTGGACAGAATATCCTTATGGAATTTTGTGTAACTTCCGCTGGGACGGAATGATGGAAATTGTAATAAAATTCTAATGTAATAAAAAAGTTTGCTTTACTGTTTGAATTGTATGCATGTTGGTGAGATAAATTATGTGAAGGAACCTGTGACTTAATGGACTAATTAAGGAAGCTGGTTGTATATGTTCTAATAAATGTGTTATAAGTAATTAAAAAACTAAAGATGACCCATCATAAGAGGAAAGTGGGTGGGCATAACCCCCGACGGGTCCGTCCAATGGTAGGGTAGTCCCAGTTAGCTGGGAGCTTTTCTAAATCCGAAATAGAAATAGGAAGATGGTAAATTGACCAACTAGTCAATAGGTAGAACTGACTTGCATTGTTTTAGGGGGTCGGAATGGGATTTTTCCTTATGGGTAGGAGGGTTGACGTACCGCACTCCCCTCCGTCTCCCATTCTCTTTGAACTAAGTGCAATGGCAAGTCCGCTTTAGATTGAGTAATCCTCTAAAAGTAGGACTCGCAATTACTGATGCTAGTTGGCTATTAGGAGACCCATCCGATTTTAGGAACCCAAATCTTTAGGTCGATCCTAGTGGGTTCAGCCCGGGACTCTCCCGTTGCGAAGTAGACTCAATAGGGCCTAAGTGACAAATCCCGTGATGTTCCAAGGGAGCACTAGGCGACATTATTTACGGAAAACCTATTGATGGACTCCTAAAAGGTGTGCCGTAGATTGAGACTAGCGGACATCTCACACTTGGGTCCGTCCTACAGAAGTGTGGTCCCGATTAGCTGGGAACTTTTCTCAAAAGACGTGATAACGAACTGTGAAGACCTAGCGTCAGTAGAGTTAGAATCCTAATTTATGTTGTTTTAGGGGAGCAGAATGGGACTATGCCTTATGGGCAGAGAGGTTGAGCTTCGCATCCCTCTCATTTCCCATTCTCCATGAACCAAGTGTAGCATAAATTCGCTTCGACTTTGTTGTTCCTACGCAAAGTGGTTCATCTGGAGCTCGACGCTAGCTACTTCCTAGAGACTTTGCTGATAGGAAAGAAACCCTGACTTCAGGTCTGTCCTAAGTGGGAACGGCCGGATACTTCCGCTCGAGGTAGACTCGGAAAGACCTAGATCGCAAACCCTATGACATTCCTTATGAGTGCTAGGTGGCGCTTTCTAGACTCTCTTCCCGATGCATTGCTAAGACGTGTTCCACAAGTGGACGAGCGGACACGTTACAATTGGTATCAAAGCAAACCAACGAGATCCAAGGATTACAAGGGAACTTAATGGAAGAAAATAAAGGGAATAAGGAATAAACAGGGGAAGGTGAGTAGAATAGAGCAGTGTTTTCTGTCGAAAACATTTCTTTACTCACTTACGGATGCTAGGTTGCAGAGTCACAAAGCATGGAGCAAGTTCTTGGTGTTCCAAGTCATGTTCATGATTGCAATGCATGCTTTGAATTATCGTCAGAGGCTTGGCATGAAGAATATTCTGGACCGCATCTATAATCCTTCACCCCTATATGTGGAGCAGAGATGGACAGAAGACTCAGGTATATATTACATAGTAGCCCACCGACTCGCGTACCTTCAGACCAACTTGAAGAGAATCAAGTGGATGGAGGATTTAAAGATTGTGAAGCTGTTCATCTTTGTCGAAGCTCGCATAAATGCAACTTTGCACGTTAGCGGTCGGCAAGTCAAGCAGAACAAGTATGTCTATGAAGAAGTGACCCGGGTAATCTTTGTTGACAGAATCAAAGTGTTAGGGCGCTATGAGAAGAACATGTATGAAAGGAAGGGATACCCCAAGCTTCCTATGACTTACCGTTTCCTGAAAATCCATGACCCCACTCCATATTATTATTCCGTCCCTGTAGCACAATCCTATTTTTCCTAAACTGATGTATCAATCAACTTGTCCTACTTATCCAAATAAATGTACTCAAAAGGGTTATGCCCTCATGAATAAATAAGACTTTTTACAATTATCTATCTTGATTATAAATGTTAACTAAGGTGTTAAGTGATTAAATCACTTAGCTAAAAAGCTGTGCTAATTATATTAACATAATATGGGAACATGTGATAAGATGTTAACATAAAGAATCTTATTGTCCAGACGCAACCCCAAACGCAGGTTCCAAATCCGACTCCTACACTAAGTCCAGTTGTGGCTTAAGAGAAGAAATTCTTTCTCAAAAAAATTAAGCCACCCGAGTTTGATGGCAAGGGAAGGGCTGTTCAAGCTGATGCCGAGATTTGGATTGAGACCATGGAGGACTATTTTGAGGCAGTAGAAACTGCACCTGCTAACCAAGCCATGCTCGCCAAACTTAAGCTTACAGGCGAAGCAAGACTTTGGTGGAAACAGTAGTGCAAAGACCAAGCGATCTCGGAGGGGACAGTCACTTGGGATAAGCTTAATGAAGCTGTGCGAGGGAGGTATTTGCCACTTGCCTACCGCACACAAAAGATGAATGAATTCTATAACTTGAAGCAGCTAGGATTATCCCTTGAAGCATATTATTTGAAGTTCGTTTCACTCCTAAAGTATGCACCCCCAATGGATATGACACAACGCGTGTCAAAATTCTGTGTTGGGCTGAATCCACCCATAAACACTCGATTGGAATCAATGCGCCCAACGGACCTACAAGACGCACTCATTCAAGCTGCTCCAATAATACAGGAGGTGCAGACCAAACCAAGGAACAACAGGATTTGGCCTTACAAAGTTCATAATAAGGGCATGTCTAAGGCTCAGACTAAGAGAGCACGAGGTTAACCAGGGCCAAAGAAAGAAAGCTAGGGCTAATGTTGTCAACAACTTTGTTCCAACACAAAGCAATGATCGCAACCCACGTTGCTTCCATTGCAACGAGCCCGAACACTTCAAGAGGGAGTGTCCCAAGCTTGGCAGAGGACATCGCCAAGAGCAATTCCAAGGTCAAAATAGAGCCACTCATGGCCAAGGAACCACCGTTATGGCCAGAGGGAGAACCTCCAGTGTTTCCACCAAGGAGCTAGACAATGAAGAAGATCCATCCATGGATGCTGACATTGAGAGGGCAACGGTTCACTCTACTCTTCACAAGAAGGGTCCAAATTGCCGATTCTCGGTGATTCAAACTCCATCAGAATATCAAGGTAAAAGCTTTAAAACCTTGATTGACTGTGGCAGTACACATTCCTTCATTTCACCAATCTATGCAAAAAGATTAGGGATAACCACAATAGATGCACCTACTTTACTTGTGGAATTAGCAAATGGTCGTGAAGTCACTTGTACTAGGCAAACTCCTAAGGTGAAATTCCTACTGGGTGGGAAGCCAACTTCTGTGAGATTCAGGGTAATGAACCTAGGTGTCCACAAATGTTTACTCGGAATGGATTGGCTAATACCCCGAAGTCACTTGTACTAGGCAAACTGCTAAGGTGAAATTCCTACTGGGTGGGAAGCCAACTTCTATGAGATTCAGGGTAATGAACCTAGGTGTCCACGAATGTTTACTCGGAATGGATTGGCTAATACCCAATGATGCCCACATCCACTGTGGGAAGGGCCAAGTCTCCTTCCGCAATTCTGAAGGGGAACTAGTCATGACTCAAGGTAAGGCTGGTAAGTCAAAAATACAGTTGGCAAAAACAACATGGATAATAAAAGGTGTTCAAAAGGGTCTACCTGTCTATCTGATTAAATTGAATAAGCTAGATCAGAATTAGGAATCCGGAGAAGAACCTTCATGGTTAAAGGAATACGCAAACGTATTCCCTGAAGATCTGATGGAACTTCCTCCCCAAAGGGAAGTCGACCACGAGATCAAACTTGTGCCAAGAGCTGCACCAGTCGCAAAGTGGCCGTATAAGATGTCCATCCTGGAAGCTATTGAACTGAAAGAGCAACTCAAGCAACTATTAGATCAAGGCTACATCCGCCCTAGCAGTTCACCATGGGGAGCTCCAGTGCTGTTCCAAAAGAAGAAAGATGGAACGCTTCGCCTATGCATTGACTATAGAGGGTTGAATCAAGCAACTATAAAAAATAAATACCCCATTCCAAGAATAGATGAATTACTTGACCGTCTTCAAGGGGCGAAGATCTTCTCAAAGATAGATCTTAGATCTAGTTATTAATAGATAAGGATCAAAGAAGAAGATATTCCGAAGACTGCATTCAGTACAAGGTATGGACACTTTGAATTCTTAGTGATGTCATTCGGGCTAACGAATGTTCCTGCTACCTTCAACAGGTTAATGCAAGATATCTTTAGGCCCTATCTTGATGACTTCGTACTCGTCTTTTTTGACGATACCCTAGTCTACTCAAAACAAGAAAAGGATCATGACCCCTAGCTTCACATTGTTCTTGAAACAATGAGAGCACAGAAGCTTTATGTCAAGAAGAAGAAGTATACATTTTTCAAGCGATAGATTGAATATCTAGGATTCATTGTATCAGCAAAATGAATTTCAGTAGATCCAGCTAAGGTCAGAGACGTTCTGGAATGGCCAACACCAACTTTTATCAAAGAAATATGTAGTTTTCTTGGGTTGACAGGGTGTACAGAATTTTCATCAGAGATTATGCTTTGATTGTAGCCCCTCTTACTGATCTACTAAAGAAGCAAGTAGCAATTGTATGGTCACCTGCTGAACAGACCAGCTTTGACAAACTAAAGAAAAGCTTAGTATCAGCACCCATCCTGAAACTTCCTGATCTTAATAAGGAGTTTGAAGTGGTAACTGATGCTAGCTCACTTACTTTAGGATGTGTACTTATGCAAGAAGGTCATCCCGTAGCATATTCTTCAAGAAAATTGAAGAGCTATGAAAGGAATTATGCTACCCATGACCTGGAGATGTTGGTTGTCATCCATGCCTCAAACTTTGGAGACATTACTTGCTAGGTAACAAATTTTTCTTAGTAACGGACCACAAGAGTCTTAAATGGATTTTCACTAAGAATGAGCTCAATATGAGGCAACGTTGATGGATCAAAGTGCTAGAAGAATATAATTTTGAAATCAAATATAGGCCTGGAAAGGAGAATGTAGTTGCCGATGCACTTAGTCGCGAGGCATTTCTAAATTCTCTCATTTTGCAAGATCCATCAATAGCAAGGTCTCTAGCCACAAAGGTATCAATGCCAAACAACCCGATTCTTGAGCTAGCAAAAGAAGAGGCATATCATGACTCAGTCTATCAGAAAATGCTAAGGGAGATCCCCATCAAGGATCAAAACCCAAAGCTAAAGACGAAGTATCAAGAATTCTCCATCAGTAGTGGGCTTGTCTACTTTAGGACAAGATTATGTATCCCTGTAAGCCAAACTCTCAAGCATAAGATACTGTGGGAAGCCATGACTCCCCTTTCTTAGGACATCCTGGTTATGTCAAGACTCTTAATGCGGTCAGAAAGAGCTATTATTGGGAAAGGCTCAAGGGAGACGTACTCAAATATGTCACTGAATGTTTGTCTTGTCAACGCATTAAGGTAGAACATATTAAAATGCCTGGGAAATTACAACCACTTGACATTCCACAAATGAAATGGGAGTTCATTAGTATGGACTTCATTGTTGGCCTACCCCAAGTTCAGGGAGGATATATCTCTATTATGGTTGTAGTAGATATGCTCACCAAGGTCGCACATCTCATCCCCGTCAAGACGAACTATAAAGCTTCAGACATCACAAGATTATTCATCAAGGAAATATTCAAACTTCATGGGTTACCTAGAAGAATCATTAGTGATCGTGGCTCGCTTTTCACATCACACTTTTGGAGGGCTATCTTTGAGGCTATTGGAACTCAACTCTGTTTCAGTACATCTTACCATCCCCAAACTGATGGTCAAACAGAACGAGTCAATCAAGTCATTGAAGATATGCTTAGGGCATACTGCTGTCGTGAACCGAAAAAGTGGATTCAATACTTACCACTGGTTGAGTTTTCCTACAAAGCTTCTTACCAATAGAGTATTCAAATGACCCCTTTTCAAGCATTGTATGGGCATGATTGTCGTATCCCTTTGAACTTCTCGGATCCAACTTTGAGGGTAGAAGCTTCAAGACAGATGCTGGAAGACATGGATGATCAAATCAAATCAATAAGACAAGATATTCAAGCTACCAAGGATAGACAAAAGGCTTACGCTGACTTGAAACGGCAAGACAAATCCTTTGTCAAAGGTGATATGGTCTTCATCCATGTACGCCCTAAAAAGAGTTCACTGTCCTTGGGAGAGTACAAGAAGCTAAGTCTGAGGTATTGTGGACCTTATAAGATCACCAAGTGCCAAGGGCCTAGTGCTTACAAACTACAACTGCCTGCAACTCTAAAGATTCATAATGTATTCCACGTTAGCCTACTGCAAAAGTATCTACCTAATCCGAATCATGTACTTGATGATCAACAAATTGTAATGCCTAGCCAAGGAGTCCTTGAGCTACGGCCTAATAGAATCCTAGATGTTAGGGAGAGGCATTTGAGATCAAGGACCTTGAGAGAATACCTCATCCAGTGGAAAGATTATCCAGAAGAGGATGCCACCTAGATAGACAAAAATACTCTCAACCAACTAGGTCTTCTCGAGATGAGGACATCTCGATTTCTCTCAGGGGGAGAGGATGTAATATCTCCCCCCCGTACCTTCCCCATAAGAACCCCCCCTTAAATTTTTTTAAATTTAACACAAATTTTTTTACTCTCTCCCCCTGTTGATTGCATGGAGGGGGGAGAGAGAGAGAGAGGGAGTAATGAAAAAGAAGGGGGGCATGTAGTCCCCCAGGTGGAGGGTGGCGGCCATTAACGGTCGTCTCCCCCCTTATATACCACCCCTCCCCACTATAAAGGGGAGCCCCCCCCCCTCGTCGTCAGGCATCACCCCCCTTCCTCGTGGCCTGGATAGCGCCCTCTCCCCTAGTGGTCTTCGACGGTAGCAGCCCCTCCCCCCGGATCATAAAATGCCGCCCAGATAGATAGATAGAGAGAGAGAGAGAGAGAGAGAGAGAGAGAGAGAGAGAGAGAGAGAGAGAGAGAGAGAGAGAGAGAGAGAGAGAGAGAGAGAGAGAGAGAGAGAGAGAGAGAGAGAGGGAAGCTTTTGGAGGTTTCTTCTTCCCCCTCCTAAAAGAGAGGTCACACACCTCTCTATTATTTCTCAAAATACACTCCCCTTCATTATCTTTTCTCCACTCAAGGAGAGGCGGTGAGAATTTTGCATAGGAGAGTGTGAGAATTCTATCTCTCGTACACGTGTCTTCGAGTATGGCCCCGAAGCGTAGATCCACAAGGATGGCCGGAAACACTACAAGTGTGGATGGTGGTTCTAATCAAGACGGCACTGCGTAAATACCACTAGAATCAAGACATCACTCCAAACCCAGGTTGCTCTATTATTAAATCTTAGATCATAATTATCATGGTGAAAATCATATTCACGTGCATCACATTGATTGCACGATTGATGGGTAATTTTCTTGGTATGAATTTAGTTGTGATGTTTGTAACAAACAAGATAAATTTCGTTGTAAGATGACATCATAATAGGTGAAATTGATTAGGTAATTGCATCGTAAATTACCCAAAAAAATTCCCGCATGAATTCTTGCATAAAGTGCATTGCTCCTTGCACAAGTTCTTGCAAAATACATTTCAGAGGACATTGAAAGAAACAAAGTGCATCTCCATATCGCAAGATGGATTCTAAGATAATTGTAATAAACTGCAAAAAAGATTAAAGCGCAGCTAGACTCATACAATAATCACATAAAGTTATAAAGATCAGATCATTCAAGAAGGTTATAGATCGTGTAAATAATTACATAGAGGATAATGTTAAGATTGCATGCATAGAAAATACCTTCGCATGGGTGGCATAAAATATCGTATGGATTATATCAAAATTGTAAGCATTGAAAAGAAAGCATGGCATTACATTGCATGCATTAAAGTTGTTGGGAAAATTCAAGGTTGTTTGTAATTTACCAAATGGGACTGAGATCCATGAGACCCATGTCAAAGTCCTTGGTGACTTCAAGAGGGATAGGTAAAGGTTTAGTGCACGTGAGCATTATTAAGAGGGCTTAACAAGATTATACTTAAGACGGAGTAGGAACTATTCTAAACAGAACCATCTTGACCAACCATGGTCAAGGGGATAGACAATCTTGATCAATTAAGATTAAAGATAAAGGTACATAGGTACTTCAAGGGATCTAGGAGACAACCAGTAAGTTGACCAATCGAGGATGACGGGGTTGTCCATGATGTCGGTAGGGTATAAACCCTAACCCGAAGAAGAAGGGAAAACAAGCAACCTAGCTTGCCAATCCCCTAGAATCTCGCCAAGTTGCGAACGACCCACGACCGAATGCTGGGAGCATTCAGGAAGAAGGAATCACACCTTAGCAGTTGGTCGTACGAACGACCACAGAAATGAACGTGATTGTACAGTTATGTACATTGTTTGAACTTCTTTGCTCAAGGAACTAATTCAAGGCAAAACACTTAATGCTTCAGGTTAAAATCCTGGAGGGAGTGGTAGGTTCAATTACCTCCGACTACCTACCTGGCCCTATCCAAGGGGGTTGTTGGCCGCGCCAGGTACATGGACCGAACCTGCCGCGAGAGATCTCTCCGTGGGTGCTGCTTGGAGCGGGAGGATGCTTGGGTGCTAGGGGAGGCTCTGGCTGTAAATTCCTTGCCTCCATATCCTGCACAAGAGGCCGACGTGACTCGAGATGGGATCTCGAGGCCTGTGTACTAGTCTACAAGCGAAACTTGGAGTAGCAATCCTGTTGATTGTTGGGATAGGCTTCGGGGCATGATACTTGATGTATTTCGGGACTATGATAAATAAAGATGAGATATTTGAAAAAGGAACTTGCTTGAGATTGTTTTTGTGTCAGCGCCTAAGTTACATGAAGGAACCTGTGTTTAAATTGATTAATTAAGGAAGTTGCTTTTGCATGTCAAACATTATGTGGTAGGTAATTAGATAACTAAGAAAATCGAGGAAAGTGCGGTGGACGTAACTTGGGTTTGTCCTACAGAAGGGTGGTCCCGATTAGCTGGGAACTTTTCTTAAAAGACGTGATAACGAAACTATGAAGACCTAGCATCAGTAGAGCTAGAATCCCGATTTATGCTGTTTTAGGGGAGCGGAATGGGACTATGCCTTATGGGCAGAGAGGTTGAACTTTGCATCCCTCTTATTTTCCATTCTCCATGAACCAAGTGTAGCATAAATCCGCTTCGACTCTGTTGTTCCTACGCAAAGTGGTTCATCTGGAGCTCGACTCTAGCTACTTCCTAGAGACTTTGCTAATAGGAAAGAAACCCTGACTTTAGGTCGGTCCTAAGTGGGAACGGGTGGATACTTCCGCTTGAGGCAGACTCGGGAAGACCTAGATCGCAAACCTTGTGACATTCCTTGCGAGTGCCAGGTGGCGCTTTCTAGACTCTCTTCCCGATGGACTGCTAAGACGTGTCCCACAAGTGGATGAGCAGACACATTACAACACATCTCCAAGATGGTGAACCGATAGTGAAAATGAACTACACAAACTTACAAGTATGATTCCGTCTTCTTTTCCCACTAACCATGAACAATTGAGGTAGTCTGATAGAGTGCACATATATAAAAAGATGGAGGAAAACTTGCTATAGCCACTCTAACCTCAACTTCATTCTTTTTCCCACTCCATCAATTGCTTAAACAAAGCCTTGCACTCTAGGAAGGGCTAAAGGAGTGGATGGGAGAATGAATGCAACTTGAAGTAGAAGCTGTGCAAGACATGAAGTCAAAATGCCCTACGCTTTGGGAAGCACTAAAGGAATGGATGGAAGGATGAAGATAATCTGAAAAGGGGATTATAAATAGGAGAAGGGATGCGGATGAATCAAAATAGTGATAATAGTATTGTGAAAAAGTACTTTCACACAAACAAAAGTGCTTTTCTAGATACAAAAGCACTCTTGATAAAGTCAATTGTTTAGTAAACAATGATTATGAGATGTGTTGCAATGAGAGCAAGATACTAGTACAAGTTCGAATCAACCACAACATGGATAGACAATAGAAAAATGATGATAGCACTAAGCTCTTTATTTATAACAAAAGGGCAGTTATGATGACTCCCAAGTACAAGTGATAACCTAGTCCCCAAACTCAAAACTAGTAGTGAGGAGCTCAATTAACTTAGGTACAATGTAAACATTGTTGCTGCACTTAGCTCTACTCAATAGTACACTATGTCTATTATCTACATAGAGTTGGATTGTACTGGAATTTACTAGACTATGCTATGATTGCATTGTGTCTGTAGTTTAGCTACTCAAAATAGCTTCTACAATTTTCTCCTATGAGTAAATATCGAGTTATCATTTGATAGGTGGATGATCTGTAAAGTAAGAAACAACTCTTTTTCACACTCCAATCCCAGGGAATTCACTATATGAATGCCCTTTATATCACGTGCATTCAAGACCTATTTATAAATATCCTTTTCTATGAATTTTCCCTTAGTAAAACATAACTCTTTTGTATTCAATCTATAAGTAACCCCTTTATATGGGACCCTTCTGTATGTAAAAAATGTGTACAAATGGTATTTTAAAAATCCCTTATCTTGAACCCACGTGATACATGCATATATTTGATTGACCTCGCTGGGACTCCAACACAAGATCTTTGATGTAGCCCTAGATATTCATCTCCCCAAATAGCTAGGTAGGTATAATCTTAAATTTTAGTAGTTAGCTAACAAGCCAAATTTTTGGCTGCTATATAAACTAATGTTAAAAGACAAAAAAAAAAAAAGGTCAAGTTGTATACTAATCATGTCCAAAATTTTATCATTGAGTGAACAAGAGTTTTTTTATTAATCATGCCCATGTGTTGGTACTATCAAAAAGCATACTCATAGTTCAATTATATGACCTTATGCACATGTTTTTATATCATATTCCCATTTGATTGGCATCCTTGACCTTTCCTATCCCAAAAGTATTGTTAATACCTTAGTAAAGAGATCATGTGAGCTCACATACTTTAAAGCCTTCCCTCAAGTTTAGGAACATATCTGAGTACACTTTGAGAATGTAAAAGGGATGAAAGAAATCTAAAGAGATAAGTAATGATTGGAATAATTTTAAGAATTAGTTCCATGTGAAAAAAGGAGGTGGGGAATATGAGAAAAGATGAGATACTTGATGTTTTGATCCATAGAAGGCTTCATGTGGTGTAATACCTCTTAGTGCTTCAATAGGTTACCTATTCATCAAGAGTAGTAGGAAGTATTGATAGCTTAAAATCAATAGCAATTCACAAGTTTCTTGTCTTTCAACATGCATCTAGCTACCTCAATGAGGGTTCTATTTTTCCTCTCTAAAACACCATTCTATTTAGGTGTATAGCTATAAGTAAATTGCCTTCTTATTTCATATTTTAGGAGGCATTGGTTGATTTCCTTAGATAAGAGTTCTCCTCCATTATCTAATCTAAATAGATTGATTATTCTACATGTTTTACTAATGTACTTTTTTCTAGTGTCAACACATGGGAATGAACAGTGGAAAAGTCTCCTTCAATAATCAAGGAGACAATTTTGGTTACCATATGTATAAGAAGTAGATTTATACTATTCACATCTCTCACTTCAGCTATCTTTTGAACATGTAAAAAGTTAGAATAATCACCTTCTTTAGTACTATAACTTCACCAAATAAAATTTTAGATTTGATTTTTACATTATCTCATGTAGCCACAAGTTTAGCTAGTCACTTGATTACTAAAATTCCAAACTACATGTACTTATCTACCTAGAAAGCTAGATATCTAGAGCTACATCCATGACCTCATGTTGAAATATGAAGACAAGTTGTTCTACGCTTTATGAAGCATCCAAATACCAAAGGATAGCTTAGGATTCACTCACAAAAGAAAGTTATATAAGCTATTTTGAGTAGCTAGATTGTAGATACATTGCAATTATAGTATAGTCCACCAATAAAGTCCCAACACAATCTAGCTCTATGTAGAAAAATGACACCATAGAGTGTACTATTGATAGAGCTAAGTGTAGCTCACCCTCTCTACACTATGCCTTCATTGTATTTGAGTTGATTGAGCTCATCACTAATAGTTTTGAGTTTGGAGATTAGCCCATCACTTGTACTTGGAAGCTATGTACCCTTCTATTGTAAACAAAAAGTTCATTGCTATTATCAATCTTGTATTCTCTATCCATTCTAGACTTTATTATGACTTATAGAGAAAATCATTGAATCCTTTCAAGGTTCTCAACCTCCTATTCCACCACAACTGTCATCCTAGTAAACTAGCCGTGATTTTTCTCATAATTTATGTCTTCTCTAATCAGACAACAAAATGGCTCAATAATTTTGAGTACTCATAGTCTCCTAGTCCTACCCACATTGAGAGTTTAAGAAACCACTCAAGAGAATATTACATCTTGGTTCTAGCAATAGAATCAAGAATTTTAAGCTCATATAGAGTAGATGGGGCTTTGGTACACTCTTATTCTTTTGGGAATTTCCTTCTCAAAATGACTCATGGATACCTCTCCCATAGTAACTCATACTCCACCCCTAAACCATTTATTCCCCTCTATTAAATCCCATGAATATAAGAAGGTCTTAAGGACTCATAGTTCATAGTATACTCATCAAACTAACCTCTCTCTCTCTCTCTCTCTCTCTCTCTCTCTCTCTCTCTCTCTCTCTCTCTCTCTCTCTCTCTCTCTCTCTCTCTCTCTCTCTCTCTCTCTCTCTCTCTCTCTCTCTCTCTCTCTCTCTCTCTCTCTCTCTCTAAACTTGATGGTAAAAGAGAGCTTCATGGACTCATGAGTCAAATGTGTCTCTTCTTGAGATCTCAAGATCACCAATCAACAACCAGTCACCTTCACTCAAATGCCACTAAAGAATAAGAAAAATAAGAGCAATAGAGGATGTTGTATTTCTTCTTTTGAAATATGGAAATATTAGGTTTTTGGTCATCTTTTAAAGTTTAGGAATGTTCTTTGATACATAATAAAGATCCCTATCAAGTTTAGTAGCGTTTGAGTCCATAAATGGAAAGATATGCTTCTTAGAAGGTAGACTACATAGATACACAACATATATACACAAGATGCACCAAGAAATCTCTTTGAGGTTCTCTCTCTTAGAAGCTATAAGAATCAAGTTACCAAAATGTGCATCACTTTGGCATTCTCTCTCTTGTAGGCTATAAGAATTAAGCTATGAAAAATGATTTTTATGTGTAGGCCATATTTGATATCATCCATTAGAGTTTTTGGGATAAGCATATACATCTTTTTTTTCTTATTTATATTTCAATAGGGGTGTATATATTTTATGTTCAATATACTCTACCTTTTGACATTCAAAAAAGAAGGGTGTGTATTTCTTTCATATTATTTTGTGTTCAAGTTATCCTTATATTACCCCAAATTTTATTATTCACTTTACTTGCTTATTAGAAATGTCTTCAAGAAATGCCTAAAAGACCAAGGGTTTGAGTAGACGCAAACATTCTATAAAGTACTGATGTGGTGCTTAGGCTACTTCAAGAAATGCCTAAAAGACCAAGGGTTTGAGTAGACGCAAACATTCTATAAAGTACTGATGTGGTGCTTAGGCTAGCTAGTGGATGATGTGAGTCATTAGCTCCTTCACATGCATGGTGTGGTAGTGCAAATGAGGTAGATCTTAAAAGGATACCACACACACACACACACACACACACACACACACACACACACACACACACACACACACACACACACACACACACACACACACACACACACACACACACACACACACACACACACACACACACACACACACACACACACACACACACACACACACACACACACACACACACACACACACACACACACACACACACACACACACACACACACACACACACACACACACACACACACACACACACACACACACACACACACACACACACACACACACACACACACACACACACACACACACACACACACACACACACACACACACACACACACACACACACACACACACACACACACACACACACACACACACACACACACACACACACACACACACACACACACACACACACACACACACACACACACACACACACACACACACACACACACACACACACACACACACACACACACACACACACACACACACACACACACACACACACACACACACACACACACACACACACACACACACACACACACACACACACACACACACACACACACACACACACACACACACACACACACACACACACACACACACAACCAAGCATACAACTTCCCTTATCAAAGCTCTACTTATAGCATACTAACAACAAGCGAATGTAGCACAAAAATATATCACAAGAAATAATCAACCCTAAACAGGAAGCAATAAGAACTCCAACTTCCATCCCCAACACAAGTATTACTAGGCAAATAGCTATTAAAAACATCATAAGAAAAAACAAAAACCTCAACAGTGATACCAAATGCAAGTGCACCTTGTTGTTGGTATGTACATTTTGCCTTAGTACAATTATATCATGTGTTAAAAGTGCATGTCACATTATCTTTACTCCAAGAAAAGTATGTGGTGGTTTTGACATATCATATGGGTAGTAAGTTATGTCTTGGAAAGTTAAGAAAATGAGCATGAATATAAAGTTTAAAAAGATCATGAAGTAGGTGACAAGTAGACATTTTGATTGTATGTAGCTAAAAGTGAAAGTTTGATGAAAAACAAAAGCATAATGACATCATAAGGTATTCATCTTGAATGATGTCACAAATATCTCATAAAGAATGATGCCATATAAAGTTTAAAAAGATCATGAAGTAGGTCACAAGTAGACATTTTGATTGTATGTAGCTAAAAGTGAAAGTTTGATGAAAAACAAAAGCATAATGACATCATAAGGTATTCATCTTGAATGATGTCACAAATATCTCATAAAGAATGATGCCATAGTGTAGGTACAAACTTATGTTCAATCCTTTGTCTCTTTCCAAGTACAATATAATAGGATTTGGAGGAATTGTGTTATCCTTGAATAATCACAAACATCAAATCATATTTTAAAAATATGGTTTGGAAATGTCAACTATAATGAAGATTAGTATGAAAGTTTAATTTTGGGCTTTGTGTATCATAAGTTATAATTAAGTAGAAATGTTGTTACTGATGGTTGGCAAAATAGTTAGTGATGAAAAAGGTGTGATAGAGATGGCCTTCAAGAGCACTAAAATTTAAGCACTACATACACACTAGGAAAGTATAGATCTTGATTTTGAATGCCAAAATACACTAACCCAAAGCAAGTATTATCAATCAATTGGCATGCATGCTCCCCAAACATAAGTGAAATCATGAAGTAAAAGCATTGTATACTTATAAAGATGTAATGCACTAAATGATGAAAGTGTAGCATAATGAGTCCCCTAGATGTCACTATTTATGCAAAGAGTATCAACAAAGGGATGAGACAACACTTGAACATAGAGCTTTACAATTAGTGGTATACTACATATTTGTTAATTCAAGACATGTGAAGCATATAGTGATCCCATTCAATACCTCAATGATAACTTTGGTCCAAATCTTAGGGGTTTAATTGATCAATATGATTCAATCTAAAATATTTTGATAAATAATTTGATTTTTGCATCTATATTTTCTCCTAAGATTTATTCTTTAGGTACATCATCCATAAGAAGGGCCAAAACTCATATTTTAGTTTATTTTAGGATCAAGGAGGTGATTCAAATCATCTTTTGGCCATGTTAATGATAAGTATTTCTCATTAAGTCTAACAGAATATTCCAGTTTTGGAAATGTGACGTCCCTTATGTTCAATCTTTGGGCCAAAGCCTATAGGTCTAGTTAAGCATGTAAGGAGGTTTAACATAGTTAGGCCAAATTTTATAGGTCTAGTTAAGCATGTAAGGAGGTTTACCATAATCATCTAGTAAGTATTGCATTTTTTGAATGTATGCATTCCTATAATGCAAGTTTAAGTCAAATTATCCATAAGGGATGTCAAATCTTATGCTTCTAGTATATTATATGATGGAGAAGATCATGTGTAGGATGTTAAGGGATCTTTCTTAAATCTTACATAATGATTATGGTGTTTGATCATTTCACCCCTTGTTGGGTTTTTCTTTTGGGCCAAAGTATATAGTTCTAGTTGTACATACTATATGGTTTTAAATTTCATCTTTTACCAAGTATTGAGTACTATGAGGACTACTTATTCTTATTGTTTATAATTTTAGTCAAAACTTCCATAAGAAGGTCCATAATCTCCACAAAAAGTCCCAAAATCTTATAATTATTATTTTGTTTAGGGTCAAAAAGATGTTTTTGGCCAAAACACCAATTCTTATGTATCTTGGAGTTCCTAGCTATGTCTAACACAAATTTCCTAGCTTCAAAAACTTAGATTTGAATTATGCATAAAAGTACTTTAAATACAAGAATGTACGAAGTATTTGTCCTTTGTAGACATATTCAGTTCTATAGTATGTCCTTTGGGACTTCGTTCACAAGAAAGGGATAATGTTATGGTTTTAGATAGCTTAGGGTCAAAATGATAATCCACACTCTTTGGCCCAAAGGAAATATCTCGCATGATTTGTGGGCTTCAACTTTGGTATGACACAACTATTAGAGGTTTGGGAATATTGTACTAGTAAGATTGGACTTTTGGTACAAATCATATAGGCTTATGCATGTATATTTTATGTTTACACATGATCACTTAAGTATTTTATGTTTTAATAACATGTCCACTCCTATGATTCAATTTTGAGCTAAATCATGGCAAGGTGAAATCTTATCCTCATAGATAGTTTAGAGTGAAGAACATGAAAATATGTGGATACTAAGGGTTCTTGGCATGCCCATTAAAGATATAGCATCCAATAATTCAGCCTTGTGCATTAACTTTTTTTAGGCATCAAACACATGAAACTCTATGTCTAAGAATGAGGTATTTCCCTTTTTCTCAATATTCTTTTACATAGGAAAGAAGATGCCATTTCAAAGTTGGCAAAAAATGCACCATGATTCTAATGATGATCTTGTGAAATCCATGTGATTTTGTAATGTACTCATCCTTCTACCTTAGATATTATATTGCAAGTCTAGTTGCTAATGAATAAGATTCTAGATTGAAAATATATAGGGGTTTCTGAAAACCTTGTTCATTATTATTTTCTTGATATTGATGGAGATTCTTGACAGCAAAGTATATAGAGATTGAATTTTGGCTTTTCAAATCTACTCAAGCACACAAAATGAAGAGAGATGTTCATATTAGAGCTTGTTGCTATGATTTCAATGCTTTGATTCAATCCGAATGTCAAGTTCTCAATCAAAAGCAATTTTGGACATACACTATACAAGAACAACAAAAAGCATATTTTTGCATTTGTGGGCCATTTTCAAAAAGTTAAACCCCTTTGTTTTCCTTCCTTTCAAATCCCATAAACTTTGGAGTTTGCCATTGTATTTGTCTTTATGTTTTGCCTTCGCATTTGTGCTTTTGCATTTCAAGGAAAAGCATACATGTCCCTCTTTATCCCCCCCCAAAAAAAAGAAACCTTTTATGAGACACCATTGAGCTTCTAGCACATAGCAACTACCCACACTCAACACACAACACATTTAACAAGCTCTTCAAGGAGCCACTAGTAGAGGAGTGCTCAATGTCAAGCATTGCCTATTGTTGAGTGATCTCATGGCCTCAAAAGGCCACTCAAATACCATTGGCACCTATATTATCATCATTGCTCTTAAAAAAAGTAAAAGGTGGATATAAATCCAAATGGAAAGACAATAAATATGGCTATGTTCAGTGGCAAAATTCTTAATGTACTCAAAATGCCATACAAATACCATGGGCACCCATGATGCCACCTAATCGTAAGGTGAATCATATATGTTGATTAGGTATTGCCAATGGGATCTTGATGGTGATTGCTATTTGGCCATATGTGGCAATCGCCTCTTGTCTAGTGCATCAATATTAAAATAAGGTAATGCTTCTAATGGGCCATAAGGTGATAATGGTTGTCTCTTGCTGGAATGTCATCTATCTCCCACTTTAGAATGACGAATCCAACTACAATGGGGGAAAATTTTTAGCAAGCTTACTTGGGGAGCTTTTCGAATTCATTAAATTTTTTGCAAGTTTTTATATGAAGGTTTATATCTATGTCATCATGGTGGGTGGTAGCTCAAATATTTGATTACCATCATACATTCTAGGAATCTTTATTCAAATTTATGCCATGTCCTTCATTGTTTGTATATTTGCTTTGTATTTAGTATTGGTCTTGCTCTCAAGTATCATATCGATAACACTCACCACAAATACATAGTTCTCATCTGGCTATTGAAGTTGTTAAAGTCGGTTCTTTCTAGCATCCTATCCAAGTGAATCACATCAATAATCCCCACACCTAATGAGCTAGAACCCAAAAACAAAGGTGAATCATCACACACAGTGCTCGTGGTAGAGGCATTGTGTGTAGTGTAAATATCATTGTCTACCATATCATTCCCCCCTGACTAGAGTTGTAACTTGCCATCATTAGCAATCAGTGCCTCTCCTGTACAACCTCACAAATGAAAAGGAAGGAGTTAAGCATGTAGCACTTATTTTCCTTGACATCTGCATTGTTCATCGAAAGTATGACTATAAATCTGTATCAATTATGGCATTGAGGTTGGTGAACCTCTTTCTTGGTAGTAGAAGGCCCTGCAATAATGATCTAATAGTAATAAGCTTTTTTTTCCTAGAAAGGCATTTGTTGCTTGCACTTCTCTCCCTTCACAAATGTGCATAGAGTGGCAAACATTATCTAGATGTGAGGGAATTGTGCGAAAAGGATACAGTAATAAATAAATCTTAAGTAGCAATAGAGGAATTAGAGGATAATGATGGTTGTCCCCATCATCACTATTTAGTTACTCTCTTCACTCTCTCTCCCTCCCTCTTCTATTCTCTCTCCATATTTCTCTACCTCTTTCTCTCTCAATTTCCTCACCCTCTCCCTTCCCCTCTCTCTCTCTCTCTCTCTCTCTCTCTCTCTCTCTCTCTCTCTCTCTCTCTCTCTCTCTCTCTCTCTCTCTCTCTCTCTCTCTCTCTCTCTCTAGCATCTTTTTATTTGTATGCTGAAGATAGTTGTCACCTATCCGTGTCATTGTAGGGTTGATATTTAGCCCTATGTGCCCAATCATTGGAAGTCATATTTGCAATATTTGCAATCCTAATGTAGTTGATTAGGCGAGGGAAGTCATGCGGTCCACCACCAGCCATCGGCACGGCATCCATAAAATTGGTACGGAATTTGGCCCTCTTGCATCGTATGCATCGTATGCTTGTGTGCAGAGACATTGGGAGTTTCAGAATCATCCTTGGTTCCTGTTTATGCAAAATCGTCACTAGAAAGTGACTGTGTGGTCAAATACCACTTTCGCCAGTTTTGCAGATTTTCCCTTGTGAGGGTGAAGCTGTGTTTTTTGCAGTAACAGAATTTCTTGTAGTATTCTGTAATGGCGTCTGATTCTCTTTCACAGATTGTCACTGAAAAGCTTGACAAGAACAACTTCCAGGCATGGAAGTTTAGAATGACGAATTTCCTTATGGGAAAAGGATATTGGGAATTTGTTGCAGGAAATGAAGAAGAACCAGTTCTTCCTGATGTTCCCAATCAACAGCAAATGCAGGCATTCAAAGCATGGCATGAGAGAGCCAGGAAAGTTATGTACTGGCTGTCTATCAGCATTTCAGACTCTATGATTGTGCATATTCAGGATGCAAGTACGCCAAAGGAGGCATGGGATACTCTGTCAAAAATGTATAGCACAAATACACAAGCCAGGAAAATGTAGCTCAAGCAAGAGTTGCATAATGTGCAAAGAGAAAATATGAGCATCAATGACTACCACATGAAGGTGAAGAAGATTGCAGATGCACTTGCTTCCATTGGGTCGCCAGTGGAAGATGATGATTTAGTTTCCGTGACCTTGAATGGTCTAGGAAAGGATTATGCACAGTTTCGAACATCCATTTCCGTTCGTGAAAGATTTCCTGACTTTGAGGAGTTGATTGCTCTTCTAATTTCTGAGGAGCAGAGAAATGGTGGTGCATCTTCTTCGGGAGGAACTTCAAAAGAAGCTGTCTTCTACTCAAATGCTGGAAGAGGTAGAGGCAGAGGTAGAGGAGGCCGATTTGGAGGCCGTGGTAGAAATCAGAATATGCAGCAAACTCAAGAAAATCAGTCCTATGGAGGAGGACGTGGTAACTCTAGAGGCAGGGGGAGCCAAAGAGGTCGTGGTGGATGGCAAAGAGGCCAAAATGCAAACAGTAATGTTGAATGCTACTATTGTGGTAAAATGGGTCATATGGCTAAAGACTGCTACAAAAAGCAGAATGACATCATGAATGGAAAACTGCAACAAGGAAATTATGCATCTTCTAGTAGACAGGGTGATGACAGAAATGAGCATCTGTTTATGGTGCAGCACATGAACAATTCTGTGACAAGTGCAGAAGAAAGCAACGATGTATGGTATGTTGACTCAGGTGCGTCAAACCACATGACAGGTCATGCAGAATGGATGGAGGATGCAAGAAAAATGGAAAAACCAGGATTTGTGGAGACTGGTGATGATACTGCACATCCTATTGTGCAGATTGGAAAAATACCTTTGTCTATGCAGGATGGGAAAAAGAAATACCTCTCCGATGTATTTCATGTTCCGAATATCACCAAGAATCTGGTTTCTGTTGGTCAAATGGTTGAGCAGGGCTTGCAGGTCAGATTTAATCCTCATGGATGCTTTGTTGAGGATATGAAAAATAAAGGTCGCTTGATAGCAAAAGGAAAGAAGAAGGGCAGAATGTTTACATTAGATGCAGACATGTCTGAATTGAGTGCAGCAATGTTTGCACATGGGACCGGTGTAGTTGCAGATATTGATATCTGGCATAAACGCATTGGTCATGTTAATGTACAGCGACTTAAATCAATGCAGGCCCAAAATATTGTTGCAGGATTGCCAAAATTCAAGGTTGCAGAAATGCATAAGGTATGTGAAGCCTGTCAGTTTGGAAAACAGGCAAGGAAACCATTTCCTGGACATGTTCAAGAGAGTGAGAAGCCATTGGAATTAATCCACTCTGATGTGTGGACTACTAAAGCTGCATCTCTTGGAGGCTGTCATTATTTTGTCACTTTTATTGATGACTATAGCAGAAAAGTTTGGGTGTATTTTATGAAAAAGAAAAGTGAAGTTTTTGGGCATTTCAAAACCTTTAAAGCTATGGCTGAAAAAGAAACATGTCTGCAAATAAAATGCCTAAGGTCAGATGGAGGGGGAGAGTACCTCTCAAATGAGTTTGCAAAGTTCTTGAAGGAGCATGGCATAAAGCAGCAATATTCATGCAGTTATACCCCACAACAAAATGGAATTGCAGAAAGGAAAAACAGGCATATTGGAGAGGTATCTCGTGCCATGCTCAATGAAAAAGACTTGCCAGATTTTTATTGGGCTGAAGCAGTTGCTACAGCAGTCTACATAATGAACAGGACTCCCACTGCAGCAATACATGGAATGACTCCAGAGGAGAGGTATACTGGTAGGAAACCAGATATTTCTCATTTGAAAATTTTTGGTTGCATTGCCTATGTACATGTGCCAGATGAGCTGAGATCCAAGTTGGATCCAAAAGCTGAGAAGTGCATCTTTATTGGTTACTCTCTGCAGCAAAAAGGGTATAGATGCTATAACCCTTCTACTCGTAAGTTTACAGTGAGCAGAGATGTTGTTTTTGATGAGATGAGTAGCTGGTATAAACCAGTAAATGTGATTGATGATGTAGATGCACAAAATGGTAATGCTGCACAGAATTCACAGCAGCAGTCACAAAATATTAGTGGACCTGGAGCGTCCTCTAGCAATGGTTCACATTCTCCGCCATGGACAGGCAGATTGAGATCAGGAGAATCTTCTCAAAGCAATGCAGATAGTGGTATGCAGGTATCACGAAAAGGAAAAGAGAAGGTTGATCAGCCCATGTTTGATGTGAATGCAGGTCACTCTTATGTGGATGGTGAATCCAGTGGCTCAGAACAGAGCATTGATGATGAGTTGGGTATCCCTTCTATTGTTACACCTGGAGTAAGGAAGACCAGGGATGTTTTGAGAGCAGCACCTGGGAGTGAACCTACTTTGCGCAGGTCTACGAGAGCTAGGTATCCTGTGGATAGGCTGAAATATGATGGATTTACAGCCATTCACTATGCATATATGGTTAAAGTGATACAGGAACCAGAACCCACTTCTTTTGAGGAAGCCATGGGAAAAGAAAAATGGGAGAAAGCCATGGATGAAGAAATGGATGCCTTGGAAGCAAATGCTACATGGGAATTGGTACCTTTGCCTAAAGGTAAAAATGCAATTGGCTGTAAGTGGGTTTATAAGGTGAAGCACAATGCAGATGGTTCTGTGAATAGATACAAGGCAAGATTAGTAGTCAAGGGGTATGCACAAACATATGGCATTGACTATGAAGAAACATTCAGTCCGGTTGCAAGGATGGCAACCGTAAGAGCAGTCATTGCTATGGCTGCATCAAAGGGATGGTCTTTACATCAGATGGATGTAAAGAATGCCTTCTTGCATGGTGATTTGCAAGAAGAGGTCTATATGGAGCAGCCACCAGGTTATGTGCATGCTATTCATCCTGAGTTTGTTTGCAGGTTGAAGAAAGCTTTGTATGGCTTGAAGCAAGCACCTAGAGCATGGTCTGACAAGATAGGACAGTATCTTGTCACTATTGGCTTTCAGATTTCCAAGGCAGATTTCTCACTTTATGTGAGAAAAACAGAGAAAGGTATTATGCTACTTGTCATTTATGTTGATGATTTGATTATGACAGGTGACAGTGATGAAGATATCCTTCATGTGAAAATGCTATTGAAGCAGAAGTTTGAGATGAAGGATTTGGGAGAGCTGCGTTATTTCTTGGGCATTGAGGTGATTAGATCACCAAGTGGGATACAGCTCTTGCAGAGGCAGTATGGATTGGACATGCTGTCCAAATATGGGATGACAGGCTGTAAGCCTATTTCAGTTCCTTTGGAGCAGAATGTGAAGCTGAGCACAGATGTAGGTGAGCTTCTAGAAGACCCTACTATGTACAGACGCATAGTAGGAAGTTTGATTTATATGACTATTACCAGGCCAGATTTGAGCTATGCTGTTGGATTGGTAAGTCAGTATATGCAGGCTCCAAAGAAACCACATTTGGATGCGGCTAGACGCATACTCAGGTATGTGAAGTCCACATTACAGTATGGACTATTTTATGAGACTGGGGTTCAGATACAGTTGCATGGATACACTGATGCTGATTGGGCTGGTAGCATTTCTGATAGACGATCTACCAGTGGATATGTGTTCTCTTTCGGGAGTGCTGCAGTCACTTGGAGCAGCAAGAAACAGCCTACAGTTGCCTTGTCGAGCACAGAGGCGGAGTACAGGGGTGCAGCAATGGCTGCATGTGAGGTAGCTTGGTTGCATAAGCTACTTTATGATATGCATCAGTCTACAGATGGGCCAGTTGTCATTTATTGTGACAACATGAGTAGTATACACTTGGCAAATAACCCAGTCTATCATGCTAGAACAAAGCACATTGAGGTGCATTATCACTATGTGCGAGAGAGGGTTTTACTAGGTCTTATTGATTTAGTTTATGTCAGCACAGAGGATCAGGTAGCTGACATATTCATGAAGGCATTGGGCGCAGAGAAGCTGCACAAGTTCAGAGACCTGCTTGGTGTGCAGGAATTGGGATTGAGCTCGAGGGGGAGTGTTGAGATATCGAGCTCCACTCGTGATACACCAGGGTGACCGTTGAGTACTTATGTCACCGACTTGTCAGTTGCAGACGCGGTTGGTACACCGCCGATGAATAATAGCTACATGATAGCTATCCTTATCTACTCTAGTTCGTGGCTCAGTTAGTATGCCACCTTAGTTAGTTGAGTTTGGTTTGAGACCCATACATAGGGTTCTTCTATTTCTTTGTACTTGAGTTCTTTTGGCTTACACAACTAAGAAGAGGAAAATTGTTTTCAGCCTCCACCCTTGTGTGTATTCCCCCATTGTGCAAGCAAGAAAGCTACAAGTGAGACTCCTTCCTTCTCTCCCACAATCTTGACATGAGCTATGGCGGGAGAGCAAGAGCAAGAAAGAGAGTGACAAGAAATGGGAACTCCAACAGTCACGATGTGTGACCGGGCCTTCCTTTATTTACTAGTCACTAAAAAATGAATGTAAAGAATAAAGTGACGTGACGGGCGCCCGCCACCTGCAGTGTACAGTGGCGGGTACTGTCAGTGTAGTAATACACGGGGTGGCATGACGGAGGCGCCTTTACCCCAACAACCTCCCACTTAAAGGCGAATCTGCCCCAGTGAGAGAGAAAGAAAAGAAAAAGATAGTACAATTGTACATAGGTACAAGGGATGAGGAAAGGCAACATCTCATCCAATGCCCATCAATCTCCCGAGGAAGGCAAAGCACTCAATAGTGAGGCTTTTCGTGAGCAGATCTGCAGGATTCTCGTCAGTGGAGATCTTGACAAGGTCAACAGACTTGTCCTCCACGACACCACGTATGAAGTGATACCTCACCTCAATGTGTTTTGTCTTCGCATGGAAGACCGGATTCTTAGCCAACTGAATGGCACTCAAAGAATCCGAATGCAATGTAGGTATAGCATCAATCCCAAGGTCAGCAACTAGACGGCCTAGCCATATGGCCTCCTTGCAAGCCTCAGAGGCTGCAACATACTCGGCCTCAGTGGTAGACAAAGCCGTACACTTCTGAACCCAGGACATCCAAGAGACAGCACCTCCAGCATAGGTGAATACATAGCCAGAAGCGGACTTCCTACTATCTGCATGTCCTGCATAATCGGAGTAAGTGTACCCCATGACCCCTGTATCCTAGCTGCCATAGCAAATACACATATCTGTTGTGCCTTTCAGGTACCTCATGATACCCTTCACGGCATCCCAATCTTTCCTACCAGGTGTAACCATATAGCGTGCCACAACACCAACTGCAAAGGCAATATCTGGACGAGTGGCTATCATGGCATACATCAAACTGCCCACGGCTGAAGCATAAGGGATCTGGGCCATCTCGGCCCTCTGCTCATCTATCTGCGGACAATCGACCTATGATACCTTCACATAAGAAGGCAATGGACAGCCAATAGGCTTTACATCTTGCATGCGGAAGCGCTCAAGGACTTTATGAATATACTCCCTCTGTGACAAGTAGAGGAGTCCCTGATGCCTCTCACATCTAATGCACATACCAAGTATGTGAGAGGCCTGTCCCAAATCCTTCATCTCAAAGCTCTTCTTCAGCTGAGATTTAAGAGCATCTAGCTCATCATGAGCTTTCCCTGCTATCAGCATATCATCCACATAGAGTACCAAAATAAGCAATGAACCATCATGGGCTTTCTTCGTGTAAAGACATGGATCCATAGCACTCTTGCTATAGCCCTGTGACTACATAAAGGCATCAAACTTATGATACCATTCCCTAGGTGCCTGCTTCAAGCCATAAAGACTTTTCTTCAACTTGCACACTAGGTGCTCCCTGCCAGGTTCTGCAAAGCCCTTAGGCTGCTCCATATAGATCTCATCATGCAAGTCCCCATGTAAGAAAGCTGTCTTGACATCCATCTGATATAGATCTAAGTCAAGCTGAGCAACCAAAGCCAAGACCAAGTGCAAGGTGGTCATCTTAACCACAGAAGAAAAGACCTCATCAAAGTCTACACCATGCTCCTGCTTAAAACCCTTTGCTACCAATCTAGCCTTGTATGCCGGCTTGGGGTGTCCAAGGGTACTTTTCAGCTTGTACACCCACTTGCATAGCAAAGCCTTCTTGCCCTTAGGCAAGGCAACCAAATCCCAAGTCTCATTCTTATGCAAGGAGTCGATCTCAAACTGCATAGCCCTCTCCCAAGAGTGACTATCACCCCTGCACATAGCCTCATCATAAGTGAAAGGCTCTCCTGCATCTGTAACCAAAATATAATGCATAGAGGGCTGAAATCTATCAGGTGGACGTCTGTCTCTAGCAGACCGTCTCACTGCAGGCTCTGCTGCCTACCCAGCTGCCTGTCCAACACCCTGACCATGAGCATCTGCTGCTGCAGCTGTAGGCTGTCCAACTGGCTGTGCAGGAGCTTTAGGCTCCTCCTGAAAGATCACTCTGCGGATCTCAACCACTTTCTCAGGCTGCCTGTGCATCTTGTCTTCATGGGAGACTACATCATGGCTGTGTACTATTTTTCGCACTTGCGGATCCCATAGGCGATAGCCCATCTCTCCTGAATCACCATAACCAAAAAGATGCATTTAATGCTCTTTGGATCCAACTTAGTCCTCTTGTCCTTGGGCACATGGCAGAATGCCTCACATCCAAAGACACGGAGATGCGCATAAGAGGGTGGCTTACTAGCCCAAACTTCCTCTGCAACCTGGAAATCCAATCCACTAGAAGGCAATCGGTTTATGACATGCAATGCCATACTAACTACCTCAGCCCAAAAGCTCTGTGGTAGGCCTGCATGGCTAAGCATAGAGCAGACATGCTCCTTAATAGTCCTGTTCATGCGCTCAGCCAAACCATTCTGGGCAGGGGTGTAAGGGGCGGTCAACTGACGCTTAATACCCCTGTCATCACAAAACTGCTCAAAAGCACGTGAGACATATTCTCCCCCATTGTCAGTCCTAAGGCATTTCAGCCTATACCCAGTCTGGTTCTCAACAAGAGCAAGCCAATGCTGAAAGACTGCCAAGACATCGGACTTTTGCTTTATGGGATAAGCCCACACTTTCCTAGAAAAATCATCAATGAAGGTAACAAAGTACTTCGTGCCACCCATAGACATACATGACATGGGCCCACAAACATTTGAATGCACAAAAGCCAAGGGCTCACTCATGCATGGCCTACCCGATTTCTTATGCATAGACCTATTCTGCTTACCATAAAGACAATGATCACACGAGTCAAAATGTGCATAGTCCAAAGGCGAAAGATACTGCAAACCAGATAACATTTTCATTCCCTTCAAAGAGATATGCCCCAAACGGGCATGCCAAAGTGATACATGTGGGATAGAGCCCACTGCCAAAACATGGTCTACAGAAGACCCAGATACAACAAGAGGATAGAGGCTGCTAGCCTTGGCACCTCTAGCAAGCACAAGTCTGCCTTTGGTAATCTTCCAGGCAGAATCCCCAAAACAGACATGAAACCCTGCATCATCAAACTGTCCTGCAAACATAAGACTGCGCGTAAGCGCAGGTACATGACGTACATCCCTAAGCAAAAAGGAATTGCCAGTGGAAAACTGCAACTGAATATCTCCACAACCCACAATATCAAGAGACCTGTCATCTCCAAGTCTGACTGATCCAGATATAGTACGATAAGAGTGAAACCACTCACGGTAAGGCGTCACATGGAAGGACGCACTTGAATCCAATAACCAGCACTGTGCATACATACTAGGTGTCTCAGTCAAGTGTGAAGCATCAGAAGAACTAGCTGCAAGTATGAACTCATCACTACCATCGGAATCCTCGGTCTGCATGACATTAATTTCTTCAATCTTGATGCTGGACTTCGCAGGTACTATGCTGGGATTAGAGGATCTCCTGCACTTTCTCTTTGCCCTTATCCTTGCGCTTCTCATTGCGCAACTCATGACACTGTGGTCTGATATGGCCCTTTTTCCCACAATGATGACAAGTGACATTAGCATTGCGCCCACGCGACTTACTATGCGACTTTCCACGAGATTTAGACCGACCCTTCTGCGAGTCACAGCCACGGTTATTACCACGATCATTCCTGTCATTCCTGCCTCTAACTATCAAAGCATGTGAAACATGAGAGGCATCCAAGTTTTTGCGATTAACCTCTTCCTGCAGAAGAGCACTCTCAACATCATTCAGTTTCAGAGTAGCACTAGAGGCACATAGGGCAGTGCGGAATACATCCCATGACTCATTCAGAGTCCCAAGCAAGAAAAGAGGAGTTACTTCCTCTCCAAAGGTGATATCCTGCGAAGTCAAGTTCTTCAGTATAGCATGGAACTAGCTCAAGTGAGCAGACATAGTCGCATTATCCTTCATGCGCAAATCCATAAGCTGCTTCAACCAGTACATCTGACTCGCCGGACTTTTCTTATCATAAAGATTCTTGATCTTATTCCATAGATCCCATGCACTCTGTGCTTCCTCAAATACATTATAATGTACCTATTCAGTGAGAAACAATACAATCGTGGACTTGCATAGCTCATCAAGTTCAAGCCAGTCGTCATTGTCCATAGTTTCAGGCTGCTCCCCACTCAACCGAAGTGGCTTAATCTGAGATTTCTGCACCAAGACCTGCCAAATTTGACTCTTCCAATAAGAGTAGTTGGTACCATCCAACTTTGTGATGTTAAATATGGCATTATCAGTCGAAGAGAATGCCATAATGCAGGCTGAAAATGCATAGACAATGTAAAACTACTGGCTGTTTTACTGCAGAAAATGCTCAAAATCCACTGAAATGAGCTCCAAATGGCGATAAAAGTGTGCCAAAAGATGCTGTCCACTTAGTACTAGGTGTGGTACACCAAATCAGGATATTTCAGCATAAAAAATACTGCTCAGTCCACCAATAAATGCTTGCTGTAATAAATTTCAGAATTGCAATAATGAGAGCAAACTGTCTCAAAACTGGATCTAATGTCAACTAAACAATGCTAGGTCCAAAGCCGGCATAAAGAGGACAAAGCAAAGCCAAATGACAGTGACAATACATGAGCATAACACTAAGAGATGTCAAATAGCATTTGCCAGTAAGAGGCACACCCCAGACAATCTAGGCAAAATGTAGAACCAACTGCCAAAACCTGACACAAATAGGTGTCTGCTCAAAAGAAAGCGGATCCAAAATTGAGACTCAACTCATAAGCATCCTGTGAACCAAGACACATACTCAATGCAACATCCAATTGTCGGAGTATAATCCCAAAGTCTCAATACATCTATAACTGCTCAATGACATAGACTGCTCCAATAGCATGTAATCCGTGCTCAAGGTCAAGTAAGCATGCAAGATGCTCCCACTGGCACAAAAGGCATACAATCGAGTTAAGGGCTCAAGCAACCCAAGACAAAGTACCAGTGACAAGTGACCAACTCAATGCGTCATACGCTTCCCAAGAGCATGACATACATGAAGCAACTGATGTAGCAACCACTAAGCAAGACATAATCCCAATGGCAAGATCTTTGTCATGTCAATACATCCAGTAGCAAGCCAAAGTCAATATCCCTATGGCTCGAAAGTGCTCAAAACATCCAAATCGGAGCTCCAAAATATCTGTCAAGCATGGACGAACTAAGAGGCATCAACCACGGACAAAAGCATGTAATGCATAGAGCTTATCCCTCAAGTACAGACAATAGGCATAAGCGGCCCAAACGCCAGTCAAGTCGACCAAACTGCCAATGACAAACCAATAACAATGGAGAAAATGCGATGCTCAAAAGCATTCCGGAATCACTATCATGAGTTCGAAGTCAATCCCCAAAGTGTAATACATCATGAGATAACCCATAGCATACATCCGGTATCGATAGAGAAGCAATACATGTGACAAATGTGCTTCAGCCCGCTCATGTACAACAGCTCTAAACAGTCCAAAACTATCAATTTCCAGCCCAAAAACAATGCCAAATCATGGGCAAATCGAATGCATACATTCCCAAGACATTAGGCATCATGTAGACCGCATACGGGCATCAAACAAGGTAACCGGAGTAGAGTATAAGCATCAAATGCCAATGCCAAGTGTGGCTGCCCTGTTTCCAGCACTGTATAACAGTAAATAACAGTCCCAAATCAGCCAATATTTCAAGCCAAAATCATGGCATAATCATGTGCATACATTCCCAAGGCACTAGGCATCATGTAGACTGCATACGGGCATCAAATAGCACAACCGGAATGGAGTATAAGCAACAAATGCTAATGCCAATGGTGCTGCCCTATTTTCAGCCTGTTATGACAGTTTATGACAGTCCCAAATCTGAAGAAATCAGCCCCGAATGATCAAGACCAATGCCCAAAGCTTGAATGACATCAAACATGAAGTCTATAGCCCTCTTGATCAAGGTAGAGAGCAAGAAGAAATGGCCAAGTGTGGAGCTGAAGTAGATGAGTGCTAACAGCCTGGAAAAAAATGGTGCAATCTGCCCTATTGGTGCTGAACTTGTTGCTGCTCCACATGGGCTGAAAAGGAGGTAATGGGGGGCTCAAGAAGGGCCTATCAAAGGCCTATGACAAGCCTCTTTGAGCCTTGATAGGTGTAAGGCACAATATGAGGGGAATAAGCTTCAAAGGTTTGAAGCCATGGCTACCCTTGCTGTTTGCAACCTATAGACTGAAATAAAACCCTAAAAGAATGATCAAATACCTCAGTATCAATGCCTTGAAGGTGCCTCAATAGGCCGGGAAGGTGCTCGAGAAGCCGGGGAGTGACGGGAGCTCGGGGAGATCGGATATGGCTGCCGGGATGGAGATCCAATGCATGAAGGGAGTCGATGCGAAGGTAGAGAAGCACCGAGTTGAGCTCGAGCAAGAGGAAGCCAAGCTCTGATACCAGTCGAAAGGTGAGAAGGATCGAAGCTTGCACACGAGCTATGGCGGGAGAGCAAGGGCAAGAAAGAGAGAGACAAGAAATGGGAACTCCAACAGTCACGATGTGTGACCGGGCCTTTCTTTATTTACTAGTCACTAAAAAATGAATGTAAAGAATAAAGTGATGTGACGGGCACCCGCCACCTGCAGTGTGCAGTGGCGGGTACTGTCAGTGTAGTAATACACGGGGTGGCACGGCGGAGGTGCCTTTACCCCAACAAATCTCGCTACTAGGAATAGCTTCCCTTTACGAAGGATTTCGAAAAAAGACGATCCTCTCCATTTATGTCTGGTGGCTAGTCAATGATGAACTTAGGACTGATTTTTTCCTTGTGGAATAGTTCTCTAACAAATAATATCTTTATAAGGTTCCCTTTCCTTCCACAAAAACCCCATCAAGTAGACAAATCCCTTGTATGTTGATATTGATATATAGAAGCATAATTAGCACATCAGCTGTCAACAAGTAAATCTCAACAAAGATGTGGAATATGGTAGTAGCTATTTGTTGCTACTATGGCACATCAATTGCCAAAGCAATTGCCTTTAGATGCTTTCATAGTCTTAATCTGCAATATCACCTCCAAGAATTCAATAGCCTTGCCTCCATAAGAGCTTATCGCTCTCTATAACCTTTCGATGCTAGTATTTTAAGTGTGAAATGTCTACTCTTGATGGCCTATCACTTTCTTATGCTAAAAGTACTCCCAAAAGAGCTAACTCCCCTTGCAATCCCCCAAAAACATAGTAGTGTGTGGTACTCTCATTGATAATTGTAGCGTCCTGTGGACTATTAACCCCCCCGTTTCTTTAATAACTTAATTGAAAAAGAAATTATTTTTATATTCCCCCCAACCCACCTTTGAACAGGTTGCGAGGGGAGGGAAGACAACGATGACGCAAAGTGGAGGCGAGACGACATCAAGAGGAAGAAGATGGCGGTGACAGAGAAGACGAAGTTGATGAAGACCAAGTGGCTGAGTACCCCCTTGGGCATATCACCCTCGCCCAGTCCCCACCACCATGCAATGACGAGTGGTGGGAGGGGGAGACACCCCCACTCCACCTCCATGTCACAGTTCCCCCCCCCCCCCCTCCTTATAACCCCCCCCCCCCCCCACCGAAAGGGGAGGACCACATTACCTCGTGCCACTGTTGCTGCCGTGAGAGGGAGAGAGAGCCCTTTTTCTACCGTGGGCTAGAGAGAGAGACCCCCCCTTACTACTGGCCTGAGGTAAGAAGAAGAGAAGAATAAGAAGAAGAGGAAGAGAGGAGAGAGGAGGAGAAGAAGAGAAGCAGAAGAAGAAGAAGAGAGAGGGAGAGGGAGAGGGAGAGAGAGAGAGGAGAAGAGGAAGAGAAGAATAAGGAGAGGAAGAGGGAGACAGGAGGAGAAGAAGAGGAGGAGGAGAAGAAGAAGAAGAGGAGGAGAAGAAGAAGTGAAGAGGAAGAGGGAGAGGGAGAGAGGAGGAGAAGAAGAGAAGGATAAGAAGAATATGGTGCACACATCGGATGCTGTATGAGCGCATAGCGAGCAGGGAAAGGTCCCCAAGAACAAAAGAACTCTATTTTTGCACAAAAAACAAGAGAGAAGACTTGCACGACATGAAGCAAAAGACTAATTGGGTACAATCTCCCCCCATGCCTTGTGTGAGCGCTCCACAAAGCATGTATTTGATATATTATTCATCTCCCAGCTCAAAAAAATAGCCCAATTTACAATTAGCACGCTTTAGCTTTTGTGTTTGCTTTTGCCCCACTATAGAATTAAAGCTATTGGGCACCCAAAGAGTCAGGCTGTACCCAAATACAATGTCCAATAACAAATATTAAAATCGTGCGCCTATGCGTATACAAAATAATAAATAAATGCCAGGTGCTTCAATAAATAAGCACGTCAAAATAAATATTGGTGCCACGCCTAAGATGCACGCCCATCAAAAATGATATTTTATTCTAAATAACTTGAATACACACTATTGCCATGTGCTTCTCGACACCACCGCTGCCTATTCTACACATCAACTGAAGCATTCACAATTGTTAGAAAATAATAAAATTAAACCGATGAAAGTGAATACCTAGCAGTCTTCAGCTACAAAATAAATAAATTGGTTAGAACTCAATCCTAACCTTAATTTATTACGAGTGCGCACTCTAAACTCATAAACATCCATTAATTTAAATATGTATTTTGCAGAATCACCCGCTATGGAATCACCCACTTGCACATTAAATTAACAAGACGCCTGAAAAGGGCAAGCGTCCCCATTGACTTTTCGCACAAGGAATCCACCTTGTGTATGAGCCCCAGCAAAAAATATAATTTTACGGAATCCACTACAAAATCTCATGGAATCCACTGTGGAATATGCCTCCTGGCATCATACCCCTGGGGTGGGATAGCAATTGTCCTCAATTGCTATTAGCTCAATGTGGATCCAGCAGTAAGGGGTAAGCACTTAGGTCTCGAGCATGCATCCATTGGGCCTCTTCAACAATATGATTTTTAAACTTAACCAAATATCTAGAATATCTACAGCCAGTTCTAGTGGTCATAAAGTCAGTATCTAGAATAGTTTCAGGTTCAAGGATTTCAGTTTCTTCTTCTAGCAAAGGAGGGTTTTCATAGACAGGGTGTACAGGTAATTGGACTCTAAAAGGTCATAACAAACTAATATGAAAAGTGTTGTGGATTTTCCAGTGTTGTGGTAATTCTAGTTTAAATGCATTGTCATTGATTTTGTGAATTATCTTCAAAGGTCCATAAAATCTAGGAGCTAACTTTACAACAGGGTGTTTGTCAACACTTTGTAATCTTTGCTTTTCAATATGTAACCAAACATAATCATCAACTTTAAAACTCGTAGCTTTTCTTTTCTTGTTGGCTTGTTTTGTGTACGATTGCTAGGCTTTAGCAATCATATCTTTGACTTCATAAAAAATAGTAGCATGCATGTTAGCAATATCATCAGTAACTTGAACTTTGTTTGATAATGATGTAACAGGTGTAGGTAATCTATATCCATAAATAATTTCAAATGGTGCTTTTTGTATAGCTGTATGTGGTGTGTTATTGTTACAAAGTGAAGTAAATGTAAATGTGTATCCCATGTTTATGGTTTTAAAATTGTGTATGCATGCAAAATATCTAAAATTGTACTGTTAGTAGCTTCTGTTTGCCCATTTGTTTCAGGATGAAATGTTGATGAAAAATCAATCTTTGTTCCTAAATTAGCAAACAAAGTAATCCAAAAATTATTGCAGAATCTAGACTCAGGTAAGAAATAATAACTTTTGGCAAACCATGATTAGTGAAAACAGTTTTCAAAAACAATTGAGCAGCTTGAGATGCAGTTAACATTTTCTTGCATGGAATGAAATATTCTTGTTTGCTAAACCTATCAACAATAGTCCAAATCATGTCATGATTAGCTTTAGTGTTAGGCAAACCAGTGATAAAATCCATTGAGATCTGTTCCCATGGTCGTTCTGGAATTGGTAAAGGCATTAATAAACCATATTATTTACCATGGTGTTGTTTAACTCTTTGGCAAATTAAGCATTCAAATACAAAGTTAGATACATCAAATTCCATGTGTGGCCAATAAAAATCTTCAATCAGTATACGCAAAGTAGAAATAATTCCTCAGTGACCTTGGTATGGGGGACAATGAATTTCATGCAAAACAAATGATCAAAATGGAACAATTACACATAATCTTTTTTCATAGAACATAAATCCATTAGTGTAAGACAATGAATCAATGGGAATTCAGTTATTTGCAATTAATTTATTCCAATTAGCTTGAAAACTAGGGTCTTGGTCATAGGTATCTTTCATAGGGAGAAGAGAGTCAAAAGATATCATAGAAATATTATGGATAGTCGGGGTCTTCTACTTAAAGCATCGGCAACAACATTCTCTTTTCCAAGTTGATATTCTATGAGTGGATAAAAACTTTGAATAAAAGCAGCCCATTTAATGTGTCGGTCAGATATTTGTGGTTAACTAAGGAGATGTTTAATGCTTTGTTGGTCGGTTTTGATCATGAATTCAGATCCCATTAAATAGTGTTTCCATTGACGTAAAGCTTGTATCACAGCTAGCAATTCCTTATCATAGGTAGAATAATTAAGTTCAGAGGGTTTAAGTTTGTAGCTAGAGTAGGCTATGGGATGAGAATCTTGCACAAGGACTGCTCCTATTCCAGATCCACTAGCATTAGTGACTACTAGGAAAATTGAAGTTAGGTAATTGCAATACAGGAGCATGAGTTAAAGCATGTTTCAGTAAATCAATGGACTTTTATTGATTGTCGGACCAATGATACGCAATGCCTTTCTTTAACAATTTTTTCAAAGGTAATGCAAGCAATGAAAAATTTCTCACAAATTTTTTGTAAAAGCTAGCAAGACCTAAGAAAGAACGTAATTCATGCATATTTTTAGGTATCGACCACTTCAAAATTGCTTCTATCTTTTTAGGGTCAACTTTAATAGCTTCAGATGAAACAATATATCCTAGGCATTCAATTTGTGTTTGAAAAATTTTACTCTTTTCAGGATTAGCACATAATTGATTCTCTTTCAATAATTTGAAAACCAAGGATAAATGTTCATAATGCTCGTTCTCATTCTTACTGAAAACCAATATATCATCAAAGGAAACAATGACACAATGTTGATGCTTCAAAAATGTGTGATTCATCATATGACTGAATGTGGTTGGTGCATTAGTTAAACCAAAAGGCATAACAATGAATTCATAGTGTCCAAATTGTGTTCTAAATGCAGTTTTGAAAATATCAAATGTGTCCAATCGTACTTGATGGTATCCAGATTTAAGATCTATACTGCTAAATATTGCAGATCCTTGTAGTTTGTCAATAAGATCGTCTACCCTAGGAATTGGATATCTATTCTTAACAGTGATCTTATTTAGGGCACGATAATCAATTCACATCCTATAGATATTGTTTTTCTTCTTCACTAATAGGACAGGTGCACCAAATGGAAAACTACTAGGTCTAATGAGTCCTTGGGTAATAATTCTTCAGCTTGGGCTTGAATTTCTTTCTATTCAATTTGGTTATGTCTATATGGTGCTTTACATGGTGGTTGTGATCCAAGAATTAGGTCTATTTTGTGATCTTCGGGACGTATAAGTGGTAAGCCAGGTGGTAAGTCAGAACAATCTTGAAATTGTGAAAGAAATTGTGCGTGCCTAGGATGCATCTGATTTTCTTTAGCTTCAATTTCATTCACCCATATTAAGTAAGATTTGCTACATTTTCTTAATACACATTTAGCCTTTGTATGACTAAGCAATGGAAAATTATCGAAAGTATGCATACCAAGCAATGTGATTTGTTTCCCATTAGAATGAATCTTCATTGAATGAGTGGAATAATCTATATCAGGATTGTACTGATGACGCCAAGGCATTCCTAAGATAATGTCACCAGATTGCAAAGACACAGCTAGGAAATTTCTACGTTCAACATAACCACCAATTTTAATTTCTAAGCCATGCACTTCTTGTGTTCCATTGTATCTAGTACCTAAGAATACAGCCTTGATGCAATAATATGTAGAAACAATATGTAAATTCAATTCTTTGACCAATTTTACAGAAATAAAGTCGTGTGTGCTCCCATCATCATGTAAAACAGCCTTTTCTTTACCATGCACAAGATATTTCATCGTTAATAAAGAATGGAATTTGGCATACCTTGTAAAGTATCTGAAGTAGTATCAATATCGTCATCGTCTTCCGTAAAATCTGGCATTTCTTCATGTTCATCATCTTCTATCGCTCCCAAATAATTGATATGTATAGTTGGCTTTTTGGTTTGACAATTCACCGCTAGATGTCTAGGTTGATGACATTTGTAACAGACTATGGGTTTGGATTTAGATACATTATTGGTAATAGCGGGAAGTTTAGGAATGTTGGGATTTGGCTGGAGAGATGGCGTAGGGTTTGGATTTGTGTTTGTTTTTAGTAAAGCAGGGGGTTCTGTCCAAGATTTACGAAATGAAGATGGAAAGAAATGGTTTTGATTGAATCTTCGAAAATTTGAATAGAATTGTTTTGAACCAAACTTACCATTAGTTTGAAATTGTTGTGGTCGCTTCTCTCGTCCTCGAATTTTGTCTTCAGTGTCACGGGCCAAGGAAATTGCATCTTCGAGAGTCGTTGGCTTGAATATGTTCACCTATGTATAAAAATGTCCAAGTAAGCCAGACATAAACTTGTGTTTATGGGTTGCCTCAGGTACATCTTCGAGCATTTGAAGTTGCAATAAAGCATTCCAAAAAGACTCGATATATTGTGAAATAGGCTCAAGATCCCTCTATTGTAGAAGATCCCATTATTTGATTGCTTTTTCTTGGAATTGGGGTGGAAAGAAATTCTGCAAAAAATTCTTTTGGAAAGTCTCCCAAGTAGTAGGACAATCAATGCTCTTATGGACAACAGTCCACCATAGGGATGCTCTGTCCACTAGATGATTAGTGACACACTTAATTTTGTCTTTCTCAGCATACTATTCTTCATGGAAATAATCATCAAATTGACTGATAAAAGCAAGTACAGTCTTTCCATTGCGTGAACCATTGAAAGTACGAAATTTGAATTTTTTTTTACTTATCTTTGTTTCTTTCCGAATAGATTACGCTTCAAGTGTTGCATCGATCATACATCGTATAAGATCTTCAAATTGCGGTCCATCTTGGTCGGTGGTAGATCGTTGCAGATTAGCCAATTGAACTTGCAAAGTTTGACATGCTCTTCGTTCCTCTTGAAGCTGCATCATGATTAAATTCAGTTTTTGCTCCATCGTTGGTTCCAATAGGGCACCTTCAGCCATAAAATCTTCCATGGTTTGATCGGACATCCTGCAAAATTCCAAAAAACCTCACACGCTCAAAATCTTGTTAGCGGGATCAGCATAGATCAAAGTAGGGTTTACAAGGCTTATTTCTTTTTTTAAAAATGGTTTTTTGTAGTATTTATTCTTTGCGGATGCAGCATTTGATATCACGGTCATCTTCCAAGAAATAATTCGTACGTGCAGACTACGGATAGCAATCTGTTTTGCTGAAATTGAATTCTATCAGTCCACAGGTGTGAACAGGGGCTTGCTAGAAGGTTGAAGAGGAATTCGTGTTTGATCCAGTGGAAACTGCAGCTATGGGAGATTTGAAATTGAAATTTGAAACTTTGTAAGATTGAAGCTTTAAGCTTTAAAAAGTTAAAGCTTTAACTAATCTTTTTTTTAATCAAAACGGCCGCAGCTTATAAACGATGTCGACAGCAGTCAGTACGTCCTGTCGCCATGGACGTCTGAATTTGTGGAATTTAAGCTTTTTAGAAACCTTATTAATCTTTCTAATCAAACTTGATAAAAGTGACTTATCTGCCTCTCTCAGAGAAAAAAACGTTTTGCAAAGAAACTTCTTGAGTGGTCCTCCGCTTGTAGAGGCCGGTCCTTCGCGATCCAACAACGTAGTAGGGGGTTCTTCACTGCCATGAACACGTTGGCATTAATGGATTTCCGTGAGATTGATTGTAGAGCTCAATTGTTCCAAGAGCTCCGTCTTCACGCAAGATGGTAAGCAATTGGAAGCCCTCGATCTCAGCTTCGCTCTGAGGTGCACAGATCGGATGTTGTATACGTGCGTAGCGAGTGTCGGAAGGTCCCCAAGAATAAAAGAACTCTACTTTTGCACAAAAAACAAGAGAAAAGACTTGCATGACATGAAGCAAAATACTAATTGGATACAATCTTCCCCAATGCCTTGTGTGAGCACTTCACAAAGCATGTATTTGATATATTATTCATCTCCCAGCTCAAAAAGTAGTCCAATTTACAATTGGCATGCTTTAGCTTTTGTGTTTGCTTTTGTCCCACTAAAGAATTAAAGCTATTGGGCGCCCAAAGAGTCATGTTGTACCCAAATACAATGTTCAATAACAAATATTTAAATTGTGCACCCATGCGCATACAAAATAATAAATAAATGTCAGGTGCTTTAATAAATAAGCGTGTCAAAATAAATATTGGCGCCACGCCTAAGATGCACGCTCATCAAAAATTATAATTTCTTCTAAATAACTTGAATACACGCTATCACCAGTGCTTCCCAATGCCACCGCTGCTTGCTCTACACATCAACTAAAGCATTCACAATTGTTAGAAAATAATAAAAGTAAACTGACAAAAGTGAATACCTAGTAGTCTTCAGCTACAAAATAAATAAATTGGTTAAAACTCAATCCTAACCTTAATTTATTATGAGTGTGCACTCTAAACTCATAAACGTCCATTAATTTAAGTATGTATTTTGTAGAATCACCCGCTATGGAATCACCCACTTGCACATTAAATTAACAAGATGCCCGAAAAGGATAGGCATCCCCATCAACTTTTCGCACAAGGAATCCACCTTGTGTATGAGCCTCGGCAAAAAATATAATTTTAAAGAATCCACCACAAAACCTCACGGAATCCACCGTGGAATATGCCTCCTGGCATCAGAAGAAGAGAGAGAGAGAGAGAGAGAGAGAGAGAGAGAGAGAGAGAGAGAGAGAGAGAGAGAGAGAGAGAGAGAGAGAGAGAGAGAGAGAGAGAGAGAGGAATAAGGAGAAGAGAGAGAGGGGGAGAGAGAGAGAGGAGAAGAAGAGAAGAAGAAGGAGAGAGAGAGAGAGAGAGAGAGAGAGAGAGAGAGAGAGAGAGAGAGAGAGAGAGAGGAAGAGAAGAGAAGAAGAAGAAGAAGAAGCAGAGAGAGAGATAGGGAGGGGAAGAGAGAAGAAGAAGAAGAAGAAGAAGAAGAACTCTTTCCCCTCCATCGAGGGTGACCACACACATACCTTCTCTCCCATTGGCTGTGGACCGATACCTCATTTCCACATGATTATCCCTTGACCACAAGTTCATCTCGCTCCCCAACTGGCCCTCGCTAATTGAGTACAAGACGCGGAAGTCCTGTGTAAAACACATCTAAAAGAGAAGAGATCAAGGATGGCACCCAAGCGGAAGTTGTCACACCCTAATGGCAATCCTGCAATGAAAGCCTCGAGCGAGGACATCACTACCCATCCAACAGCGGTATCAATCATAATTGGTGTATTTCCAGTTTGATAAATGCTTGTCTTGAGTCCCACATGAGATGCATTAGATTCGTATGAGGATAGGACATTAAGAAGGATAAGTTGCATCGCAAGTATTCGACAGACTGAATTCCCCAAATGCGTGTATCAAGAGAAGACCATTGTATTTAAATGTTATACAATGAATTCATAAAAGACTCAAGCATTGTCATCTTTGCATCCTCGCAATAGTAGGTACGATTTTCATCATTTCTAAGGTATATGTTGCAATTCACATATTTGATAGATTGCATGGCAAGCAACTTATTCTAGAAGAGATTCATTTACAAAGCTCTACACCTTGGCCAAACTCTAACTGGTAGCTCATGCTGTTAGATTGGGAATCTTGGTGTTGTACTTAACTCGTACAAACAATGATCATAATGATTAGAGGCTAAGTTGCCCTGGGATCCGCTTGATAAACACTATGTTTATTGGTCCAAATATGGGGATTGGGTTAGATACAGAAAACTCTGAGCCTCAAAGGCAAGTAGAGAGCTCAAGGGAAGTTGTAGACAAAGGAAAGGCCAATGCTTTAGAACTCACCGAAAACAGGGTTAGGTTACTGATCAATATAAGTGCTCGATAGAATTTACATTTCTGCATAGTTATATAAGACCTTGGCATGTGTCTTAGCCAAAGTGTTAAGTAGATTTCGCATGAAATCGCTTAGACCCTAGGGGGGAGAGCAAGTATGCAATGGAAGGTTATCGCAACTGTTCCTACAATGTTGGAAAAGATTATCTTTATTTTGTTGAATTGATCTAACATTGTCTTAAAATGCTTTTGCATTAAACTGATTATGGGGTGTGATTTGGAGGATTATTCCAAGTACTCATGTTTGATGGTAAATGCATGGCAGGGGTCAGTGATGACAAGTTGCCATGGGGAAATAAATGAATGTTTTTTCCTGAGAAATGATATCAGGTTGATTGCCTTGATTGTGCTTGATCCTTAAATTGGGTTAATTAAGGAAGTATATTTTGCGTGGGTGGATCATCTCCAAGGTCACGCCGTGTTTCAACCCGAGAGGACACTTCTCGATTCACGGGTCAAAGGTCGAGTGGTGAAAAGACCAACCACGGATGTTGTATCTCACTCCTAGGACGCTTGGGATTAGTGGAGCACTCTGGACAACCCTTGTTGAGTTTGGAATGGAGCTATAGACTACCGTGAGCCCAATGTCTAGGGCGTTGGAAGATCCTATTCTAGGTACTGGATGGAATTTATGGTGCCATGTGATTTGGATCGGGTACTTCTATTGGACAGAAGGGATACATAATTCTCCTATATGGGCAAGAGACAAAGATTAACTGGAAAATAAGTTAAGGAACTTGTTTGTAAAAAGGACTATTTGTTTTGTTTTCGTGTCGGTGCTGTAAATTACGTGAACGAACCATGTTCCCTAAAAGGCCTAATTAAGGAAGTTGATTTTGAATGTCACACATAAATGTAATAGGGCCTAATTAGAAAACTAAAGCTATCAAGGGAAGCAGGTTGGGTAGAACCCTGACAAGTTTGTCCTACGACGATACGGTGGTCCCAGAGAATTAGGAGGATTCTCACAAGGTTTTACCTACGTTTGACCTTTAGGAATTGTTAGGTTAGAACCCCGATTCATGACATTTTAGGGGGCTGGAATGGGACTATACCCTATGGGTAGGGAGGTTGAGCAACACATCCCTCTCGTTTTCCATTCTCCTTGAACCAAGTGCGGCATGGGTTTGCTTTGGATTGGGTGTCTCTGTGTAAAGTAGGATGTCGAAAACTCGACGTTAGAATGCTGTTAAGAGACCTTGACAACTAGGAAGCCAAATTTTAGGTCGATCCTAGTGGGTTCTCGACCACGAACGTTCCGCCGTTGCAAGGCGGACTCGGGAAACCGTAGGCAACAAACCCCGGAACATTCCATGGGAGTGCCAGGTGGCGACGCTTAGATTTGTTTCTCGAGGACCGCTAAAACGTGCTTGGACAACCAATAGGCGGGTACTTTATAGTTGGTATTAGAGCAAAACTTCATAATGATGCATGATTGATTAATGTATGGTTCATAGACATATCCTTAGAAAAATAACCTAAGTGGTGTGGCTTGATTATCAGGTACCTACTGCACCCACAAATGGTGACATGCAAGAGAAGAAATTCCTTCTCAAGCAAATTAAGGCACTCGAGTTTGGTGGAGAAGGGATAGACATCGCAACAGAGGCGGAGATATGGATTGAGTCAATGGATGATTATTTCTCTACTTCAGGAACTACTGCTACCAATCAAGCAATGATAGCCAAACTGAAACTAGTTGGCCAGGCTCAGATATGATGGAAGCAATGGTGCAAAGATCAAGATGTTTCTGAAACCGCTGTTACTTGGGCTCAGTTAAAGGATGATGTACGCGGGTGATACCTTCCGCTAACCTACCAAACTTTGAAGATGAATGAATTCTTCAAGCTCAAATAGCTGAAATTAACCTTAGAATCCTCCTACTCAAAGTTTGTAACCCTACTAAAATGCACACCACCTATGGATATTACGCAGCAAGTATCCAAGTTTTGCCATGGCCTAAACACTCCTTCGAACCACTATCTTGAAGCAATGCATCCAACGAACTTGCAAGATGCATTACTCCAAATGAATCCGATCGTCCAAGAACTTAAATCGAGTAATTGTACCAAAGATGAGTCTCGAGATCAGGGCAAGAGATGCCACACATGCGGAGAGATAGAGCACATCCGTAGGAAATGTCCCTATTGTCAATGCTTCCATTGCAATGAGCTAGGACATGTCCAAGCAGAGTGCCCTAACTTAAGTCCAAAAGACAGTGAACCTCCAAGGAAACGAGGCTACACAACTGCGGTCTTCAAATATATAAAGGAATCAGATGAAGACGAAAACCTAAAATCTACAACACCTCTTCAGGATGATTAGAAACCCTAGATATCTTTCCAAAATGTAATACATTAGGTATTGAGAATACCCCAATAAATCCTACTCTTATACCTACAGCTAATTTGCATCATATGAGTTGCACTGGTTTTGAAGCTAATTACTTGTGTAATCAAAGTAGTGCAACGAAAGCATGGTGGGTCCTAACCCACAAGCCTCGAGCCTCATTAATGCTTGTCTTTCGTAGTTCTTTTGAGATGAGGACATCTTGAGTTCTCTAAGGGGGAGAGGATGTAATGTCCCATGGACTATAAATTCCCCAATTTTTTTAATAGATTAATTGAAAAAATTTAATTTTATCTTCCCCCTAGTCTCCACCAAACAGGTGGCAAGGGGAGGGAAGACAACGATGACTCAAAGTGGAGGCAAGACGACGTCGAGAGGAAGAATATGGCGGCGATAGAGAAAACGAGGTTGATGAAGACCACGTGGCTGAGTACCCCCTTGGGCATATCACCCTCGCCTAGTCCCCACCGCCATCATCTGATGATGAGTGGTAGAAGGGGGAGACACCCCCACTCCACATCCGTGCCACAATTTCTCCCCTCCCTTATACCCCCCCCCCCCCCAATCGAAAGGGGAGGGCCACATTACCTCTTGCCATTGTTGCTTCCGTGAGAGGGAGAGAAAGCCCTTTTTCTACCATGGGTTAGAGAGAGAGACCCCCCCTTGCTACTAGTCTAAGGTAAGAAGAAGAGAAGAATAAGAAGAGGAGGGAGAGGGAGAGAGGAGGAGAAGACGAGAAGGAGAAGAAGAAGAAGAGAGAGGGAGAGGAAGAGAGAGAGAGAGAGAGAGAGGAGAAGAGAAAGAGCAGAATAAGAAGCAGAGGAAGAGGGAGAGAGAATTGTAATATTTCCACATAATAAAAGTTAGTTGGTTAGTTTGAAGTTAGTTAGTAAGATTACTAACTAAAGACTAACTAAGGTAAAAACTAACTAACATTAATAACTAATAATTTTTATTTAGTTAAAAATATTTTATTTAGAAAAATTGAGAGTTGTAAATCCGATATTTTTCTCAGATTGACAAGGACCATACCCACCCTTTACGTAAGTTACAACGTGAACGAGACTTATGAGCTATATTAATCGCTAGTATTAATTTGTATAGTTTGGATGGTCCAAAAATATTAGATTTTGGGCAAAACTAGTATATTTTAGATATTTTAAATATTATCTTAAAATGATATGGAGATTTCTAAAACTGGATGTCATTTAAAAGAAAAGACAAGTGATGTTTTAGTTAGTTTTCGGGTTTTATAAAAAGAAAAAAGTAAAGAGAGGCATTTGCGACATCGCGCGCGTCGCGTTCACAGTTTACAAACAGAAAATAGCACTTCAAATAGAGAAAAGAAGAAGGAGTGAACTGAGAGCTTTTTAAGCAAGTAACTTGAAGTTTTACCCATTTTCAGAGCCAATAGAACCATCAGATTTATGATCTGAGCATAAGATCACTAATCTTTCCAAGATCCCCCTCCACAAAGAGCTCCACTTCTTAGCCACAAGCCCTCTTCTCTAATTCACTATAAATATGAGGCAAGAGGAGGCACAAAAAAGCGTAAGGAGACCCGAGAGGCTGCCAGAGAGAGGTAGAGAGAAGGATACCCTCCAAGAGATCGTGAGAAAGAGCTTGAGAGAGAGAGAGAGAGAGAGGGAAGAGTTACCTTGAGATGCTGCACAATTTCCTCTATGTTGATCCTCGACTTAACCATCTTCTCTTACACTCTCCTATCTCGAATCTATTCCGTCTTCTTAATCTCTTCACTCTACTTACGGATTATGGCCCCCAAGCGAATAATGTTACGTGCGGATGATGGCAATCCCATAACCAACAACAAAGCTTCAGAAGAAGGCATCACCGTCAATCCAAGTATGGTACCAGTCGTCGTAAGTAATGTATTTCCAAATTGATAGATGCTCATTTTGATTCTTGTATGAGATATGTTATGCCCCATACTATGATGCACGAGAATAGGTCATCGAAAGGGATAAATTTTATCTCACGAGAACCACCGTCTTGAAGCAATGCATCCAACGAACTTGCAAGATGCATTATCCGAGTGAATCCAATCGTCCAAGAACTTAAATCGGGCAATTGTAGCAAAGATGACTCCCGAGATCAAGGAAAGAGATGCCACACGTGTGGAGAGATATGGCACATCCGTAGGAGATGTCTCGACCATCAATGCTTCCATTGTAATGAGCTAGGATACATCCAAGCAGACTACCCTGGGAAGACATTAAATCTCTAAGAAAACGAAGCTACACAAGTGTAGTCTTTGGATATATAGAGGGATTAGATGAACACGAAGACCTAGAACCTACAACACCTCTTCAAGATGACTAGAAATCCTAGAAATTTTATCGATAGGAAATACAACTTGTATTGGAATAAACTTTACTCTTGTAACTACAGTTAACCTGAGTAATATGAGTTGCATCTATTTTGAGCCTAGAACTTGCAAATGATTAGAGATGCTCTGGCAAGGAATGACAGTTATAGCGTGCAATGAATTTCTCTTAAGTCGTTTCTTCTCAACTAATATAGATTGGGTCTTACCAGAATGTTGAATCTTGGAAGTATTCTTTAGTATTACAAGCAAAGCCAATTGTCCGTGGAGCTCAATCCCGAACTAAGAAGAGGAAAATCTAGGAATGTAGTTTCCAAGATAAAGGACCACTCCAATCTACGAAAACAATCCTATGACAATTTGGTCTAAAGAAGAAAATCCTACCAAGAATCTTGTGACCATAAGTGATAAAGTTCCACGATGTTTCTATTGCAGGGAGTTAGGTCATTTCAAATGGGAATATCCAAAGAACCCTAAACACCGATGCTCCGAGTGCCATAACATTGGACAAAACTACATCAATTGTCCCAACAGAACTCGAAGAGAACTTGAGCTTACAAGAAATGAAGTTGTACAAGCTCCAATGATGCAGAATATACCAGGTGCTTAGGAAAAACCTAGAAGATATCCATGAGATATAACTACAGTAAATTTTCTATTGTAATCAAGACTCAGATATATCAAATACAATAGGTTGTTGTTTCAAAAGACTGCATGCCTGTGAGTGATCAGAGTAGCGCAGTGAAAGCATGGTGGGCCAATAACCCATAGGTTCCAAAAAGATACCCCCAATTTCTCTCAAGATGAGGACATCTCGATTTCTCTAAGGGCAGGAGCATGTAATATTTCCACATAATAAAAGTTAGTTGGTTAGTTTGAAAGTTAGTTAGTCAAATAATAAGTTAGAAACATTACTAACTAAAGACTAACTAAGGTAAAAACTAACTAACATTAATAACTAATAATTTTTATTTAATTAAAATATTTTATTTAGAAAAATCGAGAGTTGTAAATCCAATATTTTTCATGGATTGACAAGAACCATAGCCACCCTTTACGTAAGTTACAATGTGAACGAGACTTATGAGCTATATTTATCACTAGTATTAATGTGATAGTTTGGATGGTCCAAAAATATTAGATTCTGGGCAGAACTAGTATATTTTAGATATTTTAGATATTATCTAAATAAGATATGGAGATTTCTAGAATTGGATGTCATTTAAAAGAAAAGGCAACTGATGTTTTAGTTAGTTTTGGGGATTTTATAAAAAGAAAAAAATAAATAGAGGGATTTGCGAAATCGCGCGTGTTGCGATCGCAGTCTACAGATAGGAAACAGCACTTCGAACAAAGAAAAAAAGGAGTGAACTGAGAGCTTTCTAATCAAGTGTCTTAGGGTTTTACCCCTCTTTCGGAACCAATAGAACCATCAGATTTATGATCTGAGCATCAGATCACTGATCTCTCCAAGATCCCCCTCCACAAAGAGCTCCACTTCTCAGTCACAAGCCCTCTTCTCTAATTCACTATAAATATAAGGCATGGGGAGGCACCAAAAAGCATAAGGAGACCCCGAGAGGCTGCCAGAGAGAGGTACAGAGAAGGATACCCTCCAAGAGATCGTGAAAGAGAGCTTGAGAGCCATAGAGAGAGAGAGAGGTAAGAGTTACCCCGAGAGGCTGCACAATTCTCTCTATCTTGATCCTCAATTTAACCATGTTCTCTTGCACTCTCCCATCTCGAATCTATTCTGTCTTCTTAATCTCTTCACTCTACTTATGGATGATGGCCCCCAAGCGAAGAATGTTACATGCGGATGATGAAAATCCCATAACCAACAATGAAGCTTCAGAGGAAGGCATCACCGTCAATCCAATTGTGGTACCGGTCATAAGAAATGTTTTTCCAAATTGATAGATGCTTGTTTTGATTCTCATATGAGATAAGTTAGGCCCCATACTATGATGCACGATTACAGTCATCGGAAGGGATAATTTTTATCTCACGTATTCAAAAGATCGAGCTTACAAAGTGCATGTATTAAGGAAAGTTAATTGCACCTAGTTGCATATGGCTTATTCGTTGATAGAGCAATTACAAGGAAGAATTAGTCAAGGGTTATGAAAGATATAGTCATTAAAATAATGACATTAAAAGAATATGCATACAAGTGCTAGGTTAAACCATAGTCAAGGGTTATAAATAGCATAATTGCTAAAAGAACATGACATTAAGAATCATGAATAGAAAGTACTAGTTTAGATACTTCAAAAGTACTTAGCCTAAGAGCCCAGATATTAAGAAGAACTAGATTCTAGCTCAAGGCAAGGCCTGTTGGAGTCTAATTACTTGAGATAATCGTGCACTTATCTTATCAAGTATTTACACATTATGCCTATAACATGTTTTGATATATGAGGATAATTTCCTATTTGCCTCATGACTTGACTAAGAGCTAGTACAAGAAGTTAATCATAAGGGTTAAACTTAAGATGTATTGAGATCTGTTGGATAACTATAATCCAATTCAGGGTTGGGTTATTGATCAATGTAAGTGGCCTATAGAACTTACGTCATGAATAGTGTTTGAACCCTTAACATGTGCCTTAGCCGAAGGAAGGAAGTGTTAAGAAACATTTTTCATAGTATCGTTCTTAGATCCCAAGGGGAAGAGCAAATATGCAATGGAAATGTTATATCGTCTATTCTTGCATTGTTTGGAAAGAATGCAATTGGTTTTGTTAGCTGACCGAACAACATCCTAAATGCTTTTACATTCAACCGGTTGTTGGTTTGTTGTTTGGATGATTATTCCAAGTGCTTGTGATTTATGGTAAATGCATGGCAAGGGTTTGTGATGACAAGTTGCCATGGGGATAAAGGAATGTTTTCCTAGAAAATGATATTAGGACCGAATGCCTTGTTTGTGCTTGATTCTTAAAGGATTTAATTAAGGAAGGATATGTTTCACGACTAGATCGCCTCCATGATCGCAGCGCGGATTAACCCAAAGAGGGCATTGCTCCATTCATGGGCCAAAGGTGGAGTGGTGAAAAGGCCAACCATGGGAATGATATTTTGCTCCTATAGAGCTTGCGCATCAGTTGGAGCTCTAGACACCCCTTGCTAGGTCTAGAATGGAGTTGAAGACCTCCGTGGCCCCCAACCTCTGGGTATGTTGGAAGATCCTATTCTAGATAAAGGATTGAGTTTGTGGTGCCATGTGATTTGGACCAATTATTTCTACAGGGCAGAAGAGATACTTCTGTTGGACAGAAGGGATACATAAGTTCTCCTATATGGATGGGAGACAAAGATTAACTTGAAGATAAGTTAAGGAACTTGTTTGAGCTTGTTTGTCAATAGATTGCTTGCTTTGTTTTCGTGTCTATGCTATAAGTTATGCGAACGAACCCTGTTTCCTTAAAGGCTTAATTAATGAAGCTGATTTTAAGTGTCGCACATAAATGTGGTAGGACCTAATTAGAAAACTAAAGCTATCAAGGGAAGTAGGTGGGCAGAGCCCCGATAGGTTTGTCCTATGGCAGGGTGGTCCCAGAAAACTGGGAGGCTTCTCGCAAGGTTTTACCAATGTCCGACTTAGGAATTTTTAGATTAGAACCCTGATTCATGCCATTTTAGGGGATTGGAATGGGACTATGCACTACGGGCAGAGAGATTGAGCAGTGCATCCCTCTCATTTCCCATTCTCTTTGAACCAAGTGCAGCATGGGTCTGCTTTGGCTTGGGTATCTCTACGTAAAGTAGGATGTCTAGGATCTGATGCTAGAATGTTGTTACGAGACCTTAGCCACTAGGAGCCTAAATTTGAGGTCGATCCGAGTGGGTTTGGCCGTGAACGTTCCATTGCGAGGCGGATTCGGGAAACCCTAGGCGACAAAACTCAGAACATTCCATGGGAGTGCCGAGTAGCGACGCTTAGATTTGTTTCTCAATAGACCGCTAAAAGAGTGCCTAGAAAGCCGATGGGTGGGCACCTTACAAGGAGAAGAAGAGAAGGAGAAGAAGAAGTGGCGAGGAAGAAGAGGAAGAGGAAGAGAGGAGGAGAAGAAGAAGAAGAGAGAGGGAGAGGAAGAGAGAGAGAGAGAGAGATAGGAGAAGAAGAAGAGAAGAATAAGAAAAAGAGGGAGGGAGAGAGAGAGAGAGGAGAGAAGAAGAGAAGAATAAGAAGAAGAGGGAGAGAGAGAGAGGAGAAGAAGAGGAGGAGAAGAAGAGAAGAAGAAGAAGAGAGGGAGAGAGGAGAAGAAGAGAAGAAGAAAAAGAAGAAGAGAGAGAGATAGGGAGAGGAAGAGAGAGGGAGAAGAAGAGGAGAAGAAGAAGAAGAAGGAGCATGTCCCCTCTGTAGTGGGTGACCACACACATACCTTCTCTCCCATACCGATACCCCGTTTCCGCATGATTATCCCTCAACCGCAAGTTCATCTCGCTCCCCAACTGGCCCTCACTAATTTAATACAAGATGTGGAAGTCCTATGTAAAGCACGTCTAAAAGAGAAGAGATCAGGGATGGCACCCAGCGGAAGTTGTCGCACCCAAATGGCAATCCTGCAACGAAAGCCTCGAGCAAGGACATCACCGCCCATCCAACCACGGTACCAGACATCAATGATATATTTCCAGTTTGATAAATGCTTTCCTTGAGTCCCACATGAGATGCATTAGATTCATACAAGGATATGACATTAAAAAGGATAATTTGTATTGCAAGTATTTGATAGACTAAATCCCCCAAACATGTGTATCAAGAGAAGACCATTGTATTTAAACACTATACGATGAATTCATAAAAGACTCAAGCATTGTTAGCTTTGCATCCTCGCAATAGTAGATGCAATTTTCTTCATTTCAAATGTATATGTCACAACTTTCATGTCTGATAGATTGCATGGAAAGCAACTTATTCTAGAAGAGATTCATTTACAAAGCTCTAGACCTTGGCCAAACTCTCGCTAGTAGCTCATGCCATTAGATTGGAAATCTTGACGTTGTACTTAACTCATACAAACAATGATCATAAGGATTAGAGGCTAAGTTGCCCTAGGATTCATCCAATAAACACTATGTTTATTAGTTAAATAATATGTTTATTAGTCCAAATATGGGGATTGGGTTAAATACAGACAACTCCGGGCCTCAAAGGCAAGTAGAGAGCTCAAGGGAAACCCAAGACAAAGGAGAGGCCGATTCTTTTGAACTCGCCAAAAAGAGGGTTAGGTTATTGATCAATATAAGTGCTCGATAGAATTTACATTCTCGCATAGTTGTATAAGACCTTGGCATGTGTCTTAGCCAAAGTGTTAAGCAGATTTCACATGAAATCACTTAGACCCCAAGGGGGAGAGCAAGTATGCAATGGAAGGTTATCGCGACTGTTCCTACAATGTTGGAAAAGATTATCTTTGTTTTGTTGAATTGATCTAACATCGTCTTAAAATGCTTTTGTATTAAACTGATTATGGGATGTGATTCAGATGATTATTCCAAGTACTCGTGTTTGATGGTAAATACATGGCAGGGGTCAGTGATGACAAGTTGCCATGGGGAAATAAAGGAATGTTTTTCCTGAGAAACGATGTTAGGCTGATTGCCTTGATTGTGCTTGATCCTTAAATTGGGTTAATTAAGGAAGGATATTTTGCACAGGTGGATCATCTCCAAGGTCACGCCGCGTTTCAACCCAAGAGGGTACTGCTCGATTCATAGGCCAAAGGTCGAGTGGTGAAAAGGCCAACCATGGATGTTATGTCTCACTCCCAGGACGCTTGGGGTCAATGGAGCTCTGGACACCCCTTGTCGAGTTTGGAATAGAGCTATAGACTGTCGTGAGTCCAACGTCTAAGGCATTGGAAGATCTTATTCTAGATATTGGATGGAATTTATGGTGCCATGTGATTTGGACTGGGTACTTCTATTGGAGAGAAGGGATACATAATTTTTTTGTATGGGCAGGAGACAAAGATTAACTCAAAAATAAGTGAACTTGTTTATAAAAAGGACTACTTGTTTTGTTTTCGTGTCGATGCTGTAAATTACGCGAAGAACCCTGTTCCCTAAAAGACGCCTAATTAAGGAAGTTGATTGTGAATGTCACACATAAATGTGATAGGGCCTAATTAGAAAACTAAAGCTATCAAGGGAAACAGGTGGGTAGAATCTCGATGAGTCTGTCCTACGATGGCAGGGTGGTCCCAGAGAACTAGGAGACTTCTCACAAGGTTTTACCAACATTTGACTTTAGGAATTGTTAGGTTAGAACCCTGACTCGTGCCATTTTAGGGGGCCGGAATGGGACTATGCCCTACGGGCAGAGAGGTTGAGCAACGCATCCTCTTGTTTTCCATTCTCCTTGAACCAAGTGTGGGTCTACTTCAGATTGGGTATCTCTGCGTAAAGTAGGATGTCCAAAACTCGATGTTAGAATGCTGTTAGGAGAGCTTGACAATTAGGAACCCAGATTTCAGATCGATCCTAGTGGATTTAGCCACGAACGTTCCATTGTGAGGTGGACTCGGGAAACCCTAGGCGACAAACCCCAAAACATTCCACGGGAGACCGGGTGGAAACGCTTAGATTCGTTTCTCGATGGACCACTAAAAGGTGCTTGGATAGCCAATAGGCGGGCACATTACAAGAGTGTTGTGATATGCCTTCTACAAGCCCTTCAAACTAGTGTTTTCCTGCTTTCCTTTACTGAATTCCCCTAAAATATGGCGCATTATCTTAATGTGATTGTTATGATAGTTCATGCTAGCAACTTCTACTTTCTTATATGTTATACATGTCATGTAGAGGGCTATCATCATCGAAAAGTGTACACTGTTCTAAATCTGTATAGTTGGGTGGTTTCAGCAAAGTTTTCCATTTTCTTGAATATGCTCACTATCAGTTTAAATAGAACCCACTTTGCTAATCCTTTACTATAATTTTTGAGATGATCAAGAACATAAAAAATATTACAAATGGGCCCTGACATTCTTCTGCACACTTGCAATCAATCCTTGAGTAAAAACCAGAGATGTAGTTGTCCCATCACTCACCATGTCATTTTAGCAATCATATTTCCCACCCCATAATTATTACCAACACTAATTGATACTGCATCAGCAAGTCCACTATTTTCAACTTCTTTAGATGGATCCTTCAACTCAAACACCAAAGACTTGACCTCTTGTTACTTCTTCTAGTTGCCCACCACAGAGTTATGACATGCCAAAACAAAACATACAACCTAGCCTCCCTATCTCGTACCCATTGCTACTTTTGCTTATTGCAACAAGATTTCCAATTTACAACATTGCTGCCCCTAGCTTCAAACTGTAAGTGTTCCTCTTGTATTTGAGTATGAAGAGTTGCTCTTAATCTCAATCTTCCATCTTGACTTGGAAAGCTAAAGGCTACTCATCATTTTTTATTTCATGCCTACTCCCCTTAGTGTATTCTGTAATAGACATGCACTTGATTTTTTTGACTAAAATCTCTGCCTATAGCTGTCTTTTAGATGTACGTGCTTCCCAAATTTTAACCTTGCCACAGTAGTAATTGCCTTCATAGATGATATAGCAAATGATTATAGATTGCACCTACTATTTCATAGATGATTGCCTCCTCATGTAGGCTTCACTATAGTTGTCTTATACTTTTGATTTGTATGAGTTGACAAAAAGCTAAGCAGTGTCCTTTCTTGTGTTCAAGAAAACTTGTAGCTTTTGATGGACCAAGTCTTTTGTGAAGGGCTGACATGCCTGTCAACTTAGCATGTAATGCACTGTGACTCAAAAGACCTATGCAAAATATTCTATTACTGCATGAGATAAAGGAGACAATTGTTTCAACTTCCTATCCAGAATCTCGGGAGATCTTTTGTGTTATGTGGCTATACTCTAGAGTCAACAAAACCTAGTATTCTCCTCACTCTCTTTTTCTCTACATCATCTCTTCAAAATTAGTCCCTTTCACCTCCAGTACATGGTGTTAATACATGTAGTCTTGTCACCACTATATCCATCCCAGTCCTTCCCTTCTCTTATCCTAATGCTTGTTTCTTTTGTTATCTCCTATTTTCCATGTTGTTGAAGAGCTTTCACCCATGAATATCCATCTTTGCCACATCAAAACAAAAAGTATACACTAAAATTCTTCTCCACCATGATCGAACCTAGAAGCACCTATATTGCAAGGTCTTGATTTATGCAACCTACCAATTTAGACTTTAGATGTTTTCAAGAAGTCCCTCTAGATTGAATCCTACTCTTCTTCATCATAGACTTGCTCTCCCAATTGTCTCCGTTTTTTGTGGATTCTCAAGTAATTATTCACCTGCTCTTGATGATAAAAACATGCATAAAGGCAATTGTCATCAAGCATGGATAGCTACATCACTAGCAAGTAGTCTAGCCTAAGCTTCCATTATATAATCTTCAAGAGTTTGTTGTTTTTTTTAATGCCTTCAAAGCCAATAACTCACATTGGTCCTACACTATCTCATATCTTGGTATATGAATTTCCACTTTTGACAATATCATATTGCTCAAGGTTTTCCAAGCCCATTAGCCTGAAGATACCATTTCTTACATATTCAATTGGAATCCACCTTTTCTATTGAACTTTAGGTGCATGTCTGATATGGCATATCTTAGGGAGCAAGCCAAGCTAATTCTTTAAGTGGAAGAGAAGTTGGAAGTTCAAGATTTGGACTTTACTTAGGACTACATTAAATGAGCATTATATACTTACAAATACCATCTAGAGCTAGTAAGATATGTGACATTTAGTACACCTAGCTGAATGAGCATAATCTAATTCACTAGGTGTGATTAGATTAATCTGATATGATGTCTCCAAATTTTCTAGCTGCAATTTTGGAATGCCTACATCATGATCACCATCTGATCAACTAGTTGCACAAACTTGCAATTCTCTCTACTATGAGGAGGTCTCTTGCCTCATTATTATCTTAGTTTCTACATGAACATACTTGGCATTGGCAATCACTAATTTGACTAAGGCAGAGCCTCAGCTAGAGCAGATTTTCTATTGTCTAGCCACTTCTTATGTGCTTTCTCCCTTATAACTCAATGCAGACCTTGAAAATTACCAATCATCCAAAGCACATTAAATCCTCTAAAATCATATGCCCAGTTTCTATAGAATTAAAGTAATCCTCATATTCCAATGACTTTTGAAAACAAAAAATTTTATTGGACATTGTGTCATAGATATCAAAACATCATTGAGCACAACTAGACAACTAGATATATTTCAAAACAAAATACTAGTTTTCTTTGGTGATAAAGGAGATTCAAAATCTACCCCCCCCCCCCTTCGAGGAAGGTTTTTCCATAGTTATGTTGCATCATGCACACTATCTCTTACTAGTTTTACCTAAGCAAGGAAATAATTTGAAATTATATATTGATAGATAAAGCATGTCTTTCAAGAATGCAACAAAAAATATCAAAAGCAAATCATAGAACAGTAAACCACAAACCTTGTCAAACCAATAAGATTCAAGGACACTCAAGGTGGTTGACTTGAAAGATACCAATGCACGACCAAGATTGGAACCAATGCAAGTGTTTCAGTTGCTACCTTCCTTGTTTCCCAATCACTATTCTCCAAACCTTCATGTATGCATGGCATCAACATAGCCAAATTTTGTTGGGTGAGGGCTCAAACCTATTACATAGGATATGCATGTTGAGATGAACCAACATCTAAATGCAAAAATACTAGAAGAGGGGCCCTTTTCTTGATAGCAGCTAAGGGTTTTTTCAATTGAAGACCTACACCAATTAGGACTTGATGAATTTGAGTCAAGTGCATGTTCACTTCCAAGGCCATCCATTCCTGTAGCCATGCTTGAAGTTCAGAGCTCCAGATTCTGCATTGATAGAGCCAAATCTTGGCCAGTTGGGACAACACTAATCAATGATTAATTAAATGCAAACAAGCTACCATTTAAAAAACCCTCTCTCTTGCAGTTGCACAACCCATCTACCATCCTCTCCACCAAAAGCCACTTCTTGCTAACCAAATCAATCATCTTAATTTTTGCTACTGCTGCTCACCTCTACTACTATGCAAGTACTTAGACCTTTTGCATCTAATTTTTTGATGGCAAGCATATCTAAGAGCAATTGCTCTTCCTACAACACAATCCTGCCTCTACGACATCAATAGCCACCTTCCTCTTAAGACGTTAGTCAATTGTGTTAAAGCTTCCAACTTCATCACTTTCTCTATCTCAGTATGCTCCTTTTGACTATTTTGTGGTTGTTTTCCTTGTACAAAACTGCCTCAACAAGGCATGCCATAATACAACTACCTAAGTAGTGTTGTCAATTTGACAACTTGAACTCACACACCTAAGATGCTTCCAGTTTGACTGGAGTGAGCAACCTTTCACATAAAATCGAGAATCTGTTGTATGCCACCGAGAGGCCATAGAAGCAATCCTTGATCAATTATAGCAACTTACCCTTATTAATGTCACTCATTCCTGCTCAGCTACTATTATTTTCTATTCTTTGTTCATATTACATTCTATTCATTGCAGTTCCTCTTTCCCCCCAAAGATCATGTTCCCCCTTTTGATTGTCACACTGGACCAAATTGATTGTATTAAGACCCTTATAATGTGCATACTAGATAGACATTCACCCCAACACTGACAATGCAACCTTCTAAATAAGAAACCCTATAGTCCATTTCTAAATGGAATGCTCCCAAAATTGTAGTGGCTCCATTTCATATAGTTAACTCTTTCCATATCATCTAGAGAGTGTAGCAGCCCTCAAATGTCTTCTAACCATGCGATTGAGACCAATGGCCTTCTACTCTTATGGTAGGACTTCAATTCTCTTAAAACATACAAAACATGTGGACCCTTTTCTATATCTACAACACATCCTATAATTGTGCTAGGTGCTTGCACTACATCTTATACAGTTTGATCATGCTCTCTCTCACTCCCAGAATCCTTGTCCATGATTATAAATGCCATTATGCCCACAAAACAAATGAAATTCTCATTAACGTCAATAGTCAAAGCACTCGAATGTTCTATTACTAATTATATAATTATCAAAATAATCACAAAATGAATAGGGAAACCTCCAACCTTGATATAGAACAATTACAAATACCCAGCACACCCTATCATTGAAATAGAGGTGAGCAAGCCTAGTTTGCCCTCCATAAGTCATTATAGTATAGATTTTTCCATGTCTGTTTTGCCAAAGAATATTACTTGTGTACACATCTCATGAGATAGATCAAAACATCAAGAAAAGTTACCATGTTGGAATCATCTACAAATCTGACTTCCATATCAAGTTCCAACACGGCCATCTTAAGCCAACACAATGAAATCATGCATTCATAAGAACAACCCACACATGTAAAAGGACATTAAGAAAATGGGGCATTCACAAGAACAAGCCCAATATGATCCAATATGGCCAAATGAGACTGTTTAGAGAGGAAACATGCTTGCTTGGAAACAAGTGAGAGCTGGATTTCAGGACCCTATTTGGACCCGTTCTTGAGGTGCTGGAGCACGTTTTTGAAGCTGAAAAGTGCCCGAGAGGCATTAAAGAGCCAATTTTTGTGAAAAATCAAACAGTGGTGGATGCTTGAGTTGGAGCTTTCCTTGATGCATTTCGACGTCAGGAATCCATCACAAGTCTCGGTTCTCGTCAATCGGAGGTCGTTTGACCCCCCAAGGTTTGGCATTATAAAGCAGCTATTGGATTTGGGAATCAAAAAGTGCACAACAATGCCCAAATTTATAGATTTTGATGTCATGAAGCCAGCCGTCCAGTCGGATCACGAATCGGAGTTCGTTTGCATCCCCAAACATGCCAAAAACCATTTCGCAGAAGTGTGAAAGTGGTTTTTTTGAAGTGGACATTTTATAAATGAAATAAAATGAAACTCTAAATGAAGAAAACGTGCAAAAATATGTCAAGATGCAAGGAGGGGGCATTTTTTCATTTGCACCCCATTTTTTGGGAATTTATGTGCCTCTTGGATGCTCAATCGTGTAGAGAGAGAGAGAGAGGGAGATCCCTGATCTATGCAAAGAGGGCAAGATTTTGATGGTAACCATGTGTAATATGATAAAGGGAATAGAACATTCGAGTGCTTTGAACACGTGGGTTTCTATGAGTAAGTGTTTTTTTTCTTTATTTGATGAAAGATAATTGAAAGAAATTATTGATGATGATTGATCTTGGTCGCATAAGCTGAATTATGTTTGAAATGAAAGAAAAAAACCAGAAATGTTGATGACATAATATTTTTTCCTCAAAACATGTAGAACCCGCAAAGTGTGGTTTTTGAAGAAATCATGGAAATTGGGGGTTTTAGTGAGTGTTTTGAGTTTCCATGGAATAAAAATAAATATAAAAATGGGGTGAGTGCTTTTGATCAGTGAGAGCTCACAATTTTGATTTTTCATAATTTTTGAAGAAATAAATAGAAAAATGGAGAAATTTAGGTTTTTCATGATAAATAAATAAGGAAAAATAGGATCCATATTTGTGGATGTGTGGCAAGGTTGAGGCATGAGGATTACACCTCAGCTCATCCTTCTTTGTATGTTTTAGTGTGGTTTTTATTGCTTTCTATATGAAAAAAGGCATAAAAATGAACCCTATACCTATGCGACATTGCAAAACCTAACCTGTTAGAAGGAAAAGAGATTGTAAGAGTGAGAGGTTGTTTGAAATGCATAAAATTATGATTCATTTGGTTTATGCAAAGAATATAGGATGATAATAATCTAAATTTAAAGAGACTAGTAGCACAAGGAAACTCGGTGCTAGTCTCTAGCAACGCCACAATAATGTGTAGGTTGAAAATCATTAAAGGATTGTTTTGTACACCACGTGGTTGATTTCTAATCATAAAATGGTTTTGCACAATGGTCATACACTTCTACATTTTGCATGCCACATGATATAAAACCTGGATGCATAGCACTTGATTGCCTAAATAAATGACTAACGTGGAGTGTGTGAGGATTTCTAAGCTATAGGATAAACGAGCGGTTCCTTGGGGTAAGTCTAGTGAGGAAATGTCAACTCCTGGATCGTTCAATATACAAAAGAGTGGAGCTTGTAAGTTTGTTCTTTATGTTAGAGTAGCGCACCAGGGGGCCAATCCCTGAGATGTAGGAGAGTTGCAGTGGGGCCATGGCATTCAACTGAGAGGTTGCCTCCTCTATGTTTGTATTACATGGTATATTATACCAAGACATATGGGATCTCCCTTTGAGGAGTAAGGAAGGGCAATCATTGGACTACATTCCATTACAAATGCAATATCTCTAGTAGTGATTAGGGTAGTGTACCCTCGGACGCTCCTGGTTGCAAGGCTGTGTGGGGCTGTCTTGTGAGTGTTATAGAGGCCTGGCTAGTGCCTACAGCCAATGTCGGGTCCTTTTTAGGTCACGACAACAAGCTAAGCCAAAACGTCATGAGAACATGTGGACCACAATAAGTTGTATAATTCTAATGCCTTCTATCAGATCATGGATGGATAGTACACATTTAATGTATACAATGATGCAATGAAATGGAAAATATCCTTAGACATCTACCATCCACTAGCACACCCAAAAGAACATCAAGATGACCACAACATGCCCTCACTACCACAACCACCAAAGAAGCGTCACCATGACCATACAGCCAACATCTCAAAAGAGCCTCTAGAAAGCTAGTTGGGATAGCTACTCCCTTTCTAGACACCATCTTAAAAGAAGCACCAATGTCAATGTAGCCCTTAGGCATACCTTGATCATGAAAAGAAACACAATGCTATCTTGCATACAAACTAACTTAAGCACAACATGCCATGGACTCCCTACCTTTAGCCACCTATTGAGGTGTGCCACCATGTAAGATCAACTAGGAGAAACACCACTCATTATCCCAAACATCTCATTATGGATTTAGAGGCAACAAGCTCCAATGTTTCTTTTCATGCTAGAGTATATCTATGCCAGTGAAATATTTTTCTCCACTGCACCCACTCACTATCCCTCTCTAGCTTGGAACACATGAGGAGTGCATGCAACTATGGTTATGGAAGCTCCTCATCAAGGGTTCTGTTGCTGTAGCAACTTGCAAGGAATCCAAGGCATTACCTTTATGTGTTGATTGCTTGACTCTTATAGAGAGAGAGAGAGAGAGAGAGAGAGAGAGAGAGAGAGAGAGAGAGAGAGAGAGAGAGAGAGAGAGAGAGAGAGAGAGAGAGAGAGAGAGAGAGAGAGAGAGAGAGAGAGAGAGAGAGAGTCTTGCTAGAATGCCTTCATTAACATTCAAATATTGTCCCATGTTATCACTCAAGTGCGATACATAGAAATGCAAGATACTCACATAATTTATCAAGGTTTTATCATGGAAGAAACCTATGTGGTGATATCATATTGAAGGGGTAGTAAAGTTTATTGCAAACTACTTGCTTTAGCTACAAAAGGGTTGAAATGAAAGTCTATTTCATTATAGCATACCAAGAATCATTGCATGAAAGACACAATCAAATAGAAAGTATAGATTAGATAAGAGAGAATCCTTAGAGGAGGATTTGAAGGAGATATGATAAAATTAATTTCTTTCATGTGTAGCCTACATGGCATAGTTTTGGGAAGACTCCATATCATATATTTGTACAATGAGCATGCCAAAAATGTCAAATAAATCGATCAAATATGACTCAAGAAGATATGCCACTTTCATGTGAGTGATTTGGGCTATGCTTGATGATCCATGAAGGCTTTTCTTGAGATTTCTCCTATAATTGGTGGGACAAGAATGTGCAAAGGAAGAGAAACTTACCAAGGTAGATGCTCATCACACTCAAACAACCATGCAAACACAAAATCATAAGAATGTTAAATTTGACATGCAAACTAGTGATTGAGGGGGGCAATCAGTGCAGGATCTTGTGATATTGTAAGCACACACTATCTTCCTCAAGAGAAGAACTTACTAACCAAGGAAGGTAGTGGACTAGCTCTCTCTAAACCCAACTAAGCATGAACAAAGCCATTTCCACAAAATTTGTTATTTGACCCATTGTGAAACCTCCTTCTCAGAGGATATTTGCCCATGAAAAACATGAAAAACAATAGTAATAGCTTGAAATACTCAAGATTGGCTAAGTGTCTTTGTGAGGAATGATTCGTCACCTAAATTATCTATTTGATTGAATGCTTTGGTCTTCAAAGAGGATATATTTTTTATTAATGAAACTTGTACAATTACAAACAATTAACTAGGTACCCCTATAGCTAATTATTTTTGATGATCGTTAACATGTGTGCCTTGAGAAACCAGCCCATTTTCCTTGATGGTTTGATATATATCACATTTTCTATTACAATTATTCTAATCTCAATTATGTTTGATCATATGTAAGATGAGAAATGTGTCCTTAAACTCTAATGTGATTTGGGATCTTTAGAGTAAGTGCAACAAGCCTATGTATGTGAGAAAATGAAAAAAACCTAACCTTACCGAGATAGAATGCCACATCATTCTCTATAAGTTTTATATGTTTCTTTGGAGGCTAATTATGTTGAAGTTTTACATAAAGGTAGATACTTATGTTGATGCTTATTTTAGGACATTACCCTTATGGAAAAGAGGATCTTTTTCATCTCTTTTTGCAATACACATGCACTAGAAATGTGTGGAAGAAGATGCACAAATGGCACATACAATAGGTTCCTAATTTCCATAAGTATTGAGCTAGGTCACACGGTGTTCAATATTAAATTGGTTATCAATATAGTTACCTTCATTGGGCTTGATACACAACCAAATAATCTTTAGAGGAGTAAGTGAAAGATTTTTGCCAAATTTTGTAAAAGGGGATTAGAAGAAATGTTGCATTATTGAGTGACCACTTAGTTTAAGCCTAATTTTTTTAATGACTACGTCCCACAAATTACATCTTTATATGACTATTTGTAATCTCCCATAAAGCATATATTCTAGATATGGATTTTTGTAATTATTGAGTATGAAATGTGGGGAACCAAATTTCCTAGTTATGTGACCTACAATTCCCTACTATGCTAGGTGGGAAAAGGCATTCCATAGTTATATGACATACAAATCCCTAGTTTAAGATGTGGGGAATAAAATTCATTGGTTATATATAAGGAAATCATACATCCATGCCTAGGATTCCCTACCATGAGATGTGCAAAATGTAATTCACTGGTTATACATAGGGAATCCATGTATACATACCTAGGAAAACTTAGAGAATTTTCTACATTTCATGAGTTTTCCTACATATGATTTGTTCAAAATCTCCTTGTGGACATCTCCAAGTGCCTCACCCAACCTCGCATCAAAGAACACTCACACATGGGCCCTTCTCTTTATCGCTTGCCGCAACAAGCTAGGTGTCCATGTCATCTACCTCAACTTCCAAGACCACACCCACCACTACCCCCTATGATGCATGTAACCCAACGCTAGCTATGGATATGGTGTCGTGTTGCCCCTAGTTCTGGGCATGTGTAAGATGGGCTAAGCTTAGTAGTTCATCTACTATCTCCAGAACAAACTACGAAATGCTCATAGTAGCCTTAACCCTACCACAAGCAAAGCAAGGACTTACAAACATCATGCTTGGCCTGGTGCGCATGTTCGTGCAGAGTTTCAGAGACTAGTGTTCATGCCACACCAATCAACCATTATTATCTTCAACACAAAATATAGTAATCACTATATTTTTAGATTAATTCCATAAAGGCATGCAAATGTCATAGTATCTAAGAGATGTTATATGCAAGAGGTGGATAAAGAGGAGCATTATGTTTGGAAATTAGTTGTTATTGTATATTGTGAGATATAAGGCTACCACCATTTCCCTTCTAGGAGGGAGTTGGTTCCTATGTCGAGTCATGATTTTAATGACTATAGATAGATCATGGAACTATGCAAAGTTTCTCTCTAGGGTTACTATAAATAAAGTCATGGGCTATGCATACTTAGGAGTTTTCATGCATGAATTAGGAAGCACCCATAATAGTACCAAACAATCCAAGCTATATAGTTTCTCACCTTGCCATTTGACATTCTCAAGGGGATTTAACTCATTAGACTCTACTGTATAGGTGTTCATATCCCTACAACATAACCCTATGATGGATCTCACACATGATAGGAGAGACATGAGCTCTCATATATAAATTGTTTATCATGTTTATTATTATGTTAATTCTCATTGTGCTTTGTGTATTCATGGCAAAGCATAGCTTGCATTAGTTCTACCTATGATAAGCATTATGTGAGCATCATGCTTGGAAAACTCTTGGCCAAAAATATATGTAACAACATTTGTGGTACAGGTGAGTGACAAAGAAAAGGGGAAGGTACCTAAGCCCATAAATAAGTTGGATTTTGGAGTGACATTTTCATAATACATCATATTTCACTTTGACGATCTAGAAGGCCAAGGCATAGAGCCATACACATCATTATTGCTTTGTAAATCTTATGACGGTCTTTAACATAATGTCATGGGGTGAGCCTCAACTTGAAAGGTTTTATATGCTATGGGTATTATGAGATATGATATGGGGGACTATGGCATCATACAAGATTTGTGGGGTAAATTAGATGGAGATAAACAACACCAGGGTGAAGCAATGCAATTGATGGCCCATACATAGATCATGTATATAAATGTTGGGCCTATAAATATAGATAAGTCACAAAAAGGGGTGAAAAAATGAAATTGTGGGCCTATAAATATGGAAATGACAAAATTCATGTTCATACTTTGGTATCACTTCTACCAACAACAAGAGCCATGTTTTTATGATATAGCCATTTGGACATGCTAGCACTATAGTAAACCATACTTTGATGGATGGGGCAATAGTTTCATTGGAACCCTTTTCAAGAATCCCTTTAGAATTAGGCTTTTTTGTACATTAGTTACTTCATTTGTAATGTAATTATCACATGCAAGCATGGTCCTCCTAGTCTTTCCACTAATGGCTTGGAATGGAGAGGCATCCTATCATTAAGATATCAAGGGTGTTTGGATAGTCAAATGCTCATTAAGGGGAATGTTGAGTAGCATTTTGATGGCCATTTCCATTATAAACTTATATTGATGTTCAAAATTTTCTAGTCTAAGATCTAAGATGGTCTAGGTTGTCATTGAAATTTTTATTCTTTTGAAAGATATTGGCCAAATATTCTCATCAAATCACTAAACTTGTCTTTGCATATATATGTGATTCATTGGTTTGTTGTCGAGACTTAAACTTTTGCAAGTTCTTTATAAAGGGCCTGATTGAGGTTATGATCACTTATAACTTGAATACACACTTAGAATGTTGTATATGGAACATGGTACTAAAACCTTAGGTGGTCTATCTCAATGGAATATTGTACTAAAACCGTAATTTTAAATCGTTAGAATGAGAGAAGAGTTAGACACAACTATGCATAGATAAGCATACTATACTTTAGCTTGCCTTTTTTTAAGTATATTATCCAAGAGGAACCATGCATGATGTCCAAAACCTATCCCGTTCTCTATAAAACTATACCTGGGGCTAAGAACTAGGAGTCCTATCCCCACCCAAAAGATGCAACCAATACTCATTGCAAAGTGGTAGTATAAGTAGAGGCACAAGAAGAAGACATTACAAAGGAGGTTAAATAAAGTAATTTATGTACTTCACAACAAATCCTTTCATTTGATATAGATAAGTTGTGGTTACATCCAATTGTTGCGTACTGATCTGATAGATCAATTGAGGACTTAGTCAATGACATCAAGTTGCAATGTTAAGGCAAGTTCCAATTTAAGCCAAGATCTAGGTAAGTGTCTCTTTCTTCATCAACACATCCATGAGTTATCAATCAAATTTAACATCAGTGTGTGGAGCTAAACACTCAAGCCATGTGATCCTATTCATCCTACTATGCTATGAGCAACTCCTTTCAAAAAGTGTTATAAATTCATTCAGTGTATGCATAAGTGTTTGTTTAGGATAGTTGTTTGAAATTACATGGGGTGTTCTTGAAAAATCATGCTATTAAGATGCATTATCTAAGGGATTAAGCTAGGATTAAAGAAAAGAAACATATTTGCCCATGGCATATACGACTACAATTTGTAAAGTAACTTCTAATTATTGTAGGCCTTCTGGTATCTCTATGGTTGTGTTTATAATAGCATAAAATAAAGATGAGTTAATTTTGAATGAAAGCACATATTGTGTAAAGCATGTGACCAAAGATAATTTTTCATGCAAGCACAATAAACAGTACATTCATGTTGTCATGTTTCCATTACAAATGGACCTAACTACTTGACATTTACTAGCCTTGGATGGCTCACGATGGAGTAAAACCTTGCCTATATAATACTATGACTAAAAATCTTGCCTAAGCAAGCTCGCCAAAAAAATGCACTCAACTACAATTATTCATTCTCCTTCATCCCTCCCTTCCAAACAATCAATTCTTTTGTCTAGATTTCTATCAATCTTCACAATTCCTCCCCTAACAAGTTTGAAAATGGTTGTTCTCGAATTGATATAACCAAATTGGAATTTTTCAATTTCTTGTCAACTAATCCTTGGGTTGAAGCAATCATATTTGACAAATCCTTTGTAAGCCCTCAAGGTACTCAAATTGCTCGATCTATATCCTAATTCGATTGCTAAACTTCCTACTGATGGTCCATGTCCTAATAGGCCTTCAAATTTAACCTTCATTTGACCCACTTAAGCTATTAACTTTGCAATAGGACTTATTGGGCCTATCAAACCAAATTGGTCTTAATACCCAAAAGAGTAGGCATTTTTACTTTAGAGGATAGATGCTCCACTCTCATCCCTCAACAAGGCCTTTTGCTTCTTAACTTGTAATCATCTACCTATTCTTTTAAATTCCAATAGTAGATACAGCAACCTTTACACACAACTAAGGAGAACACTTGATTACCCATGTTGCAAAGAAGGAAACCAAGGAGAACAATGGCTTACCCATGTTTGCAAATAAGGGAATGATGCCTCTCACTAGGTGGAGTCCTATTTTCTCTCCTCAATGTGTCTCTCCCTCTGCTCTCGATTCCTTTCTCTTTGCTATTATATCTTTCCCTTTCTCTCTCTTGATAGCTAGAAACCCTTTCTCTACTTGACTCAAATGAGAATGAACTTGAATTTAAATGGATCACCCAATCCGAATGTGTATATAAATGCTCATCTAAATGTGAATTCAAGAATTATCATCCAAATGTTCATCTGCATGTTGCTATATGGAAAAAACTAAATCCAATGTGAACTCAAGTGCTAGCATCTGAATGCAAATCTGAATGTGCAATCAAATTCTTGTTTTCAAGTTTGAATCCAAGTGTAAATTTTCATGCAATCATCTAGATGCAAATTCCAGTGTGGATATGAGTGTGAATTTGAATGGCCTATCCTTTTGTCACAAGAGGAACTAATGATGTAGCATCATTCTTGGGTAACTCAAAAATTGTAACTCCATTGGGTTTACTAGCTGCTTCTATAGTTTGCGTATAGTCATCCTCATCATTTGAGAATGGCAAGTGGATGGTTGAAAATACATGCATCCATTTAGAAATCACAACACCTTTCAAAAAGTGCTTTTTCTCTCTTATCAATTAGTAGGTGTTGAATTTAGGTAAGAAGTAATTAAGAACATTACTATTCTACAAAACAGTAGGATTATAGTATCATTCTCATTAACTAGACTTCAAAATTGTTCCATGCCTCGACTACACTAGTTGTCGTGTGCTTCAACTAGAGGAGAAAAGAGGGAATCGAAGAGAAAATGAATCTATGCCATGTGTATATAATCCAAGCTCAAGGAATCCAATTTATATGCACGTTAGCACAATAGGTTTAGTCATCTCCTTGTCCCTCAAGAACATGTGATGACAAAAGAAAGGTTCTCAACTCTCCAAAATCCTACTTGGATTTATTGCAATGGGACATTTTGAAAAAGAGTGTGGCTCTCACCAAAAAATGCCATTATCACATCAGCAAACATGCCAAGCAAATTAAAGAACATTTGAGAAAAGGATATTAACTAAAGGGAATAAGTGTGGGAAGAGTTGTGAACCTATAAGAAGAGAAGAAATAACTAAGGTTCATCGCTTTTGCCCTTGATTTCCTGTTCACTCTAGAAGAACCTACTCCTCAGAAGAACCACCACCACCAACCACCAACAATAGCGCATACAACCTCAGTGTTCCCCATTAGCCTAATCATGACTCTATGTGTATGCACAATCGCCTTTGCCTTACAGTGGGTTTTTGTCTTCAGGGTTCACACCCCTACTCATTATCTAGCATGTGTTGTCCCTCTCAATAACCCAATGTCTTTGATCTTCCTCTAGCTACTTCTCAAGGCCTCTTTTTGGATATATCACCATATGTAATTTCACTTTCTCACTTTTAGCTAATACTTTACATCTTCTCAATGCCTCTTTTCTGGAAAGATCACCATTTGTAATTTTACATTCTCACTTTCAGCTAATACTTTACAGCTTCTCAAAGCCTCTTTTTGGATAGATCACCATGTGTAATTTCACTTTCTCACTTTCAGCTAATACTTTACATCTTCTCAAAGCCTCTTTTTTGGATAGATCACCAAATGATAGCGATTGTTGGTTGCTCCAACTTTTGGCTAGTATAGACTACAACTCCACTATTGTGCCACATGTTGATGGGCGTTGACTTCAAATGATTGTTTCATTCCCAACAAAGAGTAAAATGTGTGATGGGCCATGTCCCACACAGTCTACACACATGCTTGGATCTACTACTCATCCTCTAGTATGCATGCCAAAGTCTGCAAGGCCCTGACGTTGATGTGGATCATCAAATCTCACACCCTAGAGTGTTCATGCACAACATGGGGTAGAATATGGTTGGAAGGACACCCCAATTTGATGTCATCATACTTCCCCACTTGATCTCTTAGCTTCCCTCAATCATCACTACTTACGCGACACCAAGTTCAATTTTTTTGCCATGTTGAACTCAATCGACTATTGAAAGGATTTACAGTAGACTTATGAAACAAATCTAGCACATGGTGTGTGAGGCAAACCATAGGTGAGAGAACATCTCACTAGCATATGCATAGACTAAAAAGCAAGGGACTTGAGACAATTACACAATCAATTTGCAAGGCACCCACTTAGAACCCTTTCATAACATGAAACAAATCTAGCATATGTTGTGTGAGGCAAACCATAGGTGAGAGAACAAATCTCACTAGCATATGCATAGACTAAAAAGCAAGGGACTTGAGGCAATTACACAAGTAAATTGCAAGGCATCCACTTTGAATCCTTTAGAAACTGGGTGTGAAAAGCTTAGAAATCTAAAACGCCCATCCACCTTCAAAAGTGCACATGGGGTGATGGTTAAGTCAGTTGCTTTGCGCACGGTTGGTAAGAGTTCAATACACACCTATTTCCTTTTCTTTTCAAATTGAGAAGATATTAAATGTGGGTTGGGCACAAAGGGTGCAAATGTTGCATGCATGAGGTCATCCCACTGGCCAAAAAATCAAAACCAATGCACTTTCAACATATGGCATGAAGCACTGTATTTTTCAAGGCATGCAAGGAGCTAGTCATGGTGTAGCCAACCATACTACCTTCATGAAAACAAGTATCCAACTCAACATCTCCACTCTTTCAAAGAGCATCTCATAAATGTTGATCAAAACAGACTAACAATACTTGGCAAAAGCTTGGAGAATATCCCCTTCTTAATGATGCCTTCACACTAAAAATGAACTAGATAAGGGATAGGGGCTAATAAAGCTTCACCTTCCCCCAACTCGATGGGGGCTAATAAAGCTTCACCTTCCCCCAACTCACCACCCCCATTGAATAATAATTTTACCAAAAACATATGCTTTTTCTAATTACTTGGCGTATACTATAATTTTTTTTAATCACATGGATTTAACAAGAGTTCAGGCATCTGAGCAAAGTAATTTTTTTACTATTTTGGATTTCCTAAGATCTTTAGGCAATGTATCGTTGAGTGACTAAGAAATGTATCCGAGTGACTACTCAATGTTAGCTCCTCTCAACGCGTAATCTTTGAAGATAACTGAAGCTAATTGATTAAAATCTTATAATTTGTTAAAGGGTTTTTCCAAGCTCGGTACGACAAAAACGGTTTGACCAATAAAGAATTTTTTTATATAGCTTGATTCGAAAACATAAGGGGTCCACACAATGAGCGCAATGCAACATCCCACAAACCGAGAGGAAGGTGAATCGGTGAATCGAGACTTTCTATCTAGCCCACTTCAAAATACTTTTTTCACCTTTGGCAGACCGACAATTTAGCTATGACAAAATATTACACAACTCAACTATATGAAGTGTCACTCTTTAGTCATTACAAATATTTCAGAACCCACCTACATGGAAGTGTCATTCTGTTAGCTCTTTAGCCCATGTACTTTTGAAGACATAAAATTGATTAGTTAGAAAAAGTTTTTTACTCCTTACAAATGCTTTGCTTGTATGAAGCAGGGGAAATCGCCGGTTCCAAGCATACCAAATTTCATGTAGGCCTTGGCACTAGTTTTATGTGTGACCCACAACACATTCAATCCGTATGCTGTCTACAATAAAAAACCGATCCCTACTTTCTCATGAAGGCCTTGGCACTAGTTTTATGTGTGACCCACAACACATTCAATCCGTATGCTGTCTACAATAAAAAACCGATCCCTACTTTCTTATGAAGAGAGGGGCTTGCACACGACAACGGAGTGCTTCGCAATGTGCAAGCTAAACTGGCCACCCTTGCCAGTGATGTCTACCTTTTTCTGGCCAGGAGGAGGAAGGAGCTCAAAGGATTGCACAAGCCTGCCAAGAACAAGTGACATGATAGGGATGGCCAAAATAATACCTGGGCAGCTTCTCCTGCCCACTCCAAAGGGAAGGAATCTGAAGTCATTCCCGCTTGCTTCGATCTTCTCTTGCCCCAAAAACCTCTCAGGATTGAATACTTCTGGCTTGTCCCACAGATCAGGGTTGTTGGCTAAATACCATGCATTTACCAGGATCTTGCTCTCTGCAGGGATGTCATAACCCCCTAGTTTGGCTTGGTGTAAGTTCATGTGAGGAACAAGTAGAGGAATGGCCATGTGAAGACGCATCGTTTCCTTCACAAAAGCATGCAGGTACGGCAGCTTGGGGACATCTGGTTCTGTCAGAGGGACACCATGACCAAGCACAGTAGTAAGTTCTTCTCGAACCTGCTGTTGCATCTGAGGGTTGTTTACTAACTCTGCAATTCCCCACTCAACGGACCATAAGGTAGTCTCAATAGCTGCAATACACAACGATTGTGACGGACAGGATTAATAGCTGATATAGACAGAATCAACACATGAATGCATCGTGCAATCTGCACCTTCTGCTTGTATGAGAAAGAGAAGCAATGCAATGCAAGAAGATGTAAGCGCTGGTACCAGCACGTCAAAGAACTGCTGTAAATTTCTACAAAATCTAGCAGATAGGAGGCAAATGCGCTGTGAAAATCTAAGCAAAGAAAAAAGCGATGACACCAGCTTGTTTTACACAGCGAAATTAAAACATGGTGTTGCTGAGTGCAAGTGAAATTTTGTTGTTCGCCAAGACGCGGGGCTCTATGCCATTGACTAGCAGGATTTCTTACCCGCAACATTAATGTTCTCCACAATATACAACACATTGTCCTCGTTTATTTCGCCATTCTTCTGAGCGTCCAATATATGATCAATGGCACACTTCTCATCGTTGCTGACGGGATTCAAGCTGGTAAGTTTCCTGCAACAAGTACAACGTATAGAATGAGGTAATGTTTAAAATTTTAACTTCAATTTATAACGAGGAAAGGAGCAATTTGGGATTGAGATTAGTAAGCCCTCGTAGCACGCTTGTCCTAAGGACATCAAAGTCATGCGAAAGTGGTAAGATTCGTTTCAAATGCATTAGTGATGACTACAGATCCAGCTATATGCCATTCGTAAAAGAGGAGAAAATGTATGCAAGATTTACATTCGGACGCGCAGAGAGACATAGGAATTTAGCATACGGTTGTCCTAGCACACTAACTTGGCGTCTGGTTGTCCTGAGAACCATAAGGCCTCGTAAAGACTCATCAACACAGCACGGAGAAATAGGAACAAAGAAATTCAACTAGCTGAGTGATTTGTTTGCTCGTTAGAATGACAACGCTTGAATCCACTTACTTCCTCTCTTCGATGAAGTACTTGTTGAACAGCTGCAATCGCTCGTCTTTAACCTTCTGGCAAAGGCCTAGGTATTTCTTCAGGAGTGGACGCAAGACAGGGATGAAGTCACCGTAGTTGTACTCGAAGCTCTGAGCAAGTCGGCTCCTCTCGCCGTTCAAGCGCTTGAGCTCGACAAAGAGCGGATCGTCCTCCCGCTCGAAGCGCCGGTTGAACATCATGCGGTACATGTTGTTATACATGAGCATCTGGAGGCGGCGTCGGATGACAACACCAGAGGAGGAGGCCTCGGGGTTCGCTTTGAGATCAGCGATGGCGTGGTTGATCTCGTCCTCCCAGTAGACGCGGGATTGCTGGACGACCTTGTTGGTAAAGAACGGGACGGTCATGATGCGGCGCATCTTGCGCCAGTGGTCGCCGTAGACGGTGAAGACCATGTCCTGGCCCTTGCCGGTGAAGATATCGAAGACGACATTGCGGGTGCGGGAGCCGAACTCCACGCCCTGCGTGTGGAGGACCTCCTTGGCGAGGTCGGGGGAGGAGACGACGACCAGGTTGCGCTGGCCCATGCGGAGGAGGAAGATGTCACCGTATTTTCTGGCGAGCTGCGAGAGGTTCTCGTGGTTGAGGTCATCGCCGACCTGGAGCCAGTTACCGAAGATCGGGAGGGCGAGGGGGCTGGGGGGGAGGCGGAGCTTGGGACGGGTGAAGTGCAGGATGGCGAGGGAGGCGAGGATGATGGCGAAGGCGGAGAGGAGGATGGATTCGAGGGAGGAAGGGAGGGGGATGGAAGGCAGGGAGGAGAGGAGGGAAGCCATGGCGGCGGGCAGGAGCAGGAACGAGGAAAGGGGGATGGAATGCTTAATTGTACGAGGAGAGGAGAGAGAGATATGCGGGAGGCAAAGAGCGTGCGAGAGAGAGAGAAGAAGATTCTAGCTACGGATACAGACAGTGGGCTCTCCTTCTTCTTCCCATGCGCTCAGCGCACTCTTCATCTGCGGCTTCGCCTTTTAAACCTGGCCCTTATAAGTTCTTTTTATGCCGCCTGTGACGATGGCCCCGCCCCGCTTGCTTGTGCGCTTTTTTATGAAGCGTGGAATGGTATGTCTCGTGGGCGCATCTGACCAGTCGTCTCGCCTGACTAGTCCAACGAGGAGCATGCACTCCCGCACGCGCTTTTATGACTCTGGAAGTGGACATTCTCCCATCCACTAGTTCCTCTCCCCCTTTTGTTTCTCGCAAAAAATTACACATTTCCTGCCTGCACAGTTTTTGCGTGCTCAAAAACCTTATTATTTGTAAGTACTGCCCCATCTACTCGTCGATCAAATTTAGGGGAAATTTTGTTAGGGTCTATTTACTTCCACATCACCATGGGACTTTGGGAGGGTGAGACCCTCATGCTACATCCACATTGAGCCAACCATGCATCAAGCCATGGCCTTAGAGTCTCGCCTTCCATCTACTTGCAATCTCGTAAAAATGTTTTGACGAAAAAAAAAAATTAAAAAGTTTTCTATGACCTACCATACTTTGGAAATATATTTTCCAATTATAATATTTAGGGTCAATAATGGAGACAATTAGAAAACATCAAAGAGCTCGCACATCATCAATTTTTTTTTTATGTCTTGCCACTTAAACTTGTGTCACATGAACACCTGTACAGCATCCGAAAATGCACTACCTACTACTATGCATTCAAGGTTTCAATCAAACTCACTACCAAATTCCAAGGATCAAATCAGCCTAACCACCAAAAATTGGTTAGGTTGATTAAAACCTTCAATCTGCATTATATAGACATGTACATCTCATTGACATATTAATGGTTCTTTTTTTAACAATATTGTTGTGTGGCATTTTTTTCTCAACGAATAATCCATGAAAACCAAGTATAAAATTCAAACGCGTTCTACCTAAATGGTTTTGGCTAAAAACTATCAATCAATCTTAAGCCTCAAGTTTCAAGAACATAAGGTACACGTCAAGTGATTCATCGAAATGAAACAAGTAAAGCCTACCTTTTGATGTCAATTAATGTGGCTATAATAAATAACAAAACACTCAAACAATGACTACATGTGTGATTTCTTAATCATGTAAGTCATATATCAAACATAGTTCACTTATGTGTCATTTTGAAATACAAGCTAGTGGTGTGACACTATCATTGCTCCAACCATGCTTTCATGCAAAGGATGCTAACACATCTTTTACGTCACCATGCTGACATGTTGTGACATCTTCTCACTTGCATCATAGTAAGATGTGGCTTGTGCCCTTAGCTATCATTTATATTGAACTAGAAAAAGGAATTGGAGGGGATGCATTGAAGAATTGTCATAAATGTGCCTTGGTCAAGCACAATGAGCACCTCCTAAGTTGTCCAAACAACCATTTATATGAAACTAGAAAAAGGAATGGGAGGGGATGCAACAAGAATTGTCATAAATGTGCCTTGGTCAAGCACAATGAGCACCTCCTAAGTTGTCCAAACAACCATTTATATGAAACTAGAAAAAGGAATGGGAGGGGATGCAACAAGAATCGTCATAAATGTGCCTTGCTTAAGGACGATGAATACCTCACAAGTGGTCCAATTCTGACAATAAAAGTAAAGTATATAGCACAATGTATCAAAGCATTCACATAAACTTGCACTAAATAGCACTTTGAATCCAAATGCACAAACATGGTATATAATCCATGAGGACACTGAAACACATGAGCACCTCCTTAGTGGTCCAAACAACCATTTATATGAAACTAGAAAAAGGAATGGGAGGGGATGCAACAAGAATTGTCATAAATGTGCCTTGCTTAAGGATAAGACCCCAACACCCCCCCCCCCCCCCCCCCTCCCCCCCTTTCTCAATAAGTCCCATATCAATTAACTTATTGTGTAACTAGGGTGTAGGAATGATGGCTTAATAGAATTTGAACTTTCCATGGCTATTTTATATGGTGTGAGTGACAAACATGTTATTATATCATTGGCTTGAAAAGAATGTCTAGCTGATGGAGATTTATCATTGGGTCTTTTTAGATTAAGGAGAGTAGACTAGGATGATGTCATCAAGTATACAAGGTAGATTCCATCATAAGGTTCATCCAAACCACCACCACCCCTCCCTTGTGCAATGTCAATCCTATCAATTGGCTTCTTTCATATCTAGGGTGTAGAAATGATGGCTTTATAGAATTGAACTTGCTATGGCTATATCGTATGGTGCACACCCCCCTCCTTGGGTGGTCACTCCCTATCAATTAGCTTCTTTTGTAACTAGGGTGTAGGAATGATGGCTTTATAGAATTTGAACTTGCCATAGCTATCTTATACGATGCATGCCAAACAAGTTATTATGCCATTGGCTTAAAAAGGATGTCTAGTTGATGGTGATTCATCATTCTTTTTGGATTAAATAGATTAGGCTAGAATGATGGATTGAAATCAAAAGTTGGCTTGATTGATAAGAATCACAAATTAACTGTTTGCACCATGTTGCCTAAATCAAACAATAATTGTTAATTAAATATTTTCTCTATGCACCCTTACTTGGCTTGCATGCATGCAAGTCTCTCCTATACTTAAGCAACCTCTGAGGGACTCTATAAGGGGGAGGTGAATGGCAAGGAGCTTCAAAATCTTGTGGAAGGACTCTTTCGTAGTAGCTCATGCTTGTATCGTCAACATGGTCACCATCAAAAGACATATGTTGACTGCCTAGTGATGCTTCAATGCAAGAAAGAAAACTCTCCATGCTTAATCAAACAAGAAGGTGTTTAAGGCTCTAATTATTCTCTTTTTGGATCTCATTAAATAACACGAAGTTGGGTTTTCTCTTACTAGTTTTATTTCATTGTGAGACCTCCCAATGCAAAGGAATTTAGCCTATGGATTTGCCAAACATTTCCGTATAAAGCTTCTCTAATGTAGCGTGTCAATATTTTTGTGCATATAGATAATATACTTGTATATATCTTGGCAACCATTTCCATTTAAATCTTCTCTCATGTAGTGTCTCAATATTTTTGTGCATATAGATAAATACTTGTATATTTTACCATTGTGTAGGCCTAGGTTGCATTTATATAGTTGTATGATTGAAAAAATGTTTTATACCTTCAATATCCCTGTACAATTTGTATGATACCTTAATTACCATATAATTAGTAATCTTTCATATGAATTAAATATATTAGTAAATTAAAAAAATATTCTATTAAATGTATTATTAAGTTATTTATCAAATAAAAATTAAGACCAAAATTATTTACTTATGGCCCCTTAAGGGGTTATATGAATTTCCAAATTTGAATTCAAACCTATATTACTTGCTTATGATCCCTTAAGGAGCCATTTAAAAATTCCAAATTTTTAACTTAAAATATAACTATTAGCTCATGACCCCTCAAAGCGCCAAAAAGATTTGGGATACAAAACCAATTATTACTTACCCTTCTTTTCATACTTCTTTATATGTCATAGCAACCCCTAAATTCCAAAGATCTATTAAATGTAAAAATCATTCTTACTTTTGAAAATTTGTATCTATTAAGCATATCATTAAATAGAGCTATATAAATAACTTGCTTTATTGGGCCCTTCTATTGCATGGATTTATTTTCTATGATTTTATGCGTGCACGTATGGATTACAATTTCTGTCACAATTTTTGTCAAGAACTTCCCAAATACCATAATCCTCTTACTGTGAGGGTTAAGCCTTAATAACTCAATTGGCTATCTACACTTACCAGCTTTGAGGTGGTTTTTTTTAAGTTGGTTCAATATATGTTGTGTTGATTCCACCAAAAAATGTTTCGAATACTCTACAAACCAGTTCAATAACTCTTTTGTACACATTATAATTGAGATGAATTGGTTACTATATGGAATTGGCTCACAATTTTAGCAACCACATTTGGACAATTAAATTACTTATTTTCTATACAAAGTGGTTGTATGTAACTTTTGAGATGAAGTTTTTCACATTTGGTGATTGTTTTGGACAAAAATAGGTGTTTCATGAGTTTCAAACATGAATTCGATATTTAGAGCCACATGTATTGTGGTGGGATCTAATATATTCAAGGCTCCCAATTTGATGTACAATCATTTATTTGGACTTGAATGTGATAGCTATTTTGTTGGACATTGCTTCTAATATCTAATGTATTTGCATTATTGTTGGTGGATATGTATCCAACCATGTATTGAGCAATGTTGGACATTTCTTCTAACATTATCGGATGCGAATGTTGCAATTGGGTGAGAACACACTTATGTATGTCACCAATCATGACGTATAGTTTGCAACTAGTTATTATGGTGCATTAAGTAGATGTTCATTGACACCTTGGATTCGATAATATGGTGTATTGTGAGGCACTTTAGTTGTCCTTGTCGATTGGTTATATTGGCTATTGGTTAGCATACATGTTACTTTTGTTGCATATGTGAAACTTTAGTGGTTGGATGATATCATCCAAATCGTTGGTGATAAGTTGGATAGCATATATGTTGCTTTTGTTGCATATGTGAAACTTTAGTGGTTATATGATATCATCCAAATTGTTTCACATATTGGATGATATCATCCATATTGTTAGTGGTAAGTTGGATAGAAACAACTTTGTTGTTTTGAAGAGCTTTACTATTTATTTGTTGAAAAGTTGGATAACAATGACTCTACTATTTGAAGTCTAAAATATATAACTTCCTTATAAAAGGATGTTAGAATTTGATTACAAATGATGAGGTAGAACCTAAGCTACAAAAAAAATCCAACTTCAAAATAACCTTAACTAACCAAAACGAAACTCCAACTTCAAAATAGCTTAAGAGTCGTAACTTGGAAATAAATGCATGAAATGTGTTTCACTAGTTCTCCATATGTATCTTACATGAAATGATCTTACAAACTATTGGTTCATATGTATGCATATATCCAAAATTCATATAACATAACAAAGTCGTTGCAAATTATCAGGTTCTAATCAACAGTGGCTTCTCATGCCGAAGCTCACTTTCAGGCCTCACCATCCAACCCTGCACAGGCTTACAACCATGAGCAATTAGCAAGTACACTAGAGACTCTCACTCTATGCTAAGACATTGTGTTGCATAGTCCTTCCCTAACTATCTCATCCCAAACTCCAAGCACTAGCGACCCCAACAGATTGATGTATATGCACCATGAACACGAATACATGAGACCTCCCAAAACTGATAATTGCGGCCTCTTATTACAAGAGCCCTAATGAGTTAGGGTTGGTTTCTATTGGGTCTCATCTTTCATTTTCATGAACATCATAGTAAATATCCACTCTCCTTCATTATAACCCACTTAGAAACCCACTGATCTACCTATAGCCTAAAACACCTTGCATACACTCAATCTATAAACAAACAAGTGTTGTGAAATAGTATATGCAAGGATGAGACTTCAATGCATATGTAGATGATTTGTGCTCAAACAAACTTTAAGAAACTTGTGTGTGTGTGCGTGTGTGCGCATGCAAAACCATATCATTCTATTTTCCCATGAATGCAAGTTTATGTAACAATGCAGCATTTCATGATAGATTCATGGCATCAAGCCCACTAGTCTCATGCTACCAAAATACACATATAATCACACAACTGTTATGACACAATTTACAAGGTCTGGGGCTAATCTCATGCTACTAATCCTGCAAGAATCACAATGCTGAATGTTTTTGTGAATTTTGGTCAAGAGGATATTCTTTTGATAGATAATAGGTTGAGCATCATTATGCTATTTTCCTATACTTTTTAAACATTTTCATCTATTTATTAAATCATTTTTAGTGCATATTTATCATTTTAAGATATTTTTAATGAGAAAAATAGCAAAAACTAGCAAGAAATTAGGAATAGAGATGAATATAATCACATGACCTAATTTTATCCCATAGAAATATTTCGAACGTACACTTTTGCAAACTACAATTGACTGGACAATCACTCACATATTATTTTCACTACTTTTTGAATGTTTCTAGTATTGCGAGAACATCACAAGCCATTGGACCACCCCTGATGCACCATATATGATTGCTAACATAGGCTCCTTGATCTCATAAATGCTTCAACATTCATCATGCATGCCTATATACATCTCATGCGATTCCATCTCACCCATCTTCTCTTTCATATGAATCGATTTTTATGACTACAGAGGCACAAGTGAGAAAGACTCCATTTATGAGAGAGAAATACTAGCCTTTTAGATATCTAAATCCTTCATGTCAAGCCATAAAAGTGGTATCATTGTAAAGAGGGCAATGAATAGGCTCCAAATCTATTTCACATGCTTGATTTGGTGCATCATATAAGAGAAGAAGAAGCAAAACATCAACTTGTTTTTTCCCCTTTCATGATATTCATCTCTCCATTTCCCATTTTTCTCACACCATTTTTCCTTTTTTTAGGTGTCCCCTTTAGTCATATGGTCACACCTTTTCAAATTTGGCCCGTTTAGATGTTTTATGGGCTGAGCCAGCCCTCTCCCCACAAACAAAAAGGTCAATTTGGCATCAATTTTGCACATAAACATGGTTTTGGCTCAAACTTGATGGCTAGACATTGCAGCATCGCACAAGGTCAACTTTGTACTCTATCCCACCTTCACCTTTGTGTTGCACCTTGACCTACACCTTGAATGCTTGGCACAATAGGTTGAGTTCATGCCTTTTTCCTTCATTTTGAACTTCTATTGAGTTGTGGAACTTCATAAAATGCTTTAAAAGTCCCAAAAAACTACTTTAAAATGGTCTTTAAAATATGCACTCATTGATAGGCCCATGAGATAAAGTGATTCAACCCGATGAATCCATGAACTAAGAACTCATCTTGCCAAAACAAGCACCATGTTCCTATCTCGCACCCATGAACCTGTTAGGACTTGGCAAGGCAACATTCAAATTTTTCTTTTTTCTTTTTTCTTTCTTTATTTAGATCTCACAACTAGGTCTCATCCTAAGGAGGATAGGGCATTGATCCCAGGTGTGACTCAAATCTAAGAACCTACCAAGCCCTCACAAGATGACAAGTAGCTTTTAGCTTTATTTTTCTTCAACATGAGACACTTAATTCATTTAGTCAATTGGCAATTCACTCAAAAACCAATGCCTCACACGTTATGAGACTTCGTTGAGATAAGAATCTAATTGGGAACACCTACCTTGATTAACTACCTTATTGGAGAAAGTCTAATACCTATTGACCATCAAGGTAGCTAGAGTGACTCTCATGTTCAACTTATAAGCACCTCAAGAAAGGGGAAAGCAATGGATGCCTCCCTCCCAAGAAGATCACTCTATCTCTAGCCTAGGTCTTGGCATCAAATTCATGTGACACATCACAAATAATCCCTACACCTTATCTCACAATAAAACAACATGAAAAACGGGGGGGGGGGAAGGGCAAGAAGTGAGCTTTTCGAGCCAGCATTTAAGTGAGCTTTTCTGGGCAGCCTCCATTTCTTGTTCCACATATTCCGCACATATCAAGCACCACTACTACCCCAACTGCCACCACTATCTCCACCACCACCACTACTACCACCACCACCTCTACCGCCACCTCCACTGCCATTGTCATTACCACCTCCACTGCTTTCACCACTACTGTCCCCTCCCATGTTTCTCTCCCCATGTTAATTAAGGTCTCTCTCTCTCTCTCTCTCTCTCTCTATCCCCTTCTTCCACCAATTATTCTCTCTCTATTTTCTCTCCTCCCCATCTCCCTCTCTCTCACTCTCTCACTCTCTCTCTCTCTCTCACACACACACACACACTCTCTCTCTCTCTCTCTCCAACTTCTCACTTCTCCCTCTCTTACACTTGCCTTCTCTCTTGCTTGCTCTCTCTCTCCTTGTGTCACTCACAAATACATATACACCCATTCTCTCTCTATCCCTGTTTCCTTTCCCCCCCTCTCTCTCTCTCTCTCTCTCTATCCCCTTCTTCCACCAATTATTCTCTCTCTATTTTCTCTCCTCCCCATCTCCCTCTCTCTCACTCTCTCACTCTCTCTCTCTCTCTCACACACACACACACACACTCTCTCTCTCTCTCTCTCCAACTTCTCACTTCTCCCTCTCTTACACTTGCCTTCTCTCTTGCTTGCTCTCTCTCTCCTTGTGTCACTCACAAATACATATACACCCATTCTCTCTCTATCCCTGTTTCCTTCCCCCCCCCCTCTCTCTCTCTCTCTCTCTCTCTCTCTCTCTCTCTCTCTCTCTCTCTCTCTCTCTCTCTCTCTCTCTCTCTCTCTCTGTGTGTGTCTCTGTGTCTCCTTCCCCCCCTCCTCTCTCTCTCTCAAATATAGCAACTAAATAAAGCAACTAATGAATATTAGATCATAGAGCACTAGACCAAATAAGCAACTCCTCTCTTTCTCCCCCTCACACACACACACACACACACACACACTCTCTCTCTCTCTCTCTCTCTCTCTCTCTCTCTCTCTCTCTTGTGTGCTCATGAAGATACACACACACACACACACACACACACTCTCTCTCTCTCTCATACACACTCTAAATTAGCAACTTCTCTCTATCTCCCCCTCTTGTGTGCTCATCTGATGCCAGGAGGCATATTTCACGGTGGATTCCATGCCACGGTGGATTCTGTGAGGTTTTACGGTGGATTCCATAAACTTTGTTGACCGGGGCTCATACACAAAGTGGATTCTTTGTGCCAGAAGAAATATTCCACATATGATAAAGAATTATTAGCTGTGGTACAAGCTTTAAGACAATGAAAACATTACTTAATGGGTTTTGAGTTTATGATTAAGACTGATCAACAAAGTATTAGACATTTACTCAGCCAACCTCAAATATCTGACTGACATATCAAATAGGCAGCTTTTATTCAGAGTTTTCATCCAATTATTCAATCTCAACCAGGTAAAGAAAATGTAGTGGCCGATGCATTAAGTAGAAGACCCACCATTCATACTATCTCTGTTATATCATTTGATTCTCTAACTCCTATGAAAGATACTTATCATTAGGACATTACTTTTCATGTTGATTGGAATAAATTAGTTGGAAATAACTGGATTCCTATTGATTCACTGTCTTATAGTGATGGATTCATGTTTTATGAAAAGAGATTATGTGTTACAGTTCCATTCAGATCTTTTGTTTTGCATGAGATTCATTGTCCTCCATATCAAGGTCATAGAGGTATCATATATACTTTGCGTACATTGACTGAAGATTTTTATTGGCCACATATGGACACTGATGTATCTAACTTTGTTTCTGAATGTCTGATTTGTCAAAGAGTTAAGAGACATCATGGTAAAAAGTATGGATTACTTATGCCTTTATCTATTCCATCAAGACCATGGGAACAGATTTCTATGGATTTTATTATTGGTTTACCTAATACTAAAGCTAACCATGACATGATTTGGAATGTAGTAGACAGGTTTAGTAAACAAGCATATTTCATTCCATGTAAGAAAACTTTAACAGCATCTCAGGCAGCACAATTGTTTTTGAAAACTGTTTTCACCAATCATGGATTACCAAAAGTTATTATTTCTGATTGTGATTCTAGATTTTGTAACAACTTTTGGATTACTTTGTTTGCTAACCTAGGAACAAAGATTGATTTCTCATCTGCATTTCATCCTGAAACTAATGGACAAACAGAAGCCACTAACAGTACTACTTTAGATCTTTTACGTGCTTACACTATTTCTAAACCACAGACATGGGACATACATTTGTATTTACTACAGTTTGCATATAACAATACACCACACACATCTACAAAGAAAGCACCGTTTGAAGTGATTTATGGTTATAGATTGTCTACACCTGTTGCATCTTTATCAAATAGAATTCAGAGTGCTGATGATATTGCTAATATGCACGCTACTATTTTTTATGAGGTTAAAGACATGATTCCCAAAGCCCAGCAATCATATACCAAACAAGCCAATAAAAAAAGACAGGCCATGAATTTCAAAGTTGATGACTATGTTTGGTTGAGAACAGAAAAACGTAGATTACAAAGTATAGATAAACACCTCGTTGTAAAATTAGCACCTAGATTCTATGGACCATTTAAGATCATTCACAAAATCAATGACAATGCATTCAAGTTAGAATTACCACCTCACTAGAAAATTCACAACACATTTTACATTAGTTTATTACGACCCTTTAGAGGCCAATTACCTGTACACCCTGTTTATGAAAACCCACCTTTGTTAGATGAAGAGACTGAAATACTTGAACCTGAAGCTATTCTAGATACTGACTTTATGACCACTAGAATTGGACATAGATATTCTAGATATTTAGTCATTTAAAAACCATCCTGTAGAGGAAGCCCAATGGATGCACGTTAGAGACTTAAATGCTTTCCCCACTCTGTTAGCTCCACATTGAGCTAATAGCAATTGAGGACAATTGCTATCCCACCCCGGGGGTATGATGTCAGGAGGCATATTTCACCGTGGATTCCGTGCCACGGTGGATTCCGTGAGGTTTTACGGTGGATTCTGTAAACTTTGTTGACCAGGGCTCATACACAAAGTGGATTCTTTATGCAAGAAGTTGATGGGGACGCCTATCCTTTTCGGGCGTTTCATTAATTTAGTGTGTACATGGGTGATTCCATAGCGGGTGATTTCGCAAAATACATATTAAATTAATAAACGTTTATGAGTTTAGAGTGCGCACTCATAATAAATTAAGATTAGGATTAATTTCTAACCAGTTGATTTATTTATGTAGCTGAAGACTACTAGGTATTCACTTTTGTCGGTTTAATTGTATTATTTTACTAACGATTGTGAATGCTTCAGTTGATGTGTAGAGATAGCAGCAGTGGCGGAGGAAAGCATTGGAGGATAGCGTGTATTCGAGTTATCACTTATATTTTGATGGGCGCATACCTTAGGCATGGCGCCTATATTTTGTCGCGCCTATTTATTGAGGCGTTGGATATTTGTTTATTATTTTGTATCCGCATGGGCGCACGATTATGATATTTGTATTTGGACATTGTATTGGGTATGCCTGACTCTCTGGGCGCCCATCCATTAGTTTTATTTCTATTTTGTGCTAAAGCAAACTCAAAAGCCAAAAGCGTGCTATTTTGTAATTTGGGCTATTATTTGAGCTTGAAGATGATTAATACATAAAAATACATGCTTTGTGGAGTACTCACACAAGGCATGGGGGGAGATTGCACCCAATTGGTCTCTTGTTCATGTTATGCATGTTTTTTTTACCTTGAGTTTTGTGCAAAAAGTAGAGTTTTTTTTTTCTTGGGGACCTTCCGACATTCACTACGCGAGCATATAGCATCCGATCTGCGAACCATCATCCATCCATTTTTCACAACCCTCTTATTATTGCAAGGGTCAAGGGTTTGCACGAGGTAAATTATCTTAAATACTTTTAGATATTAATATCAAGACGAAAAGAATATCACATTGTTATCCCATATGCATATATACATTTACATACCTCTCACTTTTATGTGCATGATTAGATATTATATCCTAATATATCACTTCCATTGTACACACATAGGAAAACTACATTGCACATGTTTTCGCTACTTTCAATCGAGCATTAACATGTGGACTTACTACAAGAGGATAGGGTATCAAATAATTTGTTACACTCACTGCAGTAACATGAGATATCTATTGTTTTTCACTTTGTTCAAATAGTTAATATTGAGACAACAATATTACCTCATTGTTACTCAATCCACTGTGCACACATACATTCACATGCATGCATGTTTCTACACTCCACCCTTCCCTAGATATTTTGCACATGCTTTGTTTACACATCTTGTAGTATTGCAATTGAGCAAATGCCTATACATAATCTCCTTCACTTGCACATTCCTCTCTCTTTCTCCTCTTCCCTCTCATCCTCATTTTATTACGCTTGTAAATAAAAAGAATCTAATAATTCTGAAAGTACATATTTATCATGCACATCAAATATCAATCGAGTTTCATTGTTGGGGGGTGGAATTGGTGATCCCTAAAAAAGTCTAGGACTGAACCATAGAAGCACACTAGCTCGGTCAAGTAGGGAAGCATGTGCTCTAGAAGGATCGTGTCCATGGGGTTTCCCTCAAATGGGGGTGGGCATATACTACATTACAATAAGATATTGTACAAGTTTACATAAAAAGGTTACCTTTGCCCTTAGATATCTTCCATCTTCAGCAAAGCGATACAGACATGCAATTAGTCTATTGGAATTTAGCGCTACCGATGCAAAGTCAAAAGCCCTACCACATTGCATCCCACCTACAACATTTGGTAGTCATATAACGTATTAAGAATCTACTAAATGTTTATAAAACATATCAACAATAGTTTAACAACATTGGATCTCATAATGATCTCTCATTGGGGATCTTGATGTATCTCGCACCCACTCATTTGCAGTAATGCCATCTTTTGTGAACTTCGGAGGGATGATTCCATTGTAAGTGATATCTAAACGCATGTATCCTAGAATATATAGCACATGTACATGCATTTAAAGATTGAAATACTAATTTTAGTAATTATACTCACTAAATGGAGCCAATAAGTGTGATACATAAACAATATCTACCATGAGCATATCATGACATTAAAACTCTCACCTCTCTACCTCTAATGACACATACAGGTGTCTCGCAATGAATAATCTGTGACATGCGTAAGGCCCAACACTTTTGCCGTGACTTCATTCGTTAGTGTCCATCCTCCACAACCTGCTCGATAAGCTCTACCATGGAGTATGTTGTGGCAAGGATCAGTAACATCCCTGCATCCTTGAAAACACGATCAGTCGGATACATGGCATTGACTGACTTTGCCTCAGTATGGGAGTTCCATGACGGAATTCCATCCCCCAATCCATGCACGGCACTATCTTCAGGGAGACGAACCACCATGATATTGCATGTTGTGTTTGTGGTTTCTTCGTCAACCTCAACCATCTTGTTATGGTTGACCTCCTCCAATGCCTCTACCAATCGAGAGAATGCCTCACTTGGCTTATCATTTCGCAATGCATGTCTGATCTCGAATGGGTTGCAGAGAATAGTACACACTCCACCTTTGCCATCATAGCAGCATGGGAGACAGCGACTTGCAAGGGGTCTTCCATAGGGCTTTCAATGTTGTGGACCTTTGCACATTGACTCCTCGATTAGTAACATATTCTCTTGTTGAATGTTAATGATAGATAATATTCTTCTGACATGTTTGTTTACCTGCATGTGTGGTTGGAACATCTTGCACCATTGTAGCTTTGTGGGAGACGATGTCTTGCAAAAGTGGAATTCCACATGACTTTTAGTATGGCCCTTTGTATGATAAATTCATAATTAGCAACATATTTTTCGTTCAAAATGTTATTGTAGATAGTATTATTGAGACAAGTTAGTTCACCAATGTCTGTGTGGTTGGCACATCCTCCAGTATTATAGGTTGAAAATAAAAATTTGTATCCCCCTCTACAAAAATACAAACCACTATTATTGGCATTGTATTGTGGGAAAAAAAAACCATGAGTCATGCTTGTTTACCGGTAGTTGCCACGTCCCCTAGCATGGCTAGTCCATGTTCTTGCATACTTTTCTTCCCTACACAAGGACACGCATCACTATTAACATAATATAATGATAGAATATTTAAGCTCTGACATCATCCAATCATGACATGTGTAGAATTCACAAGCATTGTTTATTTACCTCTTTGCGCACTGCCACATCCGATGTGACCTCAAATCCAAGACACTCAATTCTTCTACCCTCTGCATGTTAAAAAATATTGTTGATGTTACTTTGGTGATGAACAAGAATTATGTGCCTTCACATCATGATTTTTGTACAAAAGCAATCTTACCATCTTGGTGCTCTATAATACGTGTGTTAGTTCCATGTGATGCCTCACTGCTTCTCGTCATTGTCATGCATCTCTCTGTAGCGGTGCGTAAGGTAACACTCTCCACCGCAAGATTTGTAAGAAAATGTTGTATCCTTCTATCCATGCCAATGTCACGGACCTCCTCGGTGATGCCTTCCATTGCGATTTGCTCTTCAGTGGTATCAATGAAGGGGCCTACATGGTTTGGTGGTTACGATTCATATTCAGGAAAATATTTTTACTGGAGGGACAAAAGAGATGTCTTGGCTATAGTACTTCAAAACATCAAACCTTTTAGGTGTGGAGAAACCAAATTAATTGGTGATGAGGACCGGCCTCTCCTCAATGATATTGGATGTGCGCTTGCTCTTGTGTTTTCTTTTTATGGTAACTGCACTACTAGTATCAATTTCCTGTAAACCCATCATAGTCTCTTCATTAGGAGACAACAAAGTGCAATATACTCCCAAGAATGTAACTCATTTCACTTACCATGCCTTTGGATCCTTGTGTCTCTTGTGTTTGCTTTTTCCTTGAGTATTCTTGATACAAATGTTTCTCATTGGAGGGGTATTCACCTTCTAGATAGTCGAGGAAAATAGGGCATCTTTGATATACCTCCTCATCCCATTGTTGCTCTATCTGGTAATCCTCATACATGCATTGATCCTCCTGCACGTTTGCCCAGTCCTCACACTCTCCTGGCAAAGTTTGTATAGCCCTCCTCTCCATCTTCCCGTACATGAACCTGACTTGCAAAGTCACCATTACAAATCTTGAATGGATTGGCAAGATAGCATCGCAGACATGCTACTAAAGAATGATATTGTGAACTACCTGTACAGAAGCCTCCATGCTGCCAACTTTGTTGACTTCTATGACTCTATATCTTTGTCTGGCTTGAAATCATGGAAGATAGTGCGAAACATTTACTCTATATGCTTTCTCTTTATCTCCTGGACGTATTGGAAGAACAAAACGTGTTCTGCTTGTTGAGAGATCGAGCTCCACTCGTGATATGCCAGGGTGACATTTGTGCATTTATGTCACCGACGTGTCAGTTGCAGTTGCGGTTGGTACACCGCCCATGAATAATAGCTACATGACAGCTATCCTTATCTAATCTAGTTCGTGTCTCAGTTAGTATGCCACCTTAGTTAGTTGAGTTTGGTTTGAGACCCATATATAGGGTTCTTCTATTTCTATGTATGAGAGTTCTTTTTGGCTTACACAACTAAGAAGAGGAAAACTGTTTTCAGCCTCCATCTGTGTGTGTATTCCCCCATTGTGCAAGCAAGAAAGCTACAAGTGAGACTCCTTCCTTCTCTCCCACAATCTTGACATGGTATCAGAGCCTTGTTCGTGGTAAGGAGCTCAAGAAAGCAAGCCAAGCTTGCGGTGTTCTGGTAAGAGAAGCAGTGTTGCTTTCATTTTCTGTTTTGGGAGCAGATCTTTGCAGGTAGCACAGCCGGAAATTGCAAGAGTGCATTGTCTCAGGTTAAGACGCCCTTCACGGTGAAGCAAGAGGGCAGTATATGCTGCGGAAAAAGGCTTTAGCCCTTGGCGACCCTTTTTTTGATTTGAGGCCATTTCGAGGCCTATTTTGGAGGCGGAAGTTTTCTGCACGCACTCAGGAAAAGGCCCAGTTTTATGCTGTGCAGCCACTGTTCTATAGGTTGGTGAAAAGTTACTGTAGAAATTGCATCGTATGCCTGTGCCCAGAGACATTGGGAGTTACAGAATCATCCTTGTTGCCTGTTGATGCAAAATCGTCACTAGGAAGTGACTGTGTGGTCAAATACCACTTTCGTCAGTTTTGCAGATTTGCCCTTGTGAGGCTGAAGTTGTGTTCTTTGCAGTGACAGAATTTTTTGCAGTGTTCTGTAATGGCGTCTGATTCTCTTTCACAGATTGTCATTGAAAAGCTTGACAAGAACAACTTCCAAGCATGGAAGTTTAGAATGACGAATTTCCTTATGGGAAAAGGATATTGGGAATTTGTTGCAGGAAATGAAGAAGAACCAGTTCTTCCTGATGTTCCCAATCAACAGCAAATGCAGGCATTTAAAGCATGGCATGAGAGAGCCAAGAAAGTTATGTACTGGCTGTCTATCAGCATTTCAGACTCTATGATTGTGCATATTCAGGATGCAAGTACACCAAAGGAGGCATGGGATACTCTGTCAAAAATGTATAGCACAAATATGCAAGCGAGGAAAATGCAGCTCAAGCAAGAGTTGCACAATGTGCAAAGAGAAAATATGAGCATCAATGACTACCACATGAAGGTGAAGAAGATCGCAGATGCACTTGCTTCCATTGGGTCACCAGTGGAAGATGATGATTTAGTTTCTGTGACCTTGAATGGTCTAGGAAAGGATTATGCACAGTTTCAGACATCCATTTCAGTTCGTGAAAGATTTCCTGATTTTGAGGAGTTGATTGCTCTTCTAATTTCTGAGGAGTAGAGAAATGGTGGTGCATCTTCTTCAGGAGGAACTTCAAAAGAAGCTGTCTTCTACTCAAATGCTGGAAGAGGTAGAGGCAGAGGTAGAGGAGGCCAATTTGGAGGCCGTGGTAGAAATCAGAATATGCAGCAAACTCAAGAAAACCAGTCCTATGGAGGAGGACATGGTAACTTTAGAGGCAGGGGGAGCCAAAGAGGTCGTGGTGGATGGCAAAGAGGCCAAAATGCAAACAGTAATGTTGAATACTACTACTGTGGTAAAATGGGTCATATGGCTAAAGACTGCTATAAAAAGCAAAATGACATCATGAATGGAAAACTGCAACAAGGAAATTATGCATCTTCTAGTAGACAGGGTGATGACAGAAATGAACATTTGTTTATGGTGCAACACATGAACAATTCTGTGACAAGTGCAGAAGAAAGCAACGAAGTGTGGTATGTTGACTCAGGTGCATCAAACCACATGACAGGTCATGCAGAATGGATGGAGGATGCAAGGAAAATGGAAAAACCAGGATTTGTGGAGACTAGTGATGATACTGCACATCCTATTGTGCAGATTGGAAAAATTCCTTTGTCTATGCAGGATGGGAAAAAGAAATACCTGTCAGATGTATTTCATGTCCCGAATATCACCAAGAATCTTGTTTCTGTTGGTCAAATGGTTGAGTAGGGCTTGCAGGTCAGATTTAATCCTCATGGATGCTTTGTTGAGGATATGAAAAATAAAGGTCGTTTGATAGCAAAAGGAAAGAAGAAGGGCAGAATGTTTACGTTGGATGCAGACATGCCTGAATTGAGTGCAACAATGTTTGCACATGGGACCGGTGTAGTTGCAGATATTGATATCTGGCATAAACGCATTGGTCATGTTAATGTACAGTGACTTAAATCAATGCAAGCCCAAAATATTGTTGCAGGATTGCCAAAATTTAAGGTTGCAGAAACCATTTCCTAGACATGTTCAAGAGAGTAAGAAGCCATTGGAATTAATCCACTCTAATGTGTGGACTACTAAAGCTGCATCTCTTGGAGATTGTCATTATTTTGTCAGTTTTATTGATGACTATAGCAGAAAAGTTTGGGTGTATTTTATGAAAAAGAAAAGTGAAGTTTTTGGGCATTTCAAAACTCTTAAAGCTATGGTTGAAAAAGAAACAAGCTTGCAAATAAAATGCCTAAGGTCAGATGGAGGGGGAGAGTACCTCTCAAATGAGTTTGCAAGGTTCCTGCAGGAGCATGGCATAAAGCAGTAATATTCATGCAGTCATACCCCACAACAAAATGGAGTTGCAGAAAGGAAAAACAGGCATATTGGAGAGGTATCTCGTGCCATGCTCAACGAAAAAGACTTGCCAGATTTTTACTGGGCTAAAGCAGTTGCTATGGCAGTCTACATAATGAATAGGACTCCCACTGTAGCAATACATGGGATGACTCCAGAGGAGAGGTATACTGGTAGGAAACCAGATATTTCTCATTTGAAAATTTTTGGTTGCATTGCCTATGTACATGTGCCAGATGAGTTGAGATCCAAGTTGGATCCAAAAGCTGAGAAGTGCATCTTTATTGGTTACTCTCTGCAGCAAAAAGGGTATAGATGCTATAACCCTTCTACTCGTAAGTTTACAGTGAGCAAAGATGTTGTTTTTGATGAGATGAGTAGCTGGTATAAACCAGTAAATGTGATTGATGATGTAGATGCACAAAATGGTAACGCTGCACAGAATTCACAGCAGCAATCACAAAATATTAGTGGACCTGGAGCATCCTGTAGCAGTGGTTCACATTCTTCGCCATGGATAGGCAGATTGAGATCAAGAGAATCTTCTCAAAGCAATGCAGATAGTGGTATTCAGGTATCACGAAAAGGAAAAGAGAAGGTAGATCAGCCCATGTTTGATGTGAATGCAGGTCACTCTTATGTGGATGGTGAATCCAGTGGCTCAGAAAAGAGCATTGATGATGAGTTGGGTATTCCTTCTATTGTTACGCCAAGCATTGTATGGCTTGAAGCAAGCACCTAGAGCATGGTCTGACAAGATAGGACAGTATCTTGTCACTATTGGCTTCCAGATTTCCAAGGCAGATTTCTCACTTTATGTGAGAAAAACAAAGAAAGGTATCATGCTACTTGTCATTTATGTTGATGATTTGATTATGACAGGTGACAGTGATGAAGATATTCTTCATGTGAAAATGCTATTGAAGCAGGAGTTTAAGATGAAGGATTTGGGAGAGCTGCGTTATTTCTTGGGCATTGAGGTGATTAGATCACCAAGTGGGATACAGCTCTTGCAGAGGCAGTATGGATTGGACATGCTGTCCAAATATGGGATGACAGGCTGTAAGCCTATTTCAGTTCCTTTGGAGTAGAATGTGAAGCTGAGCGCAGATGCAGGTGAGCTTCTGGAAGACCCTACTATGTACAGACGCATAGTAGGAAGCTTGATTTATATGACTATTACCAGGCCAGATTTGAGCTATGCTGTTGGATTGGTAAGTCAGTTTATGCAGGCTCCAAGGAAACTGCATTTGGATGCGACTAGACGCATACTCAGGTATGTGAAGTCCACATTGCAGTATGGACTATTTTATGAGATTGGGGTTCAGATACAGTTGTATGGATACACTGATGCTGATTGGGCTGGTAGCATTTCTGATAGACGATCTACCAATGGATATGTGTTCTCTTTTGGGAGTGCTGCAGTCACTTGGAGCAGCAAGAAACAACCTACAGTTGCCTTGTCGAGAATAACCTACGTTCAGTCATGCCCATCAATGTTCGAATTTTCCTATCAGAACTCTCCATGGCCTTCAATATCCTTACGCAATCTATCTACCTTGTTTAGCTTTGAGGATGCCAATGTGTATACTGTCTCCTCGTTCAATACACCCCTTGTCTTGGATCCCCATTCCAAGCATGAGACAGTTCTGTATTGACAAAAACATTGTTACTTTGGACAAATGTAATATAAGTATATATAGATGACATGTACAAAGAGGTAGCAACTTGCTAATACCACTTCTCTCCCGAGACTAGGGTTTGTAACTCTTAGCAAACGTCGAGTTTTCTTGACAAGCTTTTCATTGACACTCGCACAGCCATATCATACTCGTCCTGCACTTGGTAATTAAGGACAACATCATTGCATTACAAAAAAATGCATTAGGAAAAACATTGTTAAGATAGCTTGAAGAACTACCTACCTTCCACATAACGTGGGCTAGTGCAATCAATGGTGCCTTGTACCATGCAGGAATGGGCACCAGATTTCTGTGCGCTTGTACCCATGCCTTTGCCTCATCACTTAGCTTGTCAAAAATAGTTGCGTGGTCAGCCTACCCTAGCATCCTTGCTTCACAAACACGTTGCATCCCACATATGTGTGAAGGTTAAAGAAGGTGCTCTATGGGATGAAGTAAGCACCTAGAGCATGGTCTGACAAGATTGGAGAGTATCTTGTCAAGATTGGATTTTGTATTTCTGATGCTGATCACTCACTTTATGTGAGAAAGGGAGATGCAGGTTTGGTCATCATAGTCATCTATGTGGATGACTTGATTATTACAGGTGACAATGACAATGGGATTGCTGAAGTTAAGGACTTCTTGAAGAAGAAGTTTGAGATGAAAGATTTGGGTGAGCAGAGACACTTTCTTGGTATTAAGGTGATTAGATGTGATGATGGTATATGGCTATCCCAAAGGTAGTATGGCTTGGATATGTTATCCAAGTATGGTATGACAGCACGTAAACCTCTTTCAGTACCACTCATGAATATGGTCAATTGCATACTCGTTTGTCTGAGAAATAGCTAACAAAATCTCCCCCTCTACCACACTTATCACTTTCACAAGGTGATAGTCAACACGCACATGTTGCCTCGCATTATCTGGAAAGGTTGTTGCAAACAGTCAATTATGTTAAGGATGATGTAAGAAACAAACACATTGTAGAATGTTAAGGTCCTACAATTTAGGGCCACTCACATGTGCATATCTCATTCATCCATTGTTTACCGTGTTTACCGCAGCACAGAGGAGCGGGAAAATGGAAAAAAGGAAATAGCAAAAAAGGTGCAGGATAAAAGAAGGAAAAGGCGCCTTGACCGGTAACTAGACCTTGAAAAATTTAAATGTTCGGGCACCACCCCCAGAAAGTCTCAGTGTCACCCCGAGAAAGCAAAAGAGTAAAAAGCACACCATTAAATGTGGAAGCGCTCCCGAATCCTTGTAAAAGAGTGCCAGGCTCGCTCCTGTGCAAATTGTATGCATTAGTTGGGAATAGGATAAATTAGAATGGTGGGAAATGAGAAATGGGCTTAGGCCAATGGCCGGCCATGTAAAAAAGGGGATGACTGCCCAAAGAAGGGAGGGCATGTACATAAAGTTCAAAAGTGAATGAGAAGCTCATTTTTGTGTGTGGCTAAAGATTCTTCTTCTTCTTCTCTTGTTTCTTGCCTTCTTGCTTGTGCTTGAGAAAGGGAGTGAGAGAGTGTGAGAGGGTGAGGGAATGAGTGTGTGAGAGTAAGGGATCGTGGAGAAGAAGCTCTCCATTTCCTCTCTCCATCTTCTTCTCTTCTCTTCTCTTCCCTTGTCTCGCGTGTGGCTATGGAGGATGGAGCTCATGGGAGAGGGATTGAGGTTGCTTGAGCTTGCCACAAGGATCGTGGAGCTACTGGTGTGCAAGAGAGAGGAGGGTACTCGATCGAGCATCAAGGTAAGCTCACTACACTCGTAAGGTAGGCATGGCACGTCGGCTATGTGAGAGGTAGCCATGGCCGCTCGGCTTGAAACGCTTGATCAATAAGTAGTCCGTAGGTCTCGGGCTAGAGCTTGTAGCTCCCCTTCATTTTGGTTCCGTTGCCGGGACTGACGGAATCGAGCCTTGAGCACCGCGCGCATCAAATCGAGCATAGAAGTAGGGACTTTGCTTGAAACGGTGCTTGAGATAGATAGGAGATTTAATCGTTGAAACAAGTAAGTATTTTGAGTTTTTTGATGAGTGCTTGAGTAGGTAAATACAACCCATGCTTGGTTTTGTGATTTTTTGTTAGCATTAGGTAGGATAGGATTAAGATTCGAAACTGAAATGGTAGGGTTTTTGCTGCTGTAAATCTGGTTGCAATAAGAAAAAGAAGGCAAAAATCGTGTTTTTTAAGGGGGAAATTGCAACGTGGAAAGGCTCTAAGGTTAGAGAGTGGTTGGGCAATGCTATGTAAGGCTGGGGTAAGGGGAGAAGAGCTCATTTGCATTCTGACTTAGTTGAGAGAGAGCAAGAGAGAGTGAGAGAGCTACAGGGACAGGAGAGGAGCAGACACCCTTCGATCACACTTCCAGGGTGCTACAGGTATACAAATCTCTTCCATGGCATGCCCTTCTGTGTATTTAACAGCCTAGAATAGCTAATCATCAACCTAACACTAGATTCATCACCATTTTCATTGTCGGAAGTGCGTCGACCTCGACGCGTTCGGACGTCCGAACCCCAGAATCGGGTAGTTGGCTGCCCCAAACCTAGGCTTCGGCATTCGGCCTTCGGGCATTCGGCCTTCGGGCATTCGGCCACGTGCTGTTTGGGCTTCGGGCTTTGGCTGCCCGAACGAAGCCTTCAGGCTTCGGAGTTCGGCCTTCGAGCCATCTAGCCATTCGGACCTTATCATTTGGGCTTCGGCAGTTCGGCCCCTTCGAATTCGGGATTTGGCCCTCGGATTCGGCCATTCAGGCTTTAGCCCTCGGACTCGACCATTCGGGCTTCGGCCCTCGGATTCGGCCATTCGGGCTTCGGCCCTCGGACTTGGCCATTCGCGGCCGAACGAGACATTCGGACTTCGGCTATTCGGATGCCGATTCTGGGATTCGGACCCTGCCATTCGGGCCAATTTTTGTCGAATGCATTTTTGACATTATTTTAATAATTTAAGCCCAGACCCACGTTGCCGACACTAGTGCGACCTTGTAGGTGCGAGAAAATCATAGAAAACTTGGCCGTGTGGCTAGGAAATCTGACAGAGTGTGTTGTCGCAGCCTAGTCGCAACAGCAGACCAGACATCAGACCCCCACATACCTGAGAGACACAGTAGAGACCCAGATTTTAGCTAGGCAGTCGTGTGCTGACCTCATACCCAGTGGCCAAGAGCTGAAGGTAGCATTGACATCGCACTTGAGTGCCGTAATCCCGCACACACAGTAAGCCACATTGGTTGTGCACTGAAAGAGCAGAAAGCTTGATTTCGCACTGAATGCACAGACACCGCACTGAGTGTACATAATTTGAGGATTGGTTGTATTAACAAGGAATACACTCAAACATAATCATTCAAGGAACCCACCAATAGGAGTGAACCCCAAGACTTAGCAGACAAACAGGGTTAGGACCCAGGAGGACGTTAAGTGGACGCGAGGATCCAGAAGACGACAACATAGAGGATCAGGCGCTGCCAGAACTACTTGAACTGATCGACGGCCTTGTGGAATTGGAGGCAGAAACAATGTCAGGATCAAGAGGCGACCAAGGAGAGGACCGGCTAGACCTAGGAGAATTCCCAATCTCAGTACAGGAACTAGTCCATGACTACGATTTACTTACTAGGACCGTGATCCAGGGCAGACCTATAGAAGAAGTGGTAGCAAGCCTCGAAGAAGAGAGAAGAGCAATCAAGAGAGCGCTAGAAGGCATAATTTCCTACAACCACGAGCAAAAGGCTAGAAAGCTACAGCAAGACGTAGATATGTACGAGGCTAGAAGGGTGCTAGACCTAGCTGGGATAGCCAAATCTAGACCGAATGAAGAGAGGGAACGGGCAGCAGAGGCTGACATGACATTGAGCGAACTTGTAGCCAAGTGACTCATGGACAATACGTCCATTGAGCAGAGTGCTACAGCCCTAGCCACTGCACTACTCTTGGGATTGGGAGTCACGCAAGGGGCTAAGGGGCAGGCTAGAATCCCTATCGTAGCAAAACAACTAGCGAAGTATGAGCCTAGCAGTGACCCATACAGCTTCAGGGAGCAGTTCGAGCAAGTATGCGAAGCAAATGGTCTTACTAACCTTGCGCAACACTCTCAAGCTTTTGGCCTGTGCTTAGGCGATAAGGGGAGAATCTGGTATTCTAGCCTCGATGACGCAGAACGTACAAACTTTGCTTGCCTTAAGGGCCTCTTCATCAATAGATTCTCGGAGGCAGGGTATTCTGACAACCTCATCGTCCGATTGATGAATATCAGCCAAAGGGAGAAGGAAGACATCAGGGACTACATCACTCATGTGCATAGCCTCTTCAAAAGGATCCCTGCCAATGAACGACCTACTGAGAGGGCAGTGTCTATAGTATTCATGAATGGAATTCGGAGTAAGGAGCTCTACAAGGCTTTGGCTAGTAACTCTACCTTGCAACGAGACGTGCTAGCTAGAGTTTTCGAAGAGGCAATATGTGTAGATGATTAGCTTAGGGAACGAAGCATCAGGACTACTAGCCGAGAAAGTGCAAATCAAAGGGATCCAGAGAGATCAACTATTTCGGGAGAAAAAGCAACCGCTAGTGTGCAGGAAAAGGGAAAGAGTATGGACCAAGGCCAGGAGATGGCAGAGATGAGAATGGAGATTGCACAACTGTAGGAGCTGATAAGAAAGCCTGCGTGATCGCATGTACAATGTATATACTGTGGTGGCAATCACCTCCCAGCTGAATGCCAAGATCCTAGATCTAGGCCATGCTCAAATTGTGGTAGATTCGGGCATGATGCATTGCATTGCAGGATGCCGAGGAGACTCCCATACACACAGCAGTACAATCCTCTGTACTTAGGTAATAGACCACCCAATTTCTTTGGGAGGGGAGCCCAATTGGCACTCCCTGCACCAAATGACTCAAGACCTGTCGTACCTAGGCTGGAGATGAACCCAACAAGTATACCAAGACCACCAGAGCCTTTTGTAACCCACCCACCGAGCGATGCTCCAGTTCACTATGTGGAAGAGCCTAGTGAAGAGGAGACATATGTCAACCCGTACATATCCTATGACGAGGAGGGCAACCCAGTCCTGATGGACTATCGGCCGGTGCCAGTGATGGCATTAGGTAGAGGAAGAGGCAGAGGATTTGGAGGGCCAAGCCAAGATCCGATCACATGTTGGACCTGCGGCCATCCAAGCCACATTTCATCACGTTGCCTAGAGAAGGAATAGGCTAACAATGACAAAGCGGATCTCCGATGCACAGAATGTGGGATCACTCACCTGTTTCCTAATTGTCCTAGGCGAAAACCATCAGCTAGCTCTACCAACGTACCGTCAGTACCTCTGGGCTGTTTGGAGTGGAAACCTTTGATAGTGAGGACACACCTATCCCACTATAGGTTATGACGCGAGCTCAAACAAGGTAGGCAGGTATCTCCTTGCCTGGACCAAGTAACCTTGACGTAGCCTCAATAGGAAAGAAAAGCCGAAGGAGAAGGAAAAAGAGAACATGCGCGAAGATAACCCTTAAAACTGAGGAAGCCACGACGTTAGTGATAGGAAAGAAAGCCACGGATGCAGAGGCAGAGACCTCAGCCTCGAAGACAGCTGAGCTAGGGAGTGTCAAGGTAGGGGAATATCCCCATCCCAAACGGCAACTCGAAGCTATAGCCAAAGTCAAGGAGTGGGTCAAGGATGCCCAGGAGCACCTCAAGGATGTTGAACCCATACTAGAAGATCCAATGGACGATTTTTCCAGTGTGAGCACACCAGTCTCACCCACAAAACCACAAACTAAAAGTGTATCCTTGCCGCAGGGGGTAACTCAGCAGCAAGGCCAAAGGGGGACGTACCAGGGCAAACAGAATGCATGGCCCAGGAGTACTAGCCTTAGGGGAAGACAAGAGCCCAGCAGTCTCCTTGCAACCTTGCTGTCCACCCTAGTAACTCTAAGCGTAGAAGACCTGCTTAGGCAGAATCCTTCTTTATGGCAGGAGTTAAAAGATTTGGTGGAGGGACACACAGGACTTACGGGTGCTAATCAGCAAGATCATGATGTAGTTATGCAAATCCCAAGTCTAACTCTACACTCAACTCCTAAGTCATTGCACATCAATGCTTTCTGGGAAGGCACTGAAATGCATGCAGTCCTACCTGTTCTAGCCTTAGAAGATATGACACAGAAAGGAGTTGTAGACACAGGCATCGGTGTTAGCGTACTGAGCCATGCAGTTTTAGAGGCATGGAGAAACCCTCCTGTAGAGACTGCCAGGTTCAATGTCACGTTAGCAAATGGAATGAAGGTAAGGCCATTCGGAGTCTTAAAGAACTGTCCAGTAAAGATTGCAGGTGTGCAGTTTTCCGTGAACTTCATTGTCATGAAGGGAGTGGACTACGACATACTGCTAGGCCGACCTTGGATGAGAAACACTCGAGTCATTGAGGTTTGGGGGAATGGTTTGATCTTCCTAGGGAGCAGAACTGAAGCAGTAAGGGTAGAGATGGACACTTGGAAAATGACCCCCGTTGACCTAAATGCCATCTCAGCCATGCTGAAAGGCGATACTCAAACGACCAACCCTATGGATCACTCACTAAATATATTCCCTGCCCTGAGGATGAGCGGGATTGGATGCACGTCTTGGAAACCATTGGCCTACCATTCTCAGATGAGGAAGAACTATATCGGTAGGCTACTAAAGCCGCAACCATGCCAATAGAGGTGCCAACTGTGCCACTCTGCATGATGGCAGGAAGCTCACTCAACCCAAGGAAACCTATCTCATTCCATATCCCCAGCAATAAGCTAGAGCTTTAGGAAATCGTAGAGTATCTGACAGACACACTGAAGGGCAACTTGGCTACCAACCTAAAGCCTCTACATGATCTATTGACTAAGCCAGAATGGAAATGGACCAAAGTCCACGATCTGAATTTGTTATACAATTGGGCTTTAGTTACTGACGACAAGGAGACTGAAGAGGAAATCTTAGGCGATGGTGAACGGTCTGAAGAGCAAGACTTTGACGACGAGGAATATGAGGACTGCCGCTCTACAGGAGATGAAAGTGAGGAAGAGATAGATACAGTAGAGTATGACACAGAAGGGAGAACGATAGAACAAATCAAGGCAGACTCGAGACCCAGGAAGGAAAAGATGAATTGGAGTGAAAAAGGAGTCATGCGGATGGAGTGCGATAGATCCTAGCTAGAACACATAGGAGTCGTGGATTACGAGCAAGCCGGAGTAGCACGACCATGGGTGATCCCAGTGCTCAAGATGGATGCACCTACTGAACTACGACCCCCTGGGGAAACTCCTTCCTCGAGCGAGGGATGCGAGTTTAACTCGGAGTCGGAAGTCAGCACTGAGAGTGATCCCGAGATACCCCAACCCTCTAAGGTCAAACGTACAAAAGGGGACTTGCCAGTCCACCTAAGGCGCAGGAGATTAAAGGAGGAGGCCAGGATGCAAGTGAAGGACTCAGAAGCAGAGAGGCAAAAGAAACTGCAGGATCTACCCAAACGGTTTACAAAATTTAAAAAGGGTGACAAAATAGTGATTTTGCTAGGTGCAAAGAGGCAGGGCCAAAATAGTGAACTGATCGAAGGACCCGCCAAAGTTAAGGAAGTCAACTTGGTTGGGGAGGGCGAAAAGCCAAGACCTGTATTCATTGCAGACGATTTGATCGAGGATGAGGAGGCCAAACTTGTTGCAGTCTTGCAAGAGTATATTGATGTATTTGCCTGGACATTGGAAGAACTTAAAGGGGTCGACCCTAGGGTTGTGACTCATAATATCCCAATGGTCCCTGATGCAGTGCCAACAAAGCAACGACCTTACCCCATGAATCCCAAACACGGCCATGCAGTAAAAGAGGAGATTGATAAGCTCATGAAGGCGGGATTCATATATGAGATTGAGCACATGGATTGGGTATCACCGATTGTGATTGTGATGAAGAAGAACGAAAAAATCCAAGTGTGCATTAATTACAAGAAAGTTAATGCCGCTACGAAGAGGGATAACTACCCTTTACCATACACTGAGCACATGCTTGAGAGGGTAGCAGGTAAAGAGGCCTACAGTTTTCTGGATGGCTTCTCGGGCTACAATCAAGTGAAAGTGCACCGCGATAACAGGCACAAGTCTGTCTTCGCCACGGAATGGGGTGTATTCGCCTACATTGTCATGCCCTTTGGGCTGATGAATGCGCCTGCGACTTTCCAACGCTTAATGTGCAGTATCTTCAAAGATATGCTTAGGCACGAACTAGAGGTGTTTGTAGACGACTTATGCGTACACTCTAGTTGGGCCGAACACTTAGAGAAATTGAGAGTTGTCTTTGAACGGTGTCGGTTATATAACCTCTCGTTGAACCCCTTGAAGTGCCAGTTCTGGGTGAAACATGGATGTATCCTAGGGCACGTGGTGTCAAAGAACGGCATCGCCACGGACTTTTCAAAAGTCAGAGTCATTGTCGACCTTCCGCCACCCAATAACTACAAGGGAGTTCAGTGTTTCTTAGGACATACTGGATACTATTGCTGATTTGTACTAAATTATGCACTGATTGCTAGACCATTGTACAAGCTGTTGATTGTGTTCGAGTGGATTGAGGAATGCTAGTGCGCATATGAAGAGTTGAAGAAGGCTCTTACCACTGCACCAATCTTACGAGCCCCAGACTGGAACATAACATTTCATGTGCACATAGACGCCTCCAAGTTTGCTATTGGGGCCATGCTATGCTAGCCTGGTGAATATAACTTAGACTATCCGGTGAGTTTTACTAGCAGGCAGCTCACAGAGACTGAGATGAATTATTCCACCACAGAAAGGGAGGGGTTGGCCATGGTATTTGCTGTAAGGAAATTTAGACATTATCTGTTGGCCACTCCCTTTGTTTTCTTTGTTGACCATCAAGCCTTGCTCTATCTTGTGAATAATCCTTGCGCTATAGGATGCATAGCTAGATGGTTACTTCTCCTATTGGAATTTGACTTCTTTGTGGTTGTACGCAAAGGAAAGCAGCATTACATGGCTGGCCATATGTCCCGCATACCCACAGGAGAAGCCACTGGACAAGGCATATCTGACGATTTACCAGATGCTCATCTCTTTAACCTGTCTAGTGGGAGAGAATTGTTTAAAGCTGATCTGATGCCATATTGGGCCGATGATGTAGTTTAGGTGCTAGAGAACGGATTACTTGAGAGACCAATTGAGAAGGCTAGGCTGAGGAGACTTATTTTGAATATCCAACCATACCAATTGATAGTAGCCGGCCAACTCTATAGGTTAGGACAAGACGGTTTGTTGCGCAGATGCGTGTGTGAGCACGAGATGCACGATGCATTGAAAGAAGCACATGGCGGAATCGCTGGAGGACACTTTAGCGGGGATACAACAGCTCGAAAGGTGCTGCAATCCCAACTATGGTGGCCCACCCTATTCCGTGATGCTGCTAAATTTGTGAAGCACTGCAATGAATGCCAAAGAACCAAGGGGCCCGTGCGCAAAGATAAAATGGAGTTGACCCCTGTCATAGCCCGACAACCCTTTGAAAAATGGGGCATCGACTTCATTGGACCTATCAGTCCCACGGCACAGTACTCTCAGGCTCGCTACATCATAGTGGCAACTGATTACCTAACGAAGTGGGCAGAGGCAAGAGCTACAAGGAAGAATGACACTAGAACCATTGGAAAGTTCTTGTGGGAGTAGGTCATTTCATGGTTTGGGTGTCCAATAGAATTAGTCAGTGATCAGGGCACACACTTCATTAATGAGGTGATCGCATCTGCTCTCTACTTTTCTAATCATTCATAGAAAATCCTCGCCCTATTACCCTCAGGCTAACGGACAAGCAGAATCCACCAATAAAATCCTAGTCAATGTACTCACAAAAGTGGTATCTACATCTCGGAGTGACTGGGACAACAAGTTAATGGCGGCCTTGTGGGACTATTGTACGGCTTATAAAACGGCTATAGGCCAGACGCCCTTTAGGCTGACTTATGGAACAGAGGCCATTCTGCCCTTAGAGTTTTTTGTCCCTAGCTTAAGGATAGCAATGCAGGAGCGTTGGGAGGGAAGAGATGCTTGGACAAATCACTTGGTAGAGCTAGAACATCTCACGGACACCCGGCTCTTGGCCACCCATGCGCTGATTTGTGAGAAAGCACGGAGGAAAATGTGGTTTGACAAGCATGTCAAACAATGCGACTTTGATCAGGGGGATCTCGTTCTGCTATACTCTGTGAAGGGTCACAAACAGAAAATGAAATTCCGTGGACTGGGACCTTTCCAAGTACGTGCAATTAGTCGAATGGGCAACGTTGAATTATAAATGCTCGAAGGTGAAGGAATCGGCTTTTTCAATGATAGCTGCATAAAAAAATACTATCCTCCTTCCCACCCGTTGCATGAGCCACCTATGTTGGGAGCCCCTGTCAACGTCTGCGTGGCTACTATTATGGAAATAACAGATCAAGATGAAGAAGCAGTGGCACCCGCCTACTTACGAATCACCGTCACTATGGAAAAGACCTATTCTTTTGATGCTTGGATTGACGAAGGTGCCGATTACAATATCTTGACGCATGACCATTGGACACGCATTGGTCAACCTAAACTGCAGCCCACCAACGCCAAACTCACCCCATTTGGGGGCAATGCTTACACGCTCTTAGGGAAGTACAAAGTGGTCATTTCTATCGAGTCTGAACGTATACCAGCTTTCTTTCACATGTTGCCTAACACAAAAGGGGCCAGTAATATGTCACTATTAGGTCATACTTTTAAGGAGCAGACGAATTGTAATGTGGATTATAATCTAGATCGCATCCATCTTGCTATAGGAAATGTGCGCATAGTGACGACTTTCAGCAAGGGCTATTCTGACCCTTTCAACATTGTGAAGCCACCGGTAGAAATCACTACGACTGCACTTACGCTCAAGTCTACACAGAAGGACACTAAGGTCTCACGCCAAGCTCTAGACCCTAGACCCAAACCCACCAAGAGTGCTCACAAGGCCAAGGAGTCTAAGCTTATATGGGTGCCAAAGCGGTAAAGACCACCTCCGGGTAGACCACCCAAATGTGCTTCTAAATGCCAAAACAATCAGTCATCACGGCCTAAGAGGCAATTTGGATGCTATCAACGTAGGCACACAACCACGCTGCGATGGATCCCCAAAGATCTCTTGCGAGCGCAAGGCTACTATGAAGGCAACCCCTGGATTTGGGTGCCTAAGAATGGCAAGTCTAAAGGCTTATCTCCAAGCAACCTCACTCCAGTGAGTGAGGCTTGCAAACATAGCGACTGGGCCGTGGTTAGCAAACCACTGCCGGCTGTGACTAATAAGTCCCAACTAATTTATCGACCAAAGCAATCGCTAAAAGCCTCAAGCTTACCTCATGCAAAAGAGTTGAATACTTCCGTGACTGTGCACTCAGAACACAACACAACTTCCATGCCACCAGAGCTTCCTACAACACTTCAAAGTGCTTCGGAGTGTAAAGCCACACCCGTGACACCTGCAATGGAGTCACTGCTGTCCAGCTCAATTACACCATCACCATCAGCAGGTCTTAGGCCTTCCTATGCAGTACGATCTTTCCTTTCCTTGGCTAAAGACCTTGCTGAAACTTAGGGAGATGACCTTGTGACCTACATTAAGGTGTTAGACCACACTTTCACCACATTTGCTAGGAGTTATGAGCGGTTGGACCTAGGTCTTCTTGATAAACCACTTGCTTTCGATGGTCATGCATTACCATGCACTTGGGAGGAATATGAGTTTATGACCATCAAATTCCCCAAGATTGCTGCTGAACTAATAGCAAATGAAGAAATCTCAAAGGAGCAAGCTGTTCTCAGGCGACTAATCACCTCATACCATAAGCCTCCTCGTTTTGCTCCCGAACAAGAATTACATGAGCTCACGCAACTTGCAAGCTCAACTTCCTCATTCTTACAGCAGTGGTTCACTTTGCGGACCCAATGGGAAAAGAAAGGCTGTCGTATCATGACAAATGCTGAACAAAGGAGGGCAATCAAGACCATTGAGTACGATCCTACTTATGTGGCACCTCTTTCATTTAGAGTTTTGGCCATTACCCGGAACCAACACTTAGATGACCAGGTCCTAGCCCATCCTTACATTGACTAATTCCTTACAGAAGAAGAACTGCACATTGCAAGCCGCCTTAATACTGGAGATATTTTTCACGATGTCTTGACCTATATCTCCCAAGTTTTTGTACAACCCTGTGAACTCGATCGTCACGCTCAACTTGAGTACAACCCTGCATTTTATGAGTGGCTATTGGCTGGAACACCCCATCACAATCACCTTTGATATCCTCACCACTTTGTTCAATCCTAGGAAGGATTTTCATCTTTCCGAGGGGGAGGAATAAGGCTAAGAAGGCATAAATAATTGTTGAAAGGTTGAACTCAATGATCAAAATAATAATAATAATTAGTTAGCAAAATTTTCCAAGTTCTTTGCATTCCTGTTTTGAGTATTTGTCATGCTTAGCTTCATTTAGCCATGTTTTGCTTTTCCACTTGTGATTAATGAAAAGTATTTTTGTTGGGCAGGAACCCAAGATGGCTCATCAAGATTGCACTCATAAGCTCCCCTTCACGGAAGAAGAAAATCAAAAATATATGCTGAGTCTGCAAATTCAAGCTTACGGATGGCTGAATTTCCAAACTGTCCACAACCTATCCAGGGTCATGGAAACGGAGGAAGCAACTAAGCAGGTCATAGAAAAGTGCAATATGACCAAGTATGTGGAGAAGGTGGAGCAAAATGTGGATCTTGCAAGGTTTCTTGAGTTCTTACGAACTTTCAACTCTCCTCCAAGAGCGCCACGGTGACTGTGGGAAGGGGGGATGCTGCCAGGCAAGCCAAGGTACCCTTAAGCAAGGAACTAGTAGAAAAGGCACTGGGCCTGGAATCAAGGGCCGTAAAGAGACCAAAAAGGGATGTCTTCACCATGCTAAAAATGGACAGGGGCCAGGTGCGGTCCAACGATGGAGTCAATATCCAGGACATCCCTGATGACGAAATCCACATGTGTGCTAAAGTCATGCACACCCTCTTCTCCAGCCATTGATACACTGCCTATATGGGTAGAATAAATGTGCATGTGCTCGAAAGCCTCACGGCCAATGCACCAGAAGAGATCGACTAGAATGATTATGTAAGACACACAATCGAGAAGGCTGCCGTAGCGCTTGATCTGGGAAGCCAACCTGCTGGGAGGTGAATCCTCAGCAGCAAAAGATAGGAAGAAGGCCACCTCCAAAGCATCATTCATTGGATATGGAGGTGTACTAACCACCCTAATTGAAGAAGCAGTAAAGGAGCCAAGAGCAGCAGAGGAGGAGCAGGAGAGACCACCACCCTCACCACACAACGAAGAATCCTCTGGCTCTGATGAGGAAACAAAAACTGACGAGAGTAGTGATGAAGAAGAAAAGCAAGAAGAACAGCGCCAGCAGCAGCAAAGAGAGCAGCGCACTAAGCGCTTCCAACAGCAAAGGGAAGAAGAAAGGAGGAAGAAAGAGAAAGAAGAACTTCAAAAAGCACAAAGAGTGTCAAGAGCCCAGGAAACAAAGAGGAAAAGGAAAGAAAAAGAGGATGCACAGAGAGTGGAAGAGGAGTCTAGAAAGGCAGAAGAGGAGAGGAAAAGAAGGGCTGAGGAGGAGGAAGAAGCCCTTAAGGAAGAAGGAACAAGAAGATATAGAACTTGCAACTCGGCTATCTGTGGAACAACATCAACGACAAAGAAAGCAAACCCCGCCCCAGGAGGATGAGAATCCAGACATGAGCTTGAATGTGCTAGATCCCATCCCGCCATCGGTTGAAGAGGGTAAGGGCAAGGAGGCCATCACACCTGTCCCTACCAGTTTTGTTCCAACTAGCCCTGCTGCTTCCGTAATAACCATCCCCGCCCCAGGAACTTCGCCAAAGGTTGATGAGAGCAATATGGTCACATGGTTGCAGTTCCTGGTGGAAAGGGAGTTAACAAGAGAAGCTGGCATAGCCACTCCAGTGTCAGGAGTGAAGAGGGCAACCACGGCTGATGTGGAGCCAAGCCTAGAGCTTAAAAGACAGAAAACAGAAGCTACTACCACCGCTGCCACCATGTCCCATCCCCCACCTCCAGCAGGCCAGTACAATGAGTATGTTAAAGAGCTGCTCTCGCAGCTAGAAAAGGCCAAGGAAGGAAAGAGAACTGCCATGGAAGAGTTGGCAATAGAGCGAGAATCAAGAGCCACTCTCCAACTGGAGAAAACTAAACAGATAGAGAGTACCAAAAGGAGATTGCTGTGCTAAAGGAGGAAGCCAGCAATAGAGATGCAGAAGAAGCAAAAACCCTAAAGGAACATGATGCTGCCTGGGAGGCAAGAAGAAAAATCCTAATGGATCGCCTCAACGGAGAGAGGGAGACTACTGCTCACTTGCGGGGCAAGAACGACCAGCTCATTGCAGTCAACCAGGAGGCACAAAACCAGCTTGAGAAGATCAAACAGGAGACTGCAGAGCTAGAAAAGCTAAGAGAAGAATAGGTGCAAACAATGCAGGTGCAGCTGGATCAGCTCAGTGCACAGATCGCCAATGAAGACGAGGAGCAGTCCCGCCTACACCGTGAGCTCGAAGACCAAGAGCAACGACTCATGGCTATGACCCTCCATCAGGGGGAGAGCCTGGAAGATATGGAGAGGAGAGCGAAGGAATGGGCTGACCACAACGAAAGGAGGATGCGAGACTTGGCATGCCGATTGGCCAAAGTAGAAGGAGATAGAGTGTTGGCTAAAAATTAGGCAGAGGCTGCCCAACTCTCTATGATGGCCCAGCAGCACACTTTCCTCAACACGCTGCTTCACTCCACCAAAACAGAAGAAAACGAGGCCAATGATCAGCTTGCAGAAGAAGCTAGCCATTGCACGTAGAGCCCTAACAGCAGGCCTGCACGTAACACTACAACTAGAAGGCTCGCCGCAGAGCCTGGAGGAGCAAAGAAAATACCTTACACAGGTAGGCCTGACGGTGCAAGAAATTGACGAACTTGGTTTCACAGAAGAGAAGGTGCAAGAAGAAGTGCAAGTAGAAGGGGGTGGACCAGAGTTTGATCTGGGACCTTAGGAGGAGGACTATGTCCCACCCTCTCCTCCACGACAAGATGAAGTGCAACCCACTGACACATCCGTTGAGGGGAAAGCAGCCCTGGCTAAGCGCAGAAGAGAAATGGTGGAGAAGGCAAGGAAGAAGCTGAACATTAGACCTGTCCCAAGGCAACTTGCTCCTCTCCCACCGCGCCCTGAGGACCTCCCCGCTGGATTCCATGTAGAGCTAATCATCTGGGAATAACAAGAATGTGCCCGCAACCCCTTCGACTTGAGCTTCGAGCTTCCCACTAAACTAAATAGAGTAATGCCCATTGAAGTTGTAAACGATGTAATTGCTATGGGTGCAAGGCTCAAGGACAAGTGGCTAGTGGATCGAGAGGCCAACCTAACTGCTTGGGGAACCGAGGACCACGAATTTTGGCATGATAAAGTCTTCCAGGTGCCTAGATCGGTGGAGTGCTACAATTGCCAACCCACCTGGAGAAGACACATTTTTTATGTCAACCTTGATGCTTGGATGGCGTTTTGTAACGCCCTTCCTTCTGAGAGAAACGACCCCACATTCATGCCATATCCTCGAAGGGTAGGTGTGGATTTTAATCTGTCATCCACGGCAGGTTTGACTTCCCTATCATCTATAACGCCAATAGCACCTCCTATAAAGATGCCCTTGTATTTACCCTCCCTAATTTGTACAGTTCCATAGATAGATTCCTTAGTGAGTTCACATCCTGTTCTGACCCGGCCTTCATAACAACCTGTAATTATCTTAGACTAATTAGGGTCCTAATCTACCAAGATCCTGCACCTCAAGAACGCCACCTTCCACCCCTTTACTTTGACCCCAATGCCATAGATAATAGCACCATGACTCACCTCATGATGCACGCTACTCTTTTTCCATCCTTCTGTATTGCACTGCTTGAGGATATGAGCGATAGTAAATTCACACAGTGCAACCACCCTTTCCTTTCCACCACCACTCTCAAGACCCACCTCAATCTCAAGGGCTACATGCTGAGCCGTAGATTCCTTAACAAAGCCCCTCGCCCTCCACCATCTCCTACCCGCCATTTGGATTACGAGGATTAAACTCCCATCATGCCCTTGTATCACATGCATCTATTTATAACCTCTTTAAAAAAAAAAAGCCACAAGGCAACAAAAGAAAAGGTGAATTGGAAAGAAGAGACAACAGCAAAGAATAGCAAAGCCAAGGGATGAATCTACTACTAAGAAAAGATAAGAGAGAGAAGACTTCACATGATGAGCTTGCAACTTCCCTTCGCCTTGTTGTGCACCACAGTCACTGCATCTAGGGTTCTCCCTAGCCCCTTCCCCGCTTCACACTTAGGGCACATCAAGGGCAGGACTTTTAGACCTGTCACCCTAAGATTTGCATCGCACCTCCAACAACACACGAACTGGGTCCTCAAGTGTGGGATATTACCAAGGGCTTGCCCACGGTTAGAACCATCTCCCAGTTCCATTGCCACGGGCACCATGCACTACACGGTGAGACAAACACACCCCTTAGGAGTGCACAACTTTTCTTGCAGGTTATGTTTGTGTTTCAAGAACTGGCTACTCAGCTAAAGAAGATCATCCACGACATCCTTTAATGACCAAAACTTTTTCCATGTGTCAGACATGACACCATTGCTGATGTTTCAGGAGCTTTTCTGCATTGGATTGGACGGACCAACATGCTTCATGTTGCCAACCATCTGCCTGCTGATGGCTACCATGACTGAACCAAATCAAGCAAAAGGAGTACTCAGTAATAGATCTGCCATTGGCATAGATTTTGGAACCTCATCTTCCAAAGATGCATGCCTAACGCCTCAAGATCTACGGATCGCTTATTGATTCCACAAGCCTGAAGATTTTCAATGCAAGGTTGAAGATCTTCAACGCAGCACTGAAGATCTTGAAATCACAGACAAAGCTCTTCAAATAAAAGACAAAGATCTTCAAATCAAAGACACAGATCTTTAATGCGAAGCCAAAGCATATCTTTGTCAAGGCAGAGTTCGGGGGGGCTTCTCTAGGATAAATCCCTCCAACATCATCCTTCTAAGGGATTGCTTATTGATCAAGTGTTTCTGGTGCTCAAGGAATGACCGGCTACATATTTTTCACCAGCCAACTGGAACCCCTATTAGTTGTCGTAGAATGGAAGCCACAACTGTGTGAGAAATGCCGAGCATCTTCATGAAGCCTAAAGCACACCGGAATCTCTCCTGGTCATTGTCATTAACTCCATCACCTCTCATTCACACCCTCAACTTTGAATTAGTGTCATCTACCCACCAGTTCCACTTAGCAGCAGACCCAACTATCCCACTACTTCCCACTGCAGTGCCATGGGACTAGCACTTGGCTAGGAGGGGGGTAATGTTTACCGTGCTTACCGCAGCACAGAGGAGCGGAAAAATGGAGCAGAGGAGCGGGAAAATGGAAAAAAGGAAATAGCAAAAAAGGTACAGGATAAAAGAAGGAAAAGGTGCCTTGACCAGTAACCAGATCCTGAAAAATTTAAATGTTCAGGCACCACCCCCAGAAAGTCTCAGTGTCGCCCCGAGAAAGCAAAAGAGTAAAAAGTGCACCATTAAATGTGGAAGCGCTCCCAAATCCTTGTAAAAGAGTGCCAGGCTCGCTCCTGTGCAAATTGTATGCATTAGTTGGGAATAGGATAAATTAGAATGGTGGGAAATGAGAAATGGGCTTAGGCCAATGGCCGAGGCCAATGGCCGGCCATGTAAAAAAGGGGATGACCGCCCAAAGAAGGGAGGGAATGTATATAAAGTTCAAAAGTGAATGAGAAGCTCATTCTTGTGTGTGGCTAAAGATTCTTCTTCTTTTTCTCTTGTTTCTTGCCTTCTTGCTTGTGCTTGAGAAAGGGAGTGAGGGAGTGTCAGAGGGTGAGGGAGTGAGTGTGTGAGAGTGAGGGATCGTGGAGAAGAAGCTCTCCATTTCCTCTCTCCATCTTCTTCTCTTATCTTCTCTTCCCTTGTCTTGCACATGGCTATGGAGGATGGAGCTCATGGGAGAGGGATTGAGGTTGCTTGAGCTTGCCACAAGGATCTGGAGCTACCGGGAAGCTCTCTTTCTCTCTCTCTCTCTCTCTCTCTCTCTCTCTCTCTCTCAAGCTCTCTCTCTCAAGGATGAATGTGAAAATGAGCTTCCCCCTTGATCTTTGGGTCTTAAACCCTTGTTCTGCTCAGCCTTGACCTCTTTGATCACTCCCCTTGTGGCATTAACACATTTAAGCACTCTTTTGTCCCTTTTTTCCCTTGTTTGGGTTTGTTTTGTAGCAGCAACCCTAAAGTATTTCACTTCAATCTCTCAATCCTATCCTACTCTAAATGGAACAAAAATCAAAACCTAATACTGAAATGATTTATCCTACTTGCCTATTCATCAAAAACCCAAGATACTTACTTGTTTTGAAGATTAAAAACCCCAAATCTCCTACCTACAGCAAGCACCGATGTTCGGGAATGAAACCCTACTTTGACACTCAATTTTAGGCATGCAAGTGCTCAAGCTTGAATCCGTTGGTCCAAGCAAAGCAATGGAACCAAAATGAAGTGGAAACTCAATCTCATCCGCTAAGACCCACGGACCACTTATTTCTTCAAGCGTTTCAAGCGAGTACAAATGGCTATCTCTCACCTAGCCGACACGCCTTCTTCAATCCCACAAGTGTAGTGAGCTTACCTTGACATCTGAATGAGTAGCCTCCTCCCTCAAGCAGGCTGGTAGCTCCACGATTCAACATGCAGACTCAGGAAACCTCAAGCCTCCTCATTCAAGCTCCATCCTCCATAACCATGCGTGAGATGAGAGAAGAGAAGAGGAGAAAAGAGGAAGAGAGGAGAAGATGGGGAGCTTCTCCACCATGGTCCCTCACCTTCACACTCTCACTCCTTCACCCTCACAATCTCCCTCTCTCAAGCACACACAAGCAAGCAAGAAGGAGAGAAGAAGAGACCACTTTAGCCACACACCAAAGAATGAGCTTCTCATTCACTTTTTGAGTTTATATACAAGCCCTAAATCCCTTGGGCAGTCATCCCTTTTTTTTTTACATGACCGGGTATCTTGCCAAGGTCCTCTTTTAGTTGCCTTATCCCTTCACCTATGCCCATTTAGACTTTACAATTTGCATAGGAGGGAGCTTGTGCTCTTTACAAAATTTTAGTGGTGCCTTTGCATTATAAAAATCGCCTTTGCCTTCGACTTGACCTTTGTGGTCGCCCTTGCACTTCTAGCATTTCCTCATTTATTCCTTTGCATGGTTGTCTTTTGCGACATTATTCCTTATTTTTTAGTTTCCCTTTTCCTGTATGGCATTGGGGTTAACATGACTGCTGTTGATCTCTTGGTTCTTGCAAGAGGGACTCCTTCATTGGGTACAAGCATAATTTCATGCACTTTGTTAACTAGATACTGCACCTAGGCCATGAGATTGCTTTCATTGATTGCCCCATCTACAATACCTTGTATTGGGGTGATTGTTGGTGTGGTCAAGACTAGTGGGATTGGGTGTAATGGGGTTTTACCCTTGCCTTCCACCATCGGTCTTGGTCAAGCTTCCTCTGCAGTTGTGCTTGTGCTTGACACATCCTTTCTTATTGGTCTCATCATTGCCAAATCTTGAGATTGAGAGGGTTGCTCTACTAATCTCTGAATGACAAGGGCAATCTCCACTCCTTCTTATATTCTCAGCCTTTCTTCCTCCTCTTCTTGCCTCTTTTTTCACTCTTCTTCCAGCCTCCTTGACTCCTCCTCTACCCTTTTTATCTAATTGTTTTTCTTAATGGTGGAGCAGGTCTTCTGAATGGGGATTTTGAAAGTAACCTTCCTTCTTCCCCTTAGCTCAAGAGTTCTAAGCCTTGGTGCTCATTAACTATCCTCTCACTTGAGCCTTTGTATAGCTAAGGTGGTTGATCATTCTTCTTTTCATTAGTGATTTTTGTTGTATTGACTTGCTACTCTTTATGGGTTTCTCTTCCCTCCTATTCTATTTGTGAGATCGACACTCCTCATGGATTGGTGATGGCTCCAAGTGAATTGGCAATGGCTCTAGGGTTTCATCTACCACTTATCTCTCCTCCTCCTCCAAAGCTTCTTGGATAATGGCTATCAATATTCCCCCAAAACATATGGTTGAGGCCTTGAAGGTAGGTTTTCTCCTTTCAGACTTTGCAGTGGTAGTCGGGGACTCTCCTCTTGCCACACTTGGTGCTACAACTAGCACAACTTGTATTGTTTTTTGGACAAATATATTCTAATTTACCTCATCCAAGGCATTGGCTGTAAGGATTTCTAGCAAGAGTATGCCAATTCTACTCATAAGGACATTGTATCTTTGGCTTGAAAACAATGTATGGATAATTTTAGCCTTCAATTGAATGGTGGCATCCTGGATATCAACTAGACTAATTTCATCATTGGTGTGGAATTTTCTTTTTTCCATCTTTATCATTTTGAAAGAGAAGTAGAACCTAGGAGGAAGAAGCTTGGCAGTGAGAGCTATGGCAGATGGAGAGCAAGAGCCAAGAGAGTGAGAGACTCAAAAGTGGAAACTCCAACAACCACAATGTGTGGCTAGGCCTTCCTTTATTCAAACTGTCACTAAAAGAATAAAGAATAAGTGACTGTGACGGGCGCCCGCCACCTGCAGTGTGCAGTGGCAGGTACTGTCAGTGTAGTAATACACGGGCAGCTAGGTGGAGGCGCCTTTACCCCCAACAACCTCCCACTTAAAGGTGAATCTGCCCCCCAATGCCCATCAATCTCCTGAGGAAGGCAAAGTGCTCAGTAGTGAGGCTCTTCATGAGCAAGTCTGCAGGATTCTACTCAGTCAGAATCTTGACAAGGTCAATAGACCTGTCCTCAATGACCTCGCAAATGAAGTGATACCTCACCTCAATATGTTTCATCTTCTCATGGAAGACCATATTCTTGGCCAACTTAATGGAAATCATAGAATCTGAATGCAGTGTAGGCATAGTATCTGTCATACCAAGGTCTACAATCAAACGGCCTAACCAGATAGCCTCCTTGCAAGCCTCTGTGGCTGCAATATACTCGGCCTCTGTAGTAGAAAGATCCATATACTTGTGCGCCTTGGACATCCAAGAGATAGCCCCTCCAACATAAGTGAACACATAGCCAGAAGTGGACTTCCTACTATTTGCATGTCCTGCATAATCAAAGTCAATGTACCCCATGACTCTTATATCCTTGCTGCCATAGCAAAGGCACATATCTGTTGTGCCCTTCAGGTACCTCATGATACCCTTCACGGCATCCCAATGTTTCTTGCAAGGTGTAGCCATATAATGTACCACAACCCTAACTGCAAAAGCTATATCTGGACGGGTGGCTATCATGACATACATAAGATTGCCCACGGATGATGCATAGGGAATCTTGGCCATCTCGGCCCTTTGCTCATCTGTCTGCGGACAATCGGCTTGTGAAACCTTCATATGAGAAGG